>NW_024372480.1:0-536 GCF_014805655.1 Passer montanus | reverse complement strand
GGACTGGTTTGGACTGGGTTGGACTGGTTCGGACTGTTTCGGACTGGGATGGACTGGGATGGACTGGTTTGGACTGGGATGGACGGGGATGGACTGGATGGACTGGGATGGACTGGATGGACTGGGATGGACTGGTTTGGACTGGGATGGACTGGATGGACTGGGATGGACTGGTTCGGACTGGGATGGACTGGTCTGAACTGGGATCCCTCCCCAGTGAATTTCTGTGCCGATCCCTCCCCCTCCCAGCCCTTCCTCACCTCCATCCTCATCCTCATCCTCATCGTCATCTTCACCTTCATCCATTCCTTCATCTTCATCTTCCTCATCTTCATCTTCACCATCTTCATCTTCATCATCTTCATCTTCATCTCCACCTTCATCTTCATCTTCTTCGTCTTTCATTTTTCCCCAATTTTCCCCAATTTTTCTTCCCAAATTTCCCCATTTTTTCTCCCCCCAATTTTCCATTTTTCCCCCATTTTCTCCCCAATTTTCCCCCGATTTCCCCCATTTTTCATCCCAAATTTTCCCAT
>NW_024372479.1:0-536 GCF_014805655.1 Passer montanus | reverse complement strand
TCACAGGCAGCAAGCAGGAAAAAAAAAGACAGAGAATATTTTGGCCTTCTAGGTTCCCCCTTCCCAATAGACTTGACAATTTCTGGCTGAGAATGACAGAGCATACAAAAATACTTCAAACAGTCACTTTTAATTACATTTTAGAAAAACAAGGCTACAATTCTTTTCCTACCTAGTGGGTTGAAAGCTGGGGGCTGGGGCTGCTGCTCCCTGTGCAGCTGCTGGAAGCTGCAGGGCTGGAGCCGGAGCACCTCCCGGTCGAGCGGAGGCAGCTGCCCCCCGTAGAGCTCCTGCAGGCGGCTGGGGGGCCCCACCTGCCCGAGCGGCAGCGGCCGCTCCCCGTGGAGCCCGAGCAAGCGGCAGGGCGGGATCCCGAGCACCTCCCGCTCGGCGGGCGGCGGCCCCTCCCTGTAGAGCTCCTGGAAGTGGCTCGGCCCCTCCCGCCCGTCCGGCAGCGGCCGCTCCTGGTGCAGCAGGTGGAAGCCGCATGGCGGGCCCCCGGGCGGCAGCAGCGGCCGCTCCCGGGGCAGCGGCTG
>NW_024372478.1:0-536 GCF_014805655.1 Passer montanus | reverse complement strand
GGGGTCCCGGGTGGGGGGTTGGAGGGGATTTGGGGCGTTTTGGGGAGATTTGCAGGAGATTTGGGGTCCCGGGAGGGTCATGAGGGGACTGAAGGGATTTGGGGGGGATTTTGGGGTCCCGGGGCGGATTTTGGGGTCCCGGGGCGGATTTTGGGCTGATTTTGGGGGGATTTGGGTCTCTTTTGGAGGATACAGTCCCTGTGGATCAGGGGGTCCCCCTTGGAGCTGAGGATGAAGAGCTGGGACAGCATCTGAGGGGGGAGGAGGAAAAAGGGGATCAGAGACCCCCAAATCCCACCCAAATTTCCCCCAAATCCCCCTCAAATTTCCCCCAAATTCCCTCACATTTCGCCCCAAATTCCCTCAAATTTCGCCCAAATTCCCTCAGATTCCCCCAAATCCCCCCAAAATTCCCCAAAATCCCCCCAAAACTGAGCCCCCTCCCCAAATCTAAACCCGCAAAAACCGGAGCCCCCCTCAGAGCTGAGCCCCCCAACCCCTGATCCCTCCTCACCCCTCCTCACCCCTCAATCCCT
>NW_024372477.1:0-406 GCF_014805655.1 Passer montanus | reverse complement strand
TGGCAGTGTCCCCACGCCCTGGTGACACCTCTGTCCCCTCGCTGTCCCCTGTCAGGCACACGTGGTGCTGGGGCAATTCTGAAAGAACCAGGGACCACAGGGTTGGGGCGGGACCGGAGCTCCTTGGGGTCACTCAGGAGGGACAGGGGGTCCCTTAACAGTGTCCCCACGCTCTGGTGACACCGCTGTCCCCTCCCTGTCCCCTCCCTGTCCCCCGTCAGGCGTACGTGGTGCTGGGGCAGTTCCTGGTGCTGCGCAAGGACGAGGAGCTGTTCCGGGAGTGGCTCAAGGAGACGTGCGGGGCCAACGCCAAACAGAGCCGCGACTGCTCGGGCTGCCTGCGCGAGTGGTGCGACGCCTTCCTCTGAGCCCCCTCCCCAAAATCGGCCCCCCCGCGCCCCCCCCC
>NW_024372476.1:0-536 GCF_014805655.1 Passer montanus | reverse complement strand
ACATGATGGTCAAGAGGGAAAACTCTGCTGAGATGAAAAATACAGTCGGAAGTGGCTGATGGAGCTGCTGTTGGGCATTTCCCCTGGCAGAACATGGGGACCTGTTCAGGGAGAAAGGACAGTGACAAGTCAGGAGAGGTTGCTTGGAGCCATTCCCTGCAGACTGTCCCACTGGGACTCACCCACCCTTGTTTCTGCTCTGGGAAAACCTTCCCCCAGGTCCCTACCTGAACTCCAATTGTGCAAGGAGCACCCAGGCCTGTGTATGGGGGCTCTCAAGGAGCCATCCCTGCCCCACTGCCCTGGGTTTGCGGCCATGTGACAGAGGAACAAGGCTGGATATTCAGGATTTGGCAATGGAATCACTCCTAATGCAGAAAGGCTTGGTTGCATCTGCATTCCCAAGTCTAAAGGGTGGCAGGAGCTGGTTTTAAGAATTTTTTTCCTACCCACACATCATTCCTGACTCTCTGAGGTCAGAAATCCCCAGAATTCCTTCTGCACTCCGAGTTTGCCACTGAGAGATGGGAGAGGCA
>NW_024372475.1:0-536 GCF_014805655.1 Passer montanus | reverse complement strand
AAAAATGGGCAAAAAAGCCAAAATTTGACCTGAAAAAATGGGATGCTCGTAATTAAAGACCCCTCCTCAAATTAATTACCCCAATATTCTCCTTAATTAATGAGTTCTGCCCTAATTAACCACAGGATCCAGCCCCTCAGGCCGGAATTGAGGCGGTTTTAGCAAAAAAAACGGGGCAAAAATGGGCAAAAAACCCAAAATTGGACGAAAAAAACGGGGCAAAAATGGGCAAAAAAACCAAAATTGAACGTTAAAATATGTGAGGGTCGTAATTAAAGACCCCTCCTCAAATTAATTAACTTAATATCCACTTAATTAGTGAGTTCTGTCCTAATTAACCACAGGATCCAGCCCCTCAGGCCGGAATTGAGGCGGTTTTAGCAAAAAAAACGGGGCAAAAATGGGCAAAAAACCCAAAATTGGACGTTAAAAAATGGGATTCTTAGGATTGAAGACACCTCCCCTAATTAATCTCCCCAATTTCCGCCTTAATTAGTGAGTTCTGCTCTAATTAACCTGAAATTCATCCCCTCAGG
>NW_024372474.1:0-537 GCF_014805655.1 Passer montanus | reverse complement strand
AAAAATGGGGGTGGGAAATGCCAAAAAATTAGGAAAACAACCCAAAAAATGGGACTGGAGAAGGTGAAAAATGGGGTTGAAAAACACCAAAAAATTGAGGAAAATAACCCAAAAATGGGGTTGGAAAATGACAAAAAATGAGGAAAATACCCCAAAAAATGGGGGTGAGAAATGCCAAAAAATGAGGGAAATAGCCCCAAAAAATGGGGTGGGAAATGCCAAAAAATGAGGGAAATAACCCAAAAAATGGGGGTGAAAAACACCCCAAAAATGAGGAAAATAAACCAAAAAATGGGGTGGGAAATGTGGAAAAAATGAAGAAAATAACCCAAAAAATGGGGGTGGGAGAGGGAAAAAATGGGGTGAAAAAAGGAAAAATTGGTTCTAAATCCACCTGGGACCCCCCAAAATTCCCCTGGGACCCCCCAAAACGCACCTGGATCCCCTTAAAATTCATCCAGGACCCCCAAATTCCACCTGGGACCCCCCAAAATCTGCTGGGAACCCCCTTGTGGACATCTGGGACCCCCCAAAATC
>NW_024372473.1:0-559 GCF_014805655.1 Passer montanus | reverse complement strand
CTGGAGCTGTGCCCTCAGCAGTGCCCAGTGCCCTCCTGCCCTGGGGCCTCTCCTGATGCAGGTTTGTGTTTTTCCTTTGCAGAACGTGACAGAGCTGCAGCTGGTGGACAACCCAGCCTGGTGTGGGGACAAGGAGAGCATCAAGGGGGACAAGTATGATGACGTGCAGGCTGCACGCTTCATCTGCCCCGTGGTGGGGCTGGAGATGAACGGCAGGCACAGGTCAGGGCTGGGGCTGCACTGCCCACAGCAGGGAAACTGCCTGGGAGCTGGAAATCATGGCTAACCCAGGCCTTGGGGGGAGTATCTGTCTGGCTGTCAGCTTTTAAGCTGGAACTTTCAGAGTTCAAGAGGCTTCTGGGTGTCCTTTTGTGGTATATTTAAGAGGAAAGATAAAAGTTAGCCTTTTCCTGTATAAATTGAGATGTGTAATGAAGGAGTAGGGGGAAATGTTGGCAGGGAAAAAATGCCTAAAGGTTGTTTGGGGGGTGAAGCACAGGAGATGGGGTGTGACCTCCCTTGGAGTCACATGAAGCAGTTGGAATCATGGCTTGATTTG
>NW_024372472.1:0-537 GCF_014805655.1 Passer montanus | reverse complement strand
ATGTCCTCTCCCTTGGTGGAGGACACCAATCACTCTAGTTGGCAGGACTATTTATTCCAGTGCAGGAGAAGGAGAGCATTAAAATTGTCATTTTAAAGGTCTGAAAGGGACCTGCAGTCCTGCCCCTTATAGCCCATTCCTGCAGCATTTAATCAAGGAAGGTTCTGAGACCAAGAGGACTGGTAGGCATGCCTGGAATGTCAAGTCCTCCTCCTTTACACAGACAAGAGACACCACACATTTAAATAACAGAAGCCCCACTTGAGGACACAAGAAATTAAATACCTTTAAAACCATCTGCTAAATGTAGTTTGAAAGTCTAAAATTCCTTTTTATGGGCAGTCTCTGCCTTTTATACTGAAAAATTAATTGGATATATGTATTTTACAGAACAAATCCACGATTCAGCAAGAAAATTAATGAAATGAAGAGACAGTTGGAGCTGCTGCCAAGAACAGTCATTTCAGACCTAGCAACCTTGGAAAATGACCTTTTAAATAATGAATTTGGAAAAATAACACTACAAAGCAACAAAAA
>NW_024372471.1:0-537 GCF_014805655.1 Passer montanus | reverse complement strand
AAAATCAGCCCCAAAATCAGCCCCAAAATGTCCCCAAAATTCAAAATACTCAACCCAAAATCAGCCCAAAAACCACCCCAAAAATCACAAATATCAGCCCCAAATCAGCCCCAAAATTCAAAATATCCGCCCAAAATCAGCCCAAAAATTCAAAATATTCAATCCAAAAACCACCCCGAAAATGCAAAATATCGGCCCAAAATTAGTCCCAAAATCAGCCGAAAAATTCAAAATATTCACCCCCAAAATCAGCCCAAAAACCACCCCGAAAATGCAAAATATCCACCCAAAATCAGCCCCAAAATCAGCCCAAAAATGTCCCCAAAATTCAAAATATTCAACCCAAATACTGACCCCAAAATCACCTCAGGAAACACCCAAAAATGTAAAATATTCACCCAAAAATCAGCCCAAAAATTCAAAATATTCACCCAAAAATCAGCCCAAAAACCAACCCAAACATTCCAAATACTGCCCCAAAATCAGCCCCAAAAATGTGAAAGATTCAGCCCCAAAATCCCCCAAATCCGCCCCAAA
>NW_024372470.1:6103-11834 GCF_014805655.1 Passer montanus | reverse complement strand
CCCCAAATCCACCGGGGTCACCCCAAAATTCCTTCAGGGGCTTTGAGACCCCAAATCCCACAACAGGACCCCAAAAATCCCCAAAATAACCCCAAAAAAACCTTAAAAATGCTAAAAAAACCCCCAAAAATCCCAAAATCCACGGAGTCACCCCAAAATCCCTTTGAGGGGTTTGAGACCCCAAATCCCACAGCAGGACCCCCAAATCCCCAAAAAAACCCCCAAAAATCCCAAAATCCACGGAGTCACCCCAAAATCCCTTTGAGGGGTTTGAGACCCCAAATCCCACAGCAGGACCCCCAAATCCCCAAAAAAACCCCCAAAAAAGCCAAAAAAACACCAAACCCCCCCAAAACCCCAAATCCACGGGGTCACCCCAAAATCCCTTCTAGGGGTTTGAGACCCCAAATCCCACAGCAGGACCCCAAAAATCCCCCCAAAAAACCCAAAAAACCTCTGTGATTCCTCCCATCCCAAATGCCCATTTTGAGGAATTTTGGGAATTTTGGGATGCCAACCCAAGGAAATTTTGGGATTTCTCCTATCCCAAATCCCCATTTTGGGGAAGTTTGGGATTCCAACCATGGGAATTTTGGGAATTTTGGGATTCCAATCCATGGAATTTTGGGATTCCTCCCATCCCAAATCCCCATTTTGGGGAATTTCGGGAATTCCCAATCCCAGGGGAATTTTGGGATTTCTCCCATCCCAAATCCCCATTTTGGGGAATTTTGGGAATTTTGGGATTCCAACCCAAACGAAATTTTGGGATTCCTCCCATCCCAAATTCCCCATCCCCAGGATGATTTTGGGATTCCTCTTCCTCAAAACTCTTTTCTAATGGGAATTTTGGGATTCCAAGCCATGAAAATTTTGGGATTCCTCCCATCCCAAATCCCCATTTTGGGGAATTTTGGGATTCTGACCCATGAGAATTTTTGGGATTCCTCCCATCCCAAATCCCAGGGAAATTTTGGGATTCCAACCCAAGGACATTTTGGGGATTTTTGGGATTCCAACCCAAGGAAATTTTGGGATTTGTCCTATCCCAAATCCCCATTTTGGGGAAGTTTGGGATTCCAACCCATGGGAATTTTGGGAATTTTGGGAATTTTTGGGAATCTGGGCTCTCCTCACCGGGTGTGCCGCCCATGGCGGTGCCGACGGCGCAGGGCGGGGACAGGAATTCCCAATCCCGGCGCCGATTTTGGAACCCAAATCCCAAGGAAATTTTGGGATTCCTCCCATCCCAAATCCCCATTTTGAGGAGTTTTGGGATTCTGACCCATGGGAATTTTGGGATTCCAATCCATGGAATTTTGGGATTTCTCTCATCCCAAATCCCCATTTCTGGGATTCCAACTCACGGGAATTTTTGGAATTCTGGGATTCCAGCCCATGGGAATTTTGGGAATTTTGGGAATTTTTGGGAATCTGGGCTCTCCTCACCGGGCGTGCCCCCCATGGCGGCGGCGACGGTGCAGCGTGCGGAACAGAAATTCCCAATCCCAGGGGAATTTTGGGATTCTGACCCATGGGAACTTTTGGAATTTGGGGAATTTTTGGGAATTTTGGGAATTTTTGGGAATCTGGGCTCTCCTCACCGGGCGTGCCCCCCATGGCGGTGGCGATGGCGCGGCGCAGCGTGGGGACGATGTCGCGCACGGCGCGGACGGAGAGCGCGGATTTGCAGAGCGTGCGGAAGAGCGGGACCTGCGGGATGTCCTGGAGAGCCCCGCGGCCCTGGAATGTGGGAATGTTATTGGGAATTCGGGAATTTGGGAATTCGGGAACGGCACTGGGAATTTGGGAGTTTGGGAATTCGGGAATTCAGGAATTTGGGAATGGCATTGGGAATTTGGGAAGAGCGGAACCTGCGGGATGTCCTGGAGAGCCCCACGGTCCTGGAAGCAGGGAATTCGGGAATGATATTGGGAATTTGGGAGTTTGGGAATTCAGGAGTTTGGGAATGGAACTGGGAATTTGGGAGTTTGGGAATTCAGGAGTTTGGGAATGGAACTGGGAATTTGGGAGTTTGGGAATTCAGGAGTTTGGGAATGGAACTGGGAATTTGGGAGTTTGGGAATTCAGGAGTTTGGGAATGGAACTGGGAATTTGGGAGTTTGGGAATTCAGGAGTTTGGGAATGGAACTGGGAATTTGGGAGTTTGGGAATTCAGGAATTCAGGAATTTGGGAATTTGGGAATGGCACTGGGAATTTGGGAATTCAGGAATTTGGGAATGGGCATCGGGAATTCCAAAATGGCACCGGGAATTTGGGAATGGCAAAGGGAATTTGGGAATGGGTATTGGGAATTCCAAAATGGCACCGGGAATTTGGGAATGGGCATCGATAATTTGGGAATGGGCAATGGGAATTCCAAAATGGCACCGGGAATTTGGGAATGGCAAAGGGAATTTGGGAATGGGCATTGGGAATTCAGGAATTCGGGAATGGCCTCGAGAATTTGGGAATGGCCTTGGGAATTTGAAAATTTGGGAATGGCATCGAAAATTCGGGAACGGGCATCGAAAATTCGGGAATTTGGGAATTGGGGACTGGCACCGGGAACGCGGGAAGGGCACCGGGACGGGGTCGGGCCGTGCCCACCTTCTGCAGGGAGGCGGCGGCGCCGCCCAGCAGCAGCAGCGGCGACTCGGCCATCTGCGCGTTCTTGACGGCCGTCACCGCGTTGGTGACGCCGGGACCCGCCGTGACGGCCGCCACGCCGATGGAGCCTGCGGGGACACGGGTGGGAATTTTGGGATTCCAATCCATGGAATTTTGGGATTCCTCCCATCCCAAATCCCCATTTTGAGGAGTTTTGGGATTCTGACCCATGGGAATTTTGGGATTCCAATCCATGGAATTTTGGGATTTCTCTCATCCCAAATCCCCATTTCTGGGATTCCAACTCACGGGAATTTTTGGGATTTCTCCCATCCCAAATCCCCATTTTGGGGAATTTTGGGATTCTGACCCATGAGAATTTTTGGGATTCCTCCCATCCCAAATCCCAGGGAAATTTTGGGATTCCAACCCAAGGACATTTTGGGGATTTTTGGGATTCCAACCCAAGGAAATTTTGGGATTTGTCCTATCCCAAATCCCCATTTTGGGGAAGTTTGGGATTCCAACCCATGGGAATTTTGGGAATTTTGGGAATTTTTGGGAATCTGGGCTCTCCTCACCGGGTGTGCCGCCCATGGCGGTGCCGACGGCGCAGGGCGGGGACAGGAATTCCCAATCCCGGCGCCGATTTTGGAACCCAAATCCCAAGGAAATTTTGGGATTCCTCCCATCCCAAATCCCCATTTTGAGGAGTTTTGGGATTCTGACCCATGGGAATTTTGGGATTCCAATCCATGGAATTTTGGGATTTCTCTCATCCCAAATCCCCATTTCTGGGATTCCAACTCACGGGAATGGCGTGCCCCCCATGGCGGTGGCGATGGCGCGGCGCAGCGTGGGGACGATGTCGCGCACGGCGCGGACGGAGAGCGCGGATTTGCAGAGCGTGCGGAAGAGCGGGACCTGCGGGATGTCCTGGAGAGCCCCGCGGCCCTGGAACGTGGGAATTCAGGAATGTTATTGGGAATTTGGGAATGATATTGGGAATTTGGGAGTTTGGGAATTGGGGAACTTGGGAATTTGGGAATTCAGGAATTCGGGAATTTGGGAAGAGCGGAACCTGCGGGGTGTCCTGGAGAGCCCCGCAGCCCTGGAGTGAGGGAATGTTATTGGGAATCCGGGAATTCGGGAACGGCACTGGGAATTTGGGAGTTTGGGAATTGGGGAACTTGGGAATTTGGGAATTCAGGAATTCGGGAATTTGGGAAGAGCGGGACCTGCGGGATGTCCTGGAGAGCCCCGCGGCCCTGGAACCAGGGAATGTTATTGGGAATTTGGGAGTTTGGGAATTCAGGAATTTGGGAATGGCAGCGGGACATCAAGATGGCTCCAATATGGCCTCAAAATGGCGCCAAGATGGCTCCATGGTGGCACCAAGATGGCTCCATGGTGACACCAAAATGGCTCCATGGTGACACCAAGATGGCTCCATGGTGGCATCAAGTTGGCATCAACATGGCTCCAAGATGGCCTCAAAATGGCTTCAAGTTGGCACCAAGATGGCTCCATGGTGGCATCAAGGTGGCATCAAGATGGCTCCAAGATGGCCTCAAAATGGCGCCAAGATGGCTCCATGGTGACACCAAGATGGTTCCAATGTGGCAACAAGGTGGGTCCATGGTGGCACCAAGGTGGGTCCATGGTGGCATCAAGTTGGCATCAAGATGGCTCCAAGATGGCCTCAAAATGGCGCCAAGATGGCTCCATGGTGACACCAAGGTGGCATCCAGATGGCTCCATGGTGGCACCAACATGGCTCCAAGATGGCCTCAATACGGCACCAAGATGGCTCCAAGGTGGCACCAAGGCAGCATCAAGATGGCTCCAATATGGCCTCAAAATGGTGCCAAGATGGCTCCATGGTGACACCAAGATGGGTCCATGGTGACACCAAAATGGGTCCATGGTGGCACCAAGGTGGGTCCATGGTGGCACCAAGGTGGCACCAAGAAGACATCACATTGGCTCCAAGGTGGCACCAAGGTGGACAGATGGCATCAGAGGGGGACACCCCAAAACCCCCTGGAGATGTTGCCCATGGGGCCACCTCCATCCCTTGGGGACAAATGGGGACAAATCCCACCCTGGACACCCCAAAGTCCTTAAAGCCTCTCAGGTCACCCAGGACCCATCAAGGAGGGACACCCCAAAACCCTCTGGAGATGTTGGCCCCATCCCTTGGGGACAAATGGGGACAAATCCCACCTGGACATCCCAAAGTCTTGGAACAATCTCAGGTCACCCAGGACCCACCAACATGGGACACCCCAAAACCCTCTGGAGATGTTGGCCATGGGGCCACCTCCTGTGCCACCTCCATCCCTTGGGGACAAATCCCACCCTCGACACCCCAAAGTCATGGAACGCTCTCAGGTCACCCAAGACCCACCAACATGGGACACCCCACAACCCTCTGGAGATGTTGGCCCCATCCCTTGGGGACAAATGGGGACAAATCCCACCTTGGATACCCCAAAGTCTTGGAACCCTCTCAGGTCACCCAAGACCCACCAACATGGGACACCCCAAAACCCTCTGGAGATGTTGGCCATGGGACCACCTCCATCCCTTGGGGCCAAAATGGGGCCAGCCCCGCGCGGGGTCCCCGGTGCTGACCCGAGAGCCGCGAGACGGCGTCGGCGGCGAAGACGGCGGTGGCCTCGTGGCGCGTGTCCACCACGCGGATGCCGATCTTCTCGCAGGCCACCAGCACGGGCGAGATGTGGCCGCCGGGCAGCGTGAACAGGAAGCGCACGCCGTGCGCCCGCAGCACCTCGGCCACCAGCTCGCCGCCGTGACGGGGACTCGCCGCGTCCACCTGGGGACACCGCGGGGCCAGTGGGACACGGTGTCACCTGTGACCTCCATGCCACCCGTGTCACCTGTCCTCAATGTCCTCCATGCCACCGGTGTCACCTGTCCTCAGTGTCCTCCATCCCACCGGTGTCACCTGTCCTCAATGTTCTCCACCCCACCGGTGTCACCTGTCCTCAATGTCCTCCACCCCACCTGTGTCACCTGTCCCCAGTGTCCTCCATGCCACCAGTGTCACCTGTCCCCAGTGTTCTCCATCCCACCAGTATCAAGATGGCTCCAATA
>NW_024372470.1:3648-4596 GCF_014805655.1 Passer montanus | reverse complement strand
GTGTCACCTGTCCTCAATGTCCTCCATGCCAACCGTGTCACCTGTCCTCAGTGTTCTCCATCCCACCTGTGTCACCTGTCCCCAGTGTCCTCCATGCCACCCGTGTCACCTGTCCCCAATGTCCTCCATCCCACCGTTGTCACCTGTCCCCAGTGTTCACCATGCCACCCGTGTCACCTGTCCCCAGTGTCCTCCACCCCACCGGTGTCACCTGTGTCCATCTCCTCTCTCCTACCTGTCCCACCCGTGGTCACCATGAGGTCACCACAGAGTCAGGGGTGACACTGGTGACACCTGTTCTCGATGTCCTCCATCTCACCAGTGTCACCTGTCCTCAATGTCCTCCATACCACCAGTGTCACCTGTCCCCAGTGTTCTCCATGCCACCAGTGTCACCTGTCCCCAGTGTTCTCCATCCCACCAGTGTCACCTGTCCTCAATGTTCTCCACCCCACCTGTGTCACCTGTCCTCAGTGTCCTCCATGCCACCGGTGTCACCTGTGTCCATCTCCCTTGTCCCACCCGTGGTCACCACAGGGTCAGGGGTGACACCGGTGTCACCCATCCTTGATGTCCTCCATGCCACCGGTGTCACCTGTCCTCAGTGTCCTCCCAGTCCCCAATGTCCCCAACATCTCCAACGTGCCCCCAGCTCCAGGTGTCCTCCCAGCCCCTGGTGTCCCCAATGTCCCCAGTGTCCCACCATCCCCAATGTCCCCAATGTCCCCAGTGTCCCACCATCCCCAATGTCCCCAAGGTGTCCCCAATGTCCCCAGTGTCCTCCCAGACCCAGTGTCCCCAATGTCCCCCCAATGTCCCCAGTGTCCCCCCAGCTCCAATGTCCCCACAGCTCCTGGTGTCCCCAGTGTCCCCAACATCCCCAGTGTCCCCAATGTTCTCCATGTCCCCAAAGTCCCCCCAGCTCCTCATCCCCAGTGTCCCCCCTGG
>NW_024372470.1:0-3263 GCF_014805655.1 Passer montanus | reverse complement strand
CCCCAGTGTCCCCAATGTCCCCAATGTCCCCCTGCCCTCAATGTCCCCAATATCCCCAAGGTGTCCCCAATGTCCCCCCAGTGTCCCCAGTGTCCCCAATGTCCCCCCAATGTCCCCCTGCCCTCAATGTCCCCAATGTCCCCAGTGTCCCCAACATCCCCAATGTCCCCCCAGTTTCCCCAATGTCCCCAATGTCCCCCCGCCCCCAATGTCCCCAGTGTCCCCAATGTCCCCAGTGTCCCCAGTGTCCCCAATGTCCCCGCCGTGTCCCCAGACCTTGTGGCGCAGGCGGTAGAGGAGCCCGAGGCGCTGGGCCACCACCAGCAGGACCAGGGCCACCAGGGCCACCAGGGCCACCAGGATGGTCACCAAATCCATGGCAGAGGCTGCAAAACAACGGGGCCACCCGTGTCACCATGGGGCCACCGGTGTCACCACAGGGTCACCACGGGGCCACCGGTGTCACCACGGGGCCACCGGTGACACCAGTGACACCTGTGCCCGTGTCCCCTGTCCCACCTGTGACACCATGAGGTCACCACGGGGCCACCACGAGGTCAGTGGTGACATGGGTGACACCTGTCCCCGGTGTCCTCCATGTCCCCTGTCCCACCCGTCCCACCCGTCCCCAGTGTCCCCCTTGTTCCACCTGTGGGACACCGGGAACCCCTGGGGACACCGAGAACCACCCGAGGCCACCGTGGGAACCCCTGGGGACACCGGGAACTGCTTGGGGACATCAGGAGCTGCTTGGGGACACCAAGAACCCACTGGGGCCACCAGGAACCACCCAGGGCCACCGTGGGAACCCCTGGGGACACCAGGAACTGCTTGGGGACACCAAGAACCCCTGGGGACACCGGGAATGGCCTGGGGACCTCAGGAGTCCCTGGGGACACCAGGAACCGCTTGGGGACACTGTGGGACCCCCTGGGGACACCAAGAACCACCCGAAGCCACCGTGGGAACCCTGGGGACACCAGGGACTGCTCAGGGCCACCGTGGGAACCCCTGGGGACACCGGGAACCCAATGGGGACACCATGGGAACCCAACGGGGCCACCAAAAACCACCTGGGGCCACCAGGGACGGACCAGGGCCACCGTGGGAACCCCTGGGTACACCAAGAACCCACTGGGGACACCGAGAAGCACCTAAAGCCACCGTGGGAACCACTGGGGACACTGGGAATGGCCTGGGGACACCAGGAACCAAACAGGGCCACCAAGAACCACCTGGGAACACCAGGAACTGCTTGGGGAACCCCTGGGGACACCAAGAACCCAACGGGGCCACCACGGGACCCCATGGGAACCCCTGGGGACAGCAGGAACCACCCGAGGCCACCAGGGATTGACCAGGGCCACCGTGGGAACCTCTGGGACAACAGGAACCACTGGGGACACCAGGAACTGCTCAGGGCCACCAGGAATGCAACGGGGCCACCAGGAACCACCTGGGGACACCGGGAACCCAATGGGGCCACCAAGAACCACCCAGGGCCACCGTGGGAACCCCTGGGGACACCGGGAACTGCTCAGGGCCACCGTGGGAACCCCTGGGGACACCGGGAACCCAAGGGGGACACCAGGAACCACCCGAGGCCACCGTGGGAACCTCTGGGGACATCAGAAATGGCCTGGGGACCTCAGGAACCACCTGGGGACACCATGGGAACCCCTGGGGACAGCAGGAACCCAACAGGGCCACCAGGGATTGACCAGGGCCACCGTGGGAACCCCTGGGGACACTGGGAACCACCTGAGGCCACCGTGGGAACCTCTGGGACAACAGGAACCACTGGGGACACCAGGAACTGCTCAGGGCCACCAGGAACCCAATGGGGCCACCAGGAACCACCTGGGGACACCAGGAACCCAATGGGGCCACCAGGAACCACCTGGGCACACCAGGAACCCCACGGGGACACCAGGAACCACCCGGGGCCACCGTGGGAACCCCTGGGGACATCAGGAATGGCCTGGGGACATCAGGAATGGCCTGGGGACATCAGGAACCACCCAAGGCCACCAGGGATTGACCAGGGCCACCGTGGGAACCTCTGGGGCCACCAGGAACCACCTGAGGCCACCGTGGGAACCTCTGGGACAACAGGAACCACTGGGGACACCAGGAACTGCTCAGGGCCACCAGGAACCCAATGGGGCCACCAGGAACCACCTGGGGACACCGTGGGAACCCCTGGGGACACCGGGAACCACCTGGGGACACCAAGAACCCACTGGGGCCACCAAGAACCACCCCGGGCCACCGTGGGAACCCTGGGGACACCAGGAATGGCCTGGAATTAATGGAACCCCGTTTAATTAATTAGACCAGATTAAAGAAGCTCTGGATTAGTTCAACTCAGTTTAATTAGTTAGAGGGGATTAATTGAACTGTGGATTAATTGAACTCCGTTTAATTAATTAGATTGGATTAATTAAACTTTCAATGAATTCAATTCAGTTTAATTAGTTAGACTGGATTTATTAAACTCTGGATTAATTGAACTCAGTTTAATTAGTTAGACCGGATTAATTAAACTCTGGATTAATTGAACTCAGTTTAATTAATTAGATTGGATTAATTAAACTCTGGATTAACTGAAGGCAGTTTAATTAGTTAGAATGGATTAACTAAACTCTGGATTAATTGAACTCTAATTAGATTGGATTAATTAAGCTCTCAATTAACTGAAGGCAGTTTAATTAGTTAGAGTGGATTAATTGAACTCTGGATTAATTGAACTCCGTTTAACTAATGAGATTGGATTAATTAAACTCTCAATTAATTCCACTCAGTTTAATTAGTTGGACCAGATTAACTAAACTCTGGATTAATTGAAGGCAGTTTAACTAATTAGAGTGGATTAATTAGATTTTGGATTAATTGAGCCCAGTTGAATTAATTAGACTGGATTAATTAAACTCTAGATTAACTGAACTCAGCTTAATTAGTTAGACCAGATTAATTGAACTCTGAATTAATTGAAGCCCATTTAATTAATTAGACCAGATTAATTGAAGCCAGTTTAATTAATTACACCAGATTAATTAAACTCTAGATTAATTAAACTCTGTTCAATTAATTAGACCAGATTAATTAAGCTCAGGATTAATTGAAGCCAGTTTAACGAGTCCCAGTTTAACCAGTCCCAGTTTTTCCACATTCCCACGCCCCGCCCACATCATTTGCATAATCAGAGGCTCATTTGCATACACACACATAATGACACGGCTCATTTGCATAATCACAGAGAG
>NW_024372469.1:0-537 GCF_014805655.1 Passer montanus | reverse complement strand
TGGCCCGACTTAGACTTTTCTAGAAACACGTTTCCGGCCAAACCGTGACAGGGCTCCATGGTGACATCCCAGGAGTCCCCAGGCTGCCAAAAGAGCCAGGATGTCCCAGACACTCACACGGGGTTCCTGTCATGGGCACAGTGGGAGCTTCAGGCAAAAGCTTTATTGCTTTATTGGAGAAACTCCTACTGCATCATGAGGTGGAGAAATGCCACCCAACAGCCACCATGGGTGCTCAAACCCCTGCAGGGCCCCCAGACTTCTAAAATTCCTTCTAAGAGATGAGACTGGGAGCAGCTGGATCCAATCCCAGCCCAGACTTTGTCAAAGGTGTAAAAGATTGGACAGGTGGAATGGAACCTTAATTCAATTTGTCCCACAGGATTAACAATGGAATACCAGATAAATTTATATAAATAGAGTTCTGATTGATTGCGATCATGATTAGTCAGAATGGCTTGATTACACCACAGAGTATATTTTTTAAGAAGAGTTATTTACTCCACAATATAGGAGCTATACAATTATTAGAGTATT
>NW_024372468.1:0-537 GCF_014805655.1 Passer montanus | reverse complement strand
GGGGGGAAGAGCCCAAATTGGGGGGGCAGAGCTGAATTTGGGGGGGAACAGACCCGAAATTTGGGGGGAAAGAGCCCAAATTGGGGAGTTTGGGGGGGTAACACCCGAAATTTGGGGGATTTTGGGGTTCCCAGCTGTATTTTGGGGCAGTTTCTGGGGGTCCCATCCATAATTTGGGGAAGTTTTTGGGGGTCCCGAGGTATTTTGGGGATAGTTTTGGGGGTCCCGGTGTAATTTGGGGACATTTCCGGGGGTCCCATCTATAATTTGGGGCAGATTTTGGGGGTCCCGAGGTATTTTGGGGATAGTTTTGGGGGTCCCGGTGTAATTTGGGGACATTTCCGGGGGTCCCATCTATAATTTGGGGCAGATTTTGGGGGTCCCGAGGTATTTTGGGGATAGTTTTGGGGGTCCCGGTGTAATTTGGGGACATTTCCGGGGGTCCCATCTATAATTTGGGGCAGATTTTGGGGGTCCCGAGGTATTTTGGGGATAGTTTTGGGGGTCCCGGTGTAATTTGGGGACATTTCCGGGGGT
>NW_024372467.1:0-537 GCF_014805655.1 Passer montanus | reverse complement strand
GGGAACGGGAACCGGGAGCGGGGATGGGAAACGGGAGCGGGGATGGGAGCGGCACCGGGTAATGGGAACCGGGAGCGGGGAGCAGCACCGGGAACCGGGAATGGGAGCGGGGAGCGGGGAGCGGGGATGGGAACCGGGAATGGGGAACGGGAACGGGAACGGGAATGGGGATGGAGAACGGGGATGGGAACCGGGAGCGGGGATGGGGAACGGGAACCGGGGAACGGGAACCAGGAACCGGGTAATGGGAACCGGGAGCGGGGAGCAGCACCGGGAACGGGAACCAGGAACCGGGTAATGGGAACCGGGAGCGGGGAGCAGCACCGGGAACCGGGAATGGGAGCGGGGATGGGAACTGGGGGCCGGGAGTGGGAACCGGGAACGGGAACCGGGAATGGGAACCGGGAGCGGCAGCAGGAACCGGGGATGGGATCGGCACCGGGAGAGGCCGGGGATGGGGAAATGGGGACCGGGAACCGGGAATGGGGAGCGGCACCGGGAACCGGGGATGGGATCGGCACCGGGAGGGGCCGGGGA
>NW_024372466.1:0-537 GCF_014805655.1 Passer montanus | reverse complement strand
GAGGTTGGTGAGGCACTGGAACAGATTGCACAGAGAATTTGTAGATGCCTCCTTCCTGAAAGTGTTGAAGGCCACGTTGATCTGAGCAACATGGTCCCATGGAAGGTGTTGAAACTCGGAGACCTTTGAAGTCCCTTCCAACCCAAGCCATTTCATCATAGTTCTGTGATGGTCAGCACCAACCAGAAAGTCCACTGTATTTAGCACCTGCTAAAGTTTTCCTTCCCCGTGCTTGCCAGTGAACAGCGATGATGCCACAATGGTGAGGAAACAACTTTTTGAAGCAAAGTATTCTGTTTTGCCAAGAAAAGATGCAATTAAATAACAAAATGCCTTGTCATTCCTTAGGAAGCAAGGCTGGTGTCTTTTTAGCTGGGAGAGGGCAATACTGCATTCAAACCATTTAATTTTGGGTAATCCACTCACGTATTGAGTTGCCTTTGAGACAACATGTTTTTCTCCCTCAAGGGTTAGGAATCTTGAGCTTCTAGCTCCAAGTACTCTGAATTACATTTAAATTAGATAAGGTGTGCAAAT
>NW_024372465.1:0-537 GCF_014805655.1 Passer montanus | reverse complement strand
AAATGAGGGGAAATTGGGAAAATTGAGGGAAAAATGCAAAATAAATAGAAAAATTGAGGGGAAAATTGAAGGGAAGTGAGAAAAATGAGGGGAAAAACCCCAAAATAAATGGAAAATTGAAGGAAAAATTTGGAAAATTTGAGGGGAAATTTGAGGGAAAACGGGAAAGATGAGAGAAGAACCCAAAAGAAATGGAAAAATTAAGGAAAATTTGGAAAATGAGGTGAAAATTTGGGGGAATTGGGAAAATTGAGGGGAAATAAGGGGGGGAATGGGAAAAAGAGGGAAAAATGCAAAATAAATAGAAAATAGAGGGGAAAATTGAAGGGAAGATGGGGAAAATCCCAAAATAAATGGAAAAAATGAAGAAAAAATTTGGAAACTGAGGGCGAAATCTGAAGGAAAACGGGAAAGATGAGGGAAGAACCCAAAAGAAATGGGAAAATGAGGGAAAATTTGGAAACTGAGGGGAAAATGGCGGTAAAACGGAGAAGAGGAAAGAAAAAGGGAACTAGCAGAGGATGGTTTCGATCCATC
>NW_024372464.1:0-537 GCF_014805655.1 Passer montanus | reverse complement strand
GGGAGAAACACGGGAATGGGGAAAAGTCACCAGAAATGGGGAAAAACATCCAGGAAATGGGGAAAACATCACAGAAATGGGGAAAAACATCACAGAAATGGGGGAGAAACACGGGAATGGGGAAAAGTCAGCAAAAATGGGGAAAATATCCAGGAAATGGGGAAAAACATCAAAAATATGGGGGAGAAACACAGGAATTGGGAAAATATCACAGAAATGGGGAAAAACATCACAGAAATGGGGAAAAGTCACCAAAAATGGGGAAAAGTCAGCAAAAATGGGGAAAATATCCAGGAAATGGGGGAAAGTCAGCAAAAATGGGGAAAAACATCACAGAAATGGGGAAAAACCACAGAAATGGGGAAAACATCCGGAAAATGGGGAAAATATCACAAATATGGGGGCAAACATCACAGAAATGGGGAAAACATCCAAAATATGGGGGAAACATCCGGGAAATGGGGGAAACATCCTAAAAATGGGAGAGAGGCCCCAAAAATGGGGAAAAAAATCCCAAAAATGGGAGCGAGCCCAAAA
>NW_024372463.1:0-537 GCF_014805655.1 Passer montanus | reverse complement strand
ATTGGGGATTTTGGGGGGAAATTTGGGGACTTTGGGGGAAAATTTGGGGAATTTTGGGTTGGAAAATCGGGATTTTGGGTGCGATTTTGAGCGGAAAAAAATGGGATTTTGGGCTGAAAAATGGGAATTTTGACGCATTTTAACCGGGATTTTTTTGGGGATTGCTGGGAAATTTGGGGAATTTTTGGGATTTGGGGAATTTTTGGGATTGATGGAATTGGGACGGAATTTGGGTTGGAAAATCCGGATTTTGGCTGCCATTTTGAGCAGAAAATTGGCATTTTGGGCTGGAAAATGGGATTTTTGGGGGTTTCAGCCCAACTTTTGGGATATTTGGGGTGGAATTTTTTTGGGATTTGGGGAATTTTTGGGATTTGTGGATTTTTGGGAGAATTTTGGGTTGGAAAATCGGGATTTTGGGTGCGATGTTGAGTGAAAAAATGGGATTTTGGGCTGAAAAATAGAACTTTGGGAGGAAAAATGGGGTTTTTTTGGGATTTCAGCCTGAATTTTTGGGAATTTTGGGGATTTTGGGGT
>NW_024372462.1:0-537 GCF_014805655.1 Passer montanus | reverse complement strand
TCACCAGCCCTTGTTCTTGTAGGTGACTTGAAGGAACAGCTTTCGTAGGTGCCTGGCATTTGCTCAGAATCAAACCACAAGAGCCCGGACATGAAAGCTGTTTTTTATTGACTGATTGGAAGAGTAATATCCTCATTAAAATGCGTCTGAGATGCCCTCAGTTCTTCAGTGGGGGTCTTGTGCACCGGGAGCTGGGAAAGGCGACTCGGCAGCAGCTGGATATCACAGAGAGCCGAGGACAAGAGCCCTTCCCGAGGACACAGGGCCAGAAGGACTCCAGCCACAAAATTACCAAGCCAAACCAAATACACGGAGAATCCAGGAGGATGCCGGGAGCTCACATGGTGTCAGAGGAGCTGTGAGCCCTGGGGATGTCCAGCCACAGCCACCTCGGCGTGGGTGATGTTGGGAAGATGATTGAGCTGTGGGACACGTCCCAGTCTCTGCTGGAGCTGTGGGGGGGAAGGGCAGGGTCTGCCCCTGGCTCACCCCAGGGCTCTCTGTGGGATCTGCTGGGCACCATGTCCAGCATTCCCG
>NW_024372461.1:0-537 GCF_014805655.1 Passer montanus | reverse complement strand
TGCTTTATTTTGAGGTTTTTCCCCCCTATATTGGAGCATACCAAGTTTAGAGGCTCCCTCGTCTGACCCCAAAATTTTGGGGAACCCCCCAAAAAGAATTTGGGGTACCCGGACCCAAAATTCCCAAAAAAATCCCAAAAAATTCCTCAAAAAATTGAATTTTTTTGCTTTATTTTGAGGTTTTTCCCCCCTATATTGGAGCATACCAAGTTTAGAGGCTCCCTCGTCTGACCCCAAAATTTTGGGGAACCCCCCAAAAAGAATTTGGGGTACCCGGACCCAAAATTCCCAAAAAAATCCCAAAAAATTCCTCAAAAAATTGAATTTTTTTGCTTTATTTTGAGATTTTTTCCCCCCCTGTTTTGGACCATACCAAGTAAAGGGAGCTCCTGGTGTGACCCCCAAAAATTTGGGAAACCCCAAAAAAATTTGGGGTCCCCAGACCCCAAAATTCAAAAAAATTCCCCAAAAAATGCCCTAAAATTCGAAATTTTTGCTTTATTTTGGGGGTTTTCCCCCCTATTTTGGACCGTACCA
>NW_024372460.1:0-538 GCF_014805655.1 Passer montanus | reverse complement strand
TTGTAAAAATGGCTAAAATGTCTGTATGACAAGATAATTTTGAAAAGAACCATGCAAATAACACCAAAAGAGCAAAGAAAAATCCACCACTGCCCCTTGGGCTATCAGTAGCTGTCAAAGCACAGACCAGGGAACCTTGTGAGGAAATAAAACACAAAACTCTCAAAATCCCATCTATGAAATAAAACACAAAACTCAAAATCCCATCTATAAGGAAATAAAATACAAAACTCTTAAAGTCTGATCTGTGAAATAAAATACAAAACTGTCAAAGTCCTATCTGTAAAATAAAATACAAAACTGTCAAAGTCCCATATATGAAATAAAATACAAAACTCTCAAAGTCCTATCTGTGAAATAAACCACAAAGCTCTCCAAGCCCCATCTCATTGTGCTGTGAGAAGGTGAGGCCAGGGCCGAACTGGGTAAAGAATTCCTGGAGCCTGTGAACTCCAGGGAATGTTGAATATGTATCACCCTCATGAATATGCATGTGTGCGCTCCGGGCCGTGTGCCAGGCACCCCACACTGGGAACTG
>NW_024372459.1:9139-17133 GCF_014805655.1 Passer montanus | reverse complement strand
GACTGGGAGGGAACTGGGATGGAGTGGGAGGGGACTGGGATGGAGTGGGAGGGGACTGGGAGAGACTGGGACAAACTGGGAGGGACTGGGCAGTCACTGGTGGTCACTACTGGTCGCTGTGTCCCTGTCCCTGGGGTTACTGGTGGTGGTCACTGATGGTCATTAATGGTCACTAATGGTCACTAACGGTCACTAACGGTCACTAACGGTCACTGATGGTCACTGATGGTCACTAATGGTCACTAATGGTCATTAATGGTCACTGATGGTCATTAATGGTCACTAATGGTCATCATTAATGGTCACTGATGGTCATTAATGGTCACTAATGGTCATTAATGGTCACTAACGGTCACTAACAGTCACTGATGGTCATTAATGGTCACTAATGGTCATTAATGGTCACTAATGGTCACTAACGGTCACTAATGGTCACTAATGGTCATTAATGGTCACTGATGGTCACTGATGGTCATTAACGGTCACTAACGGTCACTGATGGTCACTGATGGTCACTAGAGGTCACTGGTGGTCACTCTGCCAGGTGGTCACTGATGGTCACTGGTGGTCACTGATGGTCACTCTGTGCCAGGTGGTCACTGATGGTCACTGATGGTCACCAGTGGTCACTCTGGTCACTCTGCCAGGTGGTCACTGGTGGTCACTGGTGGTCACTGGTGGTCACCAGTGGTCACTCTGGTCACTCTGGTCACTCTGCCAGGTGGTCACTGATGGTCACTGATGGTCACCAGTGGTCACTGGTGGTCACTCTGCCAGGTGGTCACTGATGGTCACTGATGGTCACCAGTGGTCACTGGTGGTCACTATGCCAGGTGGTCACTGATGGTCACTGATGGTCACCGATGGTCACTGTTGGTCACTCTGCCAGGTGGTCACTGATGGTCACTGATGGTCACCAGTGGTCACTGGTGGTCACTATGCCAGGTGGTCACTGATGGTCACTGATGGTCACCAGTGGTCACTGGTGGTCACTCTGCCAGGTGGTCGCTGCTGGTCACTGATGGTCACTGCTGGTCACTGATGGTCACTGGTGGTCACCAGTGGTCACTCTGGTCACTCTGGTCACTCTGGTCACTCTGGTCACTCTGGTCACTCTGGTCACTCTGGTCACTCTGGTCACTCTGCCAGGTGGGCTCCCTACGCCCCGGGCTGGCCCTGGTGTCTCCGGGCGCTGCCCCCGGCCCTGTGCCCGTGGCCACCCCCGCCGGCCACGCCCCCTCCAGCCACGCCCCCGCCGGCGTCCCCGCCCGAGTCCCCGACGGTGACGTCACCGGGGCCGACGGTGACGTCAGAGGGGCCGAAGGTGACGTCAGAGGAGGCGGTGACGTCAGAGGAGCCGGTGACGTCACGGGAGGCGCCCCCCAAGCTGTCGCCCACGCTGAGCTTCCCCCTGGGGCACCGCGCCCAGCTGGCCGCGCGCGCCGCCGCCGCGTCAGTCTGCCAGGTGGTCACTGATGGTCACTGATGGTCACCAGTGGTCACTGGTGGTCACTATGCCAGGTGGTCACTGATGGTCACTGATGGTCACCAGTGGTCACTGGTGGTCACTCTGCCAGGTGGTCGCTGCTGGTCACTGATGGTCACTGCTGGTCACTGATGGTCACTGGTGGTCACCAGTGGTCACTCTGGTCACTCTGGTCACTCTGGTCACTCTGCCAGGTGGGCTCCCTACGCCCCGGGCTGGCCCTGGTGTCTCCGGGCGCTGCCCCCGGCCCTGTGCCCCCGAGGTGTCCCCAGTGTCCCTGAGCTGTCCCCAAGGTGTCCCCAGATATCCCCAAGGTGTCCCCAAGGTGTCTCCAAGGTTTCCCCCAATGTCCCAAGGTCTCCATGGAGTGTCCCCAAGTGTCCTGGAGGTGTCCCCAGGGTGTCCCCAGTGTCCCCAAATGTCCCCAAGGCGTCTCTGAGCTGTCCCTGAGGTGTCCCCTGCAGTCCCCAATGTCCCCCGATGTCCCCAGAGTTATCCCAAATGTCCCCAAGGCGTCTCTGAGCTGTCCCCAAGGTGTCCCCCCGGTGTCCCTGGGGTTGGGGGGTGTCCCCGAGGTGTCCCCAAGGTGTCCCCAAGGTGTCCCCAAGGTTTCCCCCAGTGTCCCGAGGTCTCCATGGAGTGTCCCCAAGTGTCCTGGAGGTGTCCCCAGGTGTCCCCAATGTCCCCAAGGTGTCCCCAGGTGTCCCCGAGGTGTCCCCAATGTCCCCGTGTCCCCAGAGTACGTGGTGCGGCACTGGCAGGAGGACGCGTTTTTCGGGGAGCAGTTCCTGAGCGGGGTGAACCCCGTCCTGCTGCGCCGCTCCCCCCGCCTGCCCCCCAACTTCCCGGTCACCGAGCCCATGGTGGCCGCCAGCCTGGGCACGGGGACGTCCCTAAAGCGGGAGATGGAGGTGAGGGAACCCAAAATACCCCAAAAATACCCCAAAAACCGTAAAAACCACCCCAAAAACATCAAAAACCCCAAAATCCCAAAGAAAAACCCCAACCAACCCCCGAGCCCATGGTGGCCGCCAGCCTGGGGACAGGGACGTCCCTGCAGCAGGAGATGGAGGTGAGGGAACACGAAATACCCCAAAAATCACCCCAAAATACCCCAAAATACCCCAAAAACATCAAAAACCCCAAAACACACCCCAAAATCCCAAAGAAAAACCCCAATCAAACCCCAAGCCCATGGTGGCCGCCAGCCTGGGGACGGGGACGTCCCTGAGGCAGGAGATGGAGGTGAGGGAACACAGAAACCCTAAAAACCCCCAAAATACCCCAAAAACCCTAAATCATCCTAAACAGAAACCCCAAAATCCTAAAAACCCCAAACAAACCCCGAGCCCATGGTGGCCCCAGCCTGGGGACAGGGACGTCCCTGCAGCGGGAGATGGAGGTGAGGGAACACAGAAACCCTGGAAAACACCCCAAAACCACCCCAAAAATACCCCTAAAAACCCTAAAATACCCTAAAAATACCCCAAAAACATCAAAACCCCCAAAACCACCCCAAACAAACCCCGAGCCCATGGTGGCCGCCAGCCTGGGCACGGGGACGTCCCTGAAGGAGGAGATGGAGGTGAGGGAACACAAAATACTCCAAAATCACCCCAAAAAATCACCCCAAAACCATCAAAATACCCAAATCCCCCAAACTCCAAAATCCCCCAAGCTCCAAATCCCCCAAAATCCCCCAAGCACCCCAAAATCCTGGGGGGAAACATGGGGGTGATGGGACCCCGGGATTTGGGGGACCCCGGGATTTGGGGGACCCCGGGATTTGGGGGACCCCGGGATTTGGGGGTTCCTGGGTGCGAGGGTCGGGTCGGGGGGGGTTTGGGGGTTCCCATTTTTGGGGGTTCCTGGAGGGTTCTCATTTTCGGGGTTCTCATTTTCGGGGTGTCTGGGGGGGTCTCCGCTTTCGGGGTTCCCATTTTGGGGTCCTCATTTTGAGGTTCCCATTTTGGGTCCCCATTTCAGAGTTCTCACTTTAGGGTCCCCATTTCGGAGCCCCCATTTCGAGGTTCTCATTTTGGGGTCTCCATTTTTGGGGTGTCTGTGGGGTCCCCATTTCGGGGTTCTCACTTTGGGGTCCCCTTTCGGGGTCCCCATTTTGGGGTCCCCCATTTCGGGGTTCTCATTTTCGGGGTGTATGGGCGGGTCCCCATTTCGGGGTTCTCACTTTGGGGTCCCCTTTCGGGGTTCCCATTTTTGGGTCCCCATTTCGGGGTCCCCATTTTGAGTCCCCATTTCTGAGTTCTCATTTTCGGGGTCCCCGTTTTTGGGATGTCTGGGGGGTCCCCCTTTCGGGGTTCTCACTTTGGGGGTGTCTGTGGGGTCTCCATTTCGGGGTTCCCATTTCGGGGTCTCCCTTTTGGGGTTCTCACTTTGGGGTCCCCCTTTCGGGGTTCCCACTTTGGGGTCCCCATTTCGGGGTCCTCACTTTGGGGTCCCCCTGTCGGGGTTCTCACTTTGGGGTCCCCATTTTGGGCTCCTCACTTTGGGGTCCCCTTTCGGGGTTCCCATTTTGGGGTCTCCATTTCGGGGTCCTCACTTTGGGGTCCCGTTTCGGGGTCCTCACTTTGGGGTCCCCCTTTTGGGGTCCTCACTTTGGGGTCCCCCTTTCGGGGTTATCACTTTGGGGTCCCGTTTCGGGGCGCAGGCGGGGCGCGTGTTCCTGGCCGACTACGCGCTGCTGGAGGGGCTCCCCACGGGCACCATCGGGGGGCACCCCCAGTTCGTGGCCGCCCCCCTGTGCCTGCTCTGGCTCTGCCCCCGCGGCCGCCTCCTGCCCGTGGCCATCCAGGTACGGCCCCAAGTGTCCCCAAGTGTCCCCAGATGGCCCCAAGTGTCCCCAGATGGCCCCAAACGGCCCCAAGTGTCCCCAAGTGTCCCCAGATGGCCCCAAGTGTCCCCAGATGGCCCCAGATGGCCACACCTGGCCACACATGGCCATAAAATGGCTCCAAATGTCCCCAAATGGCCACACATGGCCACAAGTGTCCTCAGATGTCCCCAGAGGGCCACACGTGGCCACAAAATGGCCACAAATGCCCCCAGTGTCCCCAATGTCCCCAGTCCCCTTGGTGTCCCCTGGGTGTCCCCAGTGTCCCCAATGTCCCCTGTGTCCCCAGCTGTCTCAGCACCCTGGGCCGGGGTCCCCAGTGTCCCCAAGGTCACCGGGGTCCCCAGTGTCCCCAAGGTCACCGGGGTCCCCAGTGTCCCCAAGGTCACCAGTGTCCCCAGCGTCCCCAATGTCCCAAATGTTCCCAATGTCCCAAATCCACCCAATCCCCCCGATGTCCCCAGTGTCCCTATCCCAATCCTGACCCCAAAAACTGCACCTGGAAATCCCTGCCCCAAAACCCCCAATCCTGCCCCAAAAACTGCACCCAAAATAGACCCAAAGCCGTCACCTGCCCGCCGCACACCCCGTGCACCAGGTACCCCAAAAAATGCACCCCCACCCCAAAAACTGCACCTCGACCCCAAAAACTGCACCCTGAAATCCCCATCCCAAAATCCCCAACCCTGATCCCAAAAACTGCACCTGGAAATCCCCGTCCCAAAAACCGCAATCCTGACCCCAAAAACTGCACCCTGAAATCCCCAATCCTGACCCCAAAACCCTCACCTGCCCGTCGCGCACCCCATGCACCGGGTACCCCAAAAAATGCACCCCCGGGAACCCAAAAACTGCACCCCGAAATCCCCATCCCGAAATCCCAATCCTGACCCCAAAAACTGCACCCTGAAATCCCCAATCCTGACCCCAAAGCCTTCACCTGCCCGCCGCACACCCCATGCACTGGGTACCCCAAAACACCCCCCGGGACCCCAAAAACTGCACCCCGAAATCCCCATCCCGAAATCCCAATCCTGCCCCAAAAACTGCCCCTTAACCCAAAGAAATGCACCAAAAACCCCAAATCGACCCAAAATACACTGCCTGCTGTCCCCAATACCCCGATGTCCCCATTAATGTCCCCAATACCCCAATGTCCCCAATGTCCCCAATACCCCAATGTCCCCATAGTCACCTGTGTCACCTGTGTCACCTGTGTCACCTGTGTCACCTGTGTCACCTGTGTCACCTGTGTCACCTGGGTGTCACCTGTGTGACCTGTGACATGCTGCTGAGCCCCGGCGGCATCATCGACCAGGTGAGTGTCACCATTGTCACCTGGGTGTCACCTCTGTGTCACCTGTGTCACCTGTGTGACGCTGCTGAGCCCCGGCGGCATCATCGACCAGGTGAGTGTCACCTGTGTCACCTGTGTGTCACCTGTGTGTCACCTGTGTCACCTGAGTGTCACCTGTGTCACCTGTGTGACCTGTGACACGCTGCTGAGCCCCGGCGGCATCATCGACCAGGTGAGTGTCACCTGTGTGTCACCTATGTCACCTGTGTGACCTGGATGTCACCTGGGTGTCACCTGAGTGTCACCTGTGTCACCTGTGTGACCTGTGACACGCTGCTGAGCCCCGGCGGCATCATCGACCAGGTGAGTGTCACCTGTGTGTCACCTGGGTGTCACCTGTGTGTCACCTGGACACCTGAGTGTCCCCCTCGGTGTCACCAGACCTCTCAGTCCCCCTGGGGACACTGAGGGTGGCGCTGTCCCCAGGGAGGTGACACAGGTGACACTGAGGGTGGCATTGTCCCCCCCAGGCCACCGCGGTGTGGCAATGGGGACATTGGGGACATTGGGGACACTGGGGACACTGGGGACAATGGGGACATCTGGGGACACTGGGGACAGAGGGGACACTGGGGACACTGGGGACAGTGGGGACATCTGGGACGCCATCCACAGGTGGGGACAGTGGGGACACTGGGGTGGGAATGATGGGGACAATGGGGACACTGGGGACAGTGGGATGGGGAGAATGGGGACATGGAAGTGGCAGCGGTGGGGACAATGGGGACAGGGAGATGGGAATGATGGGGACAATGGGGACAGCGGGATGGGGACAGGGAGGTGGCCGTGGTGGGAATGATGGAGACACGGAGATGGGGACAGTGGGGACAATGGGGACATGGAGGTGGCAGCGGTGGGGACAATGGGGACAATGGGATGGGGACAGTGGGGACATAGAGATGGGGACAGTGGGGTGGGAGTGATGGGGACAATGGGGACAGTGGGGACAGTGGGGACAATGGGGACAATGGGGACAAGGACCCCAGGGAGGTGACAGCGGGAACAGGGCCACGGGGATGGGACACCAGCGATGGTGGGGACAGGGACAGGGACACGGGGACGGGACACCAGCCATGGTGGGGACACGGGGACAGGGACATGGGGACGGGACACCAGCCATGGTGGGGACACGGGGACAGGGACGCGGGCTGGCGGGGGCGTGTCCCCGGTGTCACCGGCGTCCCCGCGGTGTCCCAGCTACGTGGAGGGGATCGTGGCGCTGTTCTACGCCGGGGACGCGGAGGTGGCCGAGGACGAGGAGCTGCAGGAGTGGGTGGGCGAGATCTTCACCTACGGCGTCCTGGGCAACGAGGAGAGCGGTACGGGACACGGCGGGGACGGGGACGGTGGGGACACGGCGGCGTGGCGTCATGGGTGGCGGTCGGGGACATGGTCGTGGTCACAGTCATGGTCATGTCATGGTCATGGTGATGGTCAATTCATGGTCATGGCATGGTCATGGTTGTGGTCATGGTCGTGGTCATGGTCATGGTCATGGCATGGTCATGGCATGGTCAATTCATGGTCATGGTCTTGGTCATGGCTTGGTCATGGTTGTGGTCATGGTCATGGCACAGTCATGGTCATGGACGTGATCATGGTCATGGGCATGGACGTGGTCATGGCTTGGTCATGGCATGGTCAAGTCATGGTTGTGGTCATGGTCATGGCCATGATTGTGGTGATGGTCAATTCCTGGTCATGGCATGGTCACGGACGTGATCATGGTTATGGTTATGGTCATGGTCATGGTCATGTCACAGTCACAGTCATGGTCATGGCATGGTCATGGTGATGGCCATGGTGTGGTCATGGTCACGTCATGGTCACGGTCAGGTCATGGTCATGTCATGGTCACGGTCAGGTCATGGTCATGGCATGGTGATGGTGATGGTCATGGTGTGGTCACGGTCACGTCATGGTCATGGTTGTGGCTGTTGTGGCCAAGTCGCGGGGTGGCCCCGCTCACGTCCATGGCCAAGGCCCAGGTGGCCCGTGGTGGGTGACGTCGCTGTGGTGGGTGACGTCACTGTGGGGGGTGACATCGCTGTGGGGGGTGACATCGCTGTGGGGGGTGACATCGCTGTGGGGGGTGACGTCACTGTGGGGGGTGACGTCACTGTGTCATTGTGGTGGGTGACATCGCTGTGGGGGGGGACATCGCTGTGGGGGGTGATGTCACTGTGGTGGGTGACATGATTTCAGTGTGTGACATCACCTGGCCGGTGCCATCCCCTGTTGAGTGCCATGCACCATTGGGTGATGTCCCCAATGTCCCCAGTGTCCCCTCAATGTCCCCA
>NW_024372459.1:3505-7959 GCF_014805655.1 Passer montanus | reverse complement strand
TGGGGACATTGGGGACAGTGGGGACACTGGGGACATTGGGGACATTGGGGACAGTGGGGACACTGGGGACATTGGGGACATTGGGGACACTGGGGACACTGGGGACACTGGGGACAATGGGGACAGTGGGGACACTGGGGACATTGGGACAATGGGGACAGTGGGGACAATGGGGAGAGCGGGGGCAATGGGGACATTGGGGACATTGGGGACACTGGGGACACTGGGGACAATGGGGACATCTGGGGACACTGGGGACAGAGGGGACACTGGGGACACTGGGGACAGTGGGGACATCTGGGACGCCATCCACAGGTGGGGACAGTGGGGACACTGGGGTGGGAATGATGGGGACAATGGGGACACTGGGGACAGTGGGATGGGGAGAATGGGGACATGGAAGTGGCAGCGGTGGGGACAATGGGGACAGGGAGATGGGAATGATGGGGACAATGGGGACAGCGGGATGGGGACAGGGAGGTGGCCGTGGTGGGAATGATGGAGACACGGAGATGGGGAGAGTGGGGACAATGGGGACATGGAGGTGGCAGCGGTGGGGACAATGGGGACAATGGGATGGGGACAGTGGGGACATAGAGATGGGGACAGTGGGGTGGGAGTGATGGGGACAATGGGGACAGTGGGGACAGTGGGGACAATGGGGACAATGGGGACAAGGACCCCAGGGAGGTGACAGCGGGAACAGGGCCACGGGGATGGGACACCAGCGATGGTGGGGACAGGGACAGGGACACGGGGACGGGACACCAGCCATGGTGGGGACACGGGGACAGGGACGCGGGCTGGCGGGGGCGTGTCCCCGGTGTCACCGGCGTCCCCGCGGTGTCCCAGCTACGTGGAGGGGATCGTGGCGCTGTTCTACGCCGGGGACGCGGAGGTGGCCGAGGACGAGGAGCTGCAGGAGTGGGTGGGCGAGATCTTCACCTACGGCGTCCTGGGCAACGAGGAGAGCGGTACGGGACACGGCGGGGACGGGGACGGTGGGGACACGGCGGCGTGGCGTCATGGGTGGCGGTCGGGGACATGGTCGTGGTCACAGTCATGGTCATGTCATGGTCATGGTGATGGTCAATTCATGGTCATGGCATGGTCATGGTTGTGGTCATGGTCGTGGTCATGGTCATGGTCATGGCATGGTCATGGCATGGTCAATTCATGGTCATGGTCTTGGTCATGGCTTGGTCATGGTTGTGGTCATGGTCATGGCACAGTCATGGTCATGGACGTGATCATGGTCATGGGCATGGACGTGGTCATGGCTTGGTCATGGCATGGTCAAGTCATGGTTGTGGTCATGGTCATGGCCATGATTGTGGTGATGGTCAATTCCTGGTCATGGCATGGTCACGGACGTGATCATGGTTATGGTTATGGTCATGGTCATGGTCATGTCACAGTCACAGTCATGGTCATGGCATGGTCATGGTGATGGCCATGGTGTGGTCATGGTCACGTCATGGTCACGGTCAGGTCATGGTCATGTCATGGTCACGGTCAGGTCATGGTCATGGCATGGTGATGGTGATGGTCATGGTGTGGTCACGGTCACGTCATGGTCATGGTTGTGGCTGTTGTGGCCAAGTCGCGGGGTGGCCCCGCTCACGTCCATGGCCAAGGCCCAGGTGGCCCGTGGTGGGTGACGTCGCTGTGGTGGGTGACGTCACTGTGGGGGGTGACATCGCTGTGGGGGGTGACATCGCTGTGGGGGGTGACATCGCTGTGGTGGGTGACATCGCTGTGGGGGGTGACGTCACTGTGGGGGGTGACGTCACTGTGTCATTGTGGTGGGTGACATCGCTGTGGGGGGTGACATCGCTGTGGGGGGTGATGTCACTGTGGTGGGTGACATGATTTCAGTGTGTGACATCACCTGGCCGGTGCCATCCCCTGTTGAGTGCCATGCACCATTGGGGGGGCCCTGCTGGCCCTGCTCAGCGTGGTCAGCTACGAGGGGGGAGAGCTGGTGAGAGGGGACAGTGAGGGGACACTGGGGACATTGGGGACAGTGGGGACATTGGGGACATTGTGGGGATGTCCCTGTGTCCCCAGCATCCCCTGGGCTCACGCTCCCAGGACCTGCTGGGACAATGGAGGGGGTGTTATGGTGTCCCTCTGATGTCCCTTTGATGTCCCTCTGATGTCCCCAGCGTCCCCTGGGCTCGCGCTCGCAGGACCTGCTGGGACACTGGGGCGTTATGATGTCCCCAATGTCCCCAATGTCCCCAGTGTCCCCTGTGTCCCCAGCGTTCCCTGGGCTCCCGTTCCCAGGTCCTGCTGGGATGTGGCGGGGGGATTGTGACCCCATTTTTGATGTCCCTTTGATGTCCCTCTGATGTCCCCTGATGTCCCCTGATGTCCCCCCTGATGTCCCTCTGATGTCCCCAATGTCCCCTGTGTCCCCAGCGTCCCCTGGGCTCGCGCTCCCAGGACCTGCTGGCCGGGCGGGCCCCGCGGCGCCTGCTGGCCGCGTTCCGGGCGCGCCTGGCCGCCATCTCGGAGCGGATCCGGGCCCGGAACGCGGCGCTGGCCCTGCCCTACCCCTACCTGGAGCCCGGCTGCGTGCAGGAGAGCATCTCCATCTGATGTCACCTGTGTCACCTGTGTCACCGTGTCACCTGTCAGTTTGGGCAATGTCCCCAATGTCCCCAATGTCCCCTCAATGTCCCCCCAATCCCCCCAATGCCCCCAGTGTCCCCAACCTCCCCAATGTCCCCTCTGTCCCCAAGTCCCCAGTGTCCCCAATGTCCCCACTGTCCCCTCTTTGCCCAATGTCCCCTCAATGTCCCCAATGTCCCCTCAATGTCCCCAATGTCTCCTCAATGTCCTCAGTATCCCAAATGTCCCCAATGTCCCCAATGTCCCCAGTGTCCCCAATGTCCCCTCAATGTCCCCAATGTCCCCTCAATGTCCCCTCTGTCCCCTCACTGTCCCCTCACTGTCCCCTGTGTCCCCTCACTGTCCCCTCACTGTCCCCTCTGTCCCCTCACTGTCCCCTGTGTCCCCTCACTGTCCCCTGTGTCCCCAGGGTTCCCGTCCAGGCTCTGCGGCCGCCCCGAGCTGGTGAAGTTCCTGACCATGATCATCTTCTGCTGCTCCGCCCGGCACGCGGCCGTCAACAGCGGCCAGGTGGCACCTGGGGACACCTGGGGACACCGGGGACATTGGGGACACACCTGGGGACATTGGGGACACACCTGGGGACAGTGGGGACACCTGGGGGCACACCTGGGACACACCTGGGGACACACCTGGGACACACCTGGGGACATTGGGGACACACCTGGGACACACCTGGGGACACACCTGGGGACATTTGGGACACACCTGGGGGGAGGGAGACACCTGGGGACACCTGGGGGGACTGGGGACACACCTGAGGACACCTGGGGACACACCTGGGGTCACTGGGGGGATTGGGGACACCGGGCACACACCTGGGGACACTGGGGACAGCGGGGACACACCTGGGGACACTCCTGGGACATACAGACACACCTGGGGACACCATGGGGACACCTTGGGACACCGGGGACACACCTGGGGACACCGGGGACACACCTGGGGACACACCTGGGACACACAGACACACCGGGGGGAGGGAGACAGCCGGGCGTGGCCGTCAGGCTCAGCTGTGGCCACCAGCCCCACCTCGGTGGCCACCGAGGGCGTGGGGATGTGACAAGCTCCGGTGACCCCTGAGTGACCCCAGGTGGCCCCGTGGTGGCCACGGGGATGTGACAACCCCCAGGTGACCCCGATGGCACCTGAGTGACCTCTGTGACCTCCAGGTGACCCCAGGGCGGTTTTGGGGTCAGTGACCCCCAGGTGACCTTGGGGCAGTTTTGGGGTCAGTGACCCCCAGGTGACCCCAGGGTGGTTTTGGGGCCCAGGGCGGTTTTGGGGTCAGTGACCCCCAGGTGACCCCAGGGCGGTTTTGGGGTCAGTGACCCCCAGGTGACCTTGGGGCAGTTTAGGGGTCGGAGCCCCCCAGGTGACCCCGGGTGACCCCAGGTGACCCCGGGTGACCCCGCTGTCCCCTCCGCAGTACGACTACGCGGCCTGGATGCCCAACACGCCGGGCACGCTGCAGCGGCCGCCGCCGGGCAGCGAGGACGAGGCCAGCGAGGAGCTGCTGGTGGCCACGCTGCCGTCCCCCGAGGCCACCGGCGCCCTGCTGGCCCTGCTCAGCGTGGTCAGCTACGAGGGGGGAGAGCCGGTGAGCGGGGACACCGGGGGGACAGTGGGGGCATTGGGGACAGTGGGGACACCTGGGGGGTTGGGGACATTGGGGGATTGGGGACAGTGGAGACAGTGAGGGGACAATGGGGACAGCAGGGACATTGGGGACATTGGGGATGTTGGGGGATTTGGGACATTGGGGACATTGTGGGGACATTGGGGACATTGAGGGATTGGGGACACTGGGGACATTG
>NW_024372459.1:0-1852 GCF_014805655.1 Passer montanus | reverse complement strand
CACCTGTGTCACCTGTGTCACCTGTGTCACTGTGTCACCTGTGCCACCTGGAGCCCGGCTGCATGCAGGAGAGCATCTCCATCTGATGTCACCTGTGTCACCTGTGTCACCTGTGGCACCTGTGTCACTGTGTCACCTGTGGCACCTGTGTCACCTGTGCCACCTGGAGCCCGGCTGCGTGCAGGAGAGCATCTCCATCTGATGTCACTGTGTCACCGTGTCACCTGTGTCACCTGTGTCACCTGTGTCACTGTGTCACCCGTGTCACCCATGTCACCAACACCCACCCAATGTCCCATCTGTGTCCAGGAGAGCATCTCAAAAAACCCCAAAATTTGCAAAAAACCCAAAAAGTTCAGGAAAAAAAACCCCCAAAAATCAGGGGAAAAAACCCCCCAAATTGCCCTAAAAATTAGGGAAGAACCCCAAAAATCAGGGAAAAAACCCAAAAATTACACCAAAAATTAGGGGAAATAAACCCCAAAAATTCAGGGAAAACCCCCCAAAATTCCGGAATAACCCCCTCAAATTGACCCCAAAAATAGGAAAAAACCCCAAATATTGGAGAAAAAAAATCCCCAAAAAGCAGGAAAAAAAACCCCAAAAAATCAGGGAAAACCCCCAAAATTAAGGGGAAAAAACCCCCCAAATTACCCTAAAAATTAGGAAAGAACCACCCCAAAATATAGGAAAAAAATCTCTGAAAAATCAGGGGAAAAAAACCCCAAAATTCAGGGGAAAAACCCCCAAAATTACTCCAAAAATAGGAAAAAAATCCCAATAATAGGGAAAAAAATCCCCAAAATTAAGGGGAAAAAAACCCCCAAAAAATCAGGAGAAAACCCCCCAAAATTCAAGGAAAAAACCCAAAAATTACCCTAAAAATTAGGAAAGAACCACCCCAAAAAATAGGAAAAAAATCTCTGAAAAATCAGGGGAAAAAAACCCCAAAATTCAGGGGAAAAACCCCCAAAATTACTCCAAAAAATAGGAAAAAAATCCCAATAATAGGGAAAAAAAATCCCCAAAATTAAGGGGAAAAAACCCCCAAAAAATCAGGAGAAAACCCCCCAAAATTCAAGGAAAAAAACCCAAAAAATTACCCTAAAAATTAGGGATTAACCCCCCAAAAAATAGGGGAAAAAATCTCTGAAAAATCAGGGAAAAAACCCCAAAATTCAGGGAAAAAACCCCCAAAATTCAAGGAAAAAAACCCCAAAATTACCCTAAAAATTAGGAAAGAACCACCCCAAAAATAGGAAAAATCTCTGAAAAATCAGGGAAAAACCCCAAAATTTATGGAAAAAAAAGTGCCCAAAATTACAATAAAAATTAGGGAAGAACCCCAAAAATTGGGGGAAAAATCCCCCAAAAAAATCAGGGAAAAAACCCCAAAAATTGATGGGAGAACCTCAAAAAATTTAGGGGAAAAAACCCCAAACAATTCAGGGAAAAAACATCAAAATTCAGGGAAAAACCTTGAATTTTGAGGGTTTTTTTAGGGGATTTTTTGGGATTTTTGGGGTTCCGAATCCCCCAAAAAACCTCAAAAATTTGGGGGGAATCCCAAAAAATTCTGTGTCCCAAAAATGGATTTAAATCCCAATAAATTGATTTAAAATTCGGTGTATTCTGGTTTTTTGGGGGGGGTTTTTGGGCGAATTTTGGGCGATTTTTGGGAATTTTTTGGGAGGGATTTTTGGGATTTTAGGAGATTTTGAAGGGATTTGGGGGATTTTTGGGGTTTTAGGGGATTTTAAGGAGATTTTGGGGGGATTTTAGGAAATTTTGGGGGGAACCCCAAAATTTTCCCGACATTTTTTCCATTTTAAATCCCAAAAAAATTGAATTT
>NW_024372458.1:0-572 GCF_014805655.1 Passer montanus | reverse complement strand
GAAGGAAGGAAGGAAGGAAGGAGAACTTTGCCCCGGGATTTGGGACAATTCCCGCTTTTCGGGGAATTCCTGCCATTCCCACCCGGGATATTTGGGAAATCCGGGAATTCTGCTGCTCCTTGCCCCGGAGCTGCCCCGGGAGCGGCTCCAGCTGGGAATTGCTCTCACCCCATTAACTCCCACCCTAATGAGGGGGAATAATGGGATTGTTGGGGCCGGGCACACATCGTAAAGATCCCGGGATAAGCGTTCCCATTCCCGTGAGGATCCCGGGATAAGCGTTCCCAGTAAAGATCCCGGGATAAGCGTTCCCGGTGAGGATCCCGGGATAAGCATTCCCGGGATAAGCGTTCCCAGTAAAGATCCCGGGATAAGCGTTCCCGGTACGGATCCCGGGATAAGCGTTCCTGGGATAAGCGTTCCCGGGATAAGCGTTCCCGCTTTTCCCGCGGGGGGTTTATGGCGCGGTGGGGGAGCGCTCCCGGGGCTCATTAGCGCTAATTGCCCTCATCAGCCACGAGCGCTTATCGGAGACGCGGGGCCGGGCGGGAGCGGGGTATCCATGGAGCGGG
>NW_024372457.1:0-538 GCF_014805655.1 Passer montanus | reverse complement strand
TTTGGGCAACCTGTTCCAGTGTTTGATCAGTAGAAAAGCCTACTGTTTCTTACACTGAAATAGAATTTCCTGTATTCCAGTCTGTGCCCATTGCCTGCTGCTCTGTCACCAGGCATCACCAAGAAAGGCTTGGCTCCATCATTTTTACTCCCCCACCCGGTACTTATATACAATGACAAAATCTCTCTGGCCCCTCTTCTCCAGGCTGAGCAGTCACAGCTCTCACAGCCTTCCCTTCTATGAAGGATGTCCAGACCCTTAATCATCTTTAGGGCCCTTTGCTGAACTCATCCATTAAGTTCATTCCTCTTTTGTAGTGGGGAGCCCAGCACTGGGCCCAGCATCCCAGATGTCACCAGGGCTTAGCAGAGGAGAAGGATCACCTCCCTCTGCCTCTTTACACTCCTCCTGGGACACTGACCCGTACCTCTGCAAGGAAGACAAAGGCATGGCAGCAGCAGGCACAGGAAGGAAAGGGCTACACCTGCTCACATGGCTACTTTCCCTGCCACCTGCCCAGGAACTGTGGGTGAACACA
>NW_024372456.1:0-538 GCF_014805655.1 Passer montanus | reverse complement strand
GTGGAGCTGCCGGTGCTCAGTTCAGAGAATGTTTAAAATGTCCAAAGAAAATGGGGAAAAAACCCCCACAGTCCAGGGGACTTCTTTGCCTCAGCTAGCTAAAACTAACTAAAACAAAGGAGAGCTCTGTCCTGCTGTCTGTCCATCTGCACACAACAAAATCCAGGAGCAGGAATGTGGAGAAGTGAGTGCAGTGTCTGAAAATAAACTGCATGCTACTTCTCTCCCTGGTTCACTCTCTGGAACAAGTCTTAAAGGTGCAAAACTTATTATTCAGCATAAACAGAAGAGACAACTGGGAATAGAAGCATCATACAGTCAACCCAGGACAGCCAGAAAGCTTTAACACAGATTCTAACTCATTGAATTCTTCGCCTTCGAGGCTGATGCATTCATGCAATAAACAACCTCATACACACCAACAACTGCTTGTGTCTCTTTGAAGACCCTAAACACTAAAAGAACCTTGACAGAACTCCGTGGTAACACGAAGGCTCTGGGAATGGCTAGAGTAGCCCAGCCTTGGGGCTCGCAGCCC
>NW_024372455.1:0-538 GCF_014805655.1 Passer montanus | reverse complement strand
GGGAAACCCCAAAAACGGGGTGAGAATTTCGGGGGGAAAACCCAAAAATGGGATCGGGGTTTTGGGGGGAAACCCCAAAAACGGGATGAGAATTTTGGGGGGAATAACCCAAAAATGGGGTCGGGGTTTTGGGAGGGAAACCCCAAAAATGGGGTCAGGATTTGGGGCGGGAAACCCAAATATGGGAGTCAGGGTTTTGAGATAAACCCCAAAAATTGGGTCGGGGTTTTGGGGGAAAAACCCCAAAATCTGGGTCAGGGTTTGGGGGGAAACCCCAAAAACAGGAAACCCCAAAAACAAGGTCAGGGTTTTGGGGGAAAAACTCCAAAAATGAGAGCCAGGGTTTGGGTGAAAACCCGAAAAATGGGGTCAGGGTTTTGGGGGAAAACCCCAAAAATGGGGTCAGGATTTTGGGGGAGAAACCCCAAAAATGGGGTCAGGGTTTTGGGGGAAAACCCCAAAAATGGGGTCAGGATTTTGGGGGAGAAACCCCAAAAATGGGGTCAGGGTTTTGGGGGGTCCCCGAGGGACAGGGAGA
>NW_024372454.1:0-538 GCF_014805655.1 Passer montanus | reverse complement strand
AATCCCTCCCAACCCCTCCCAAAACGTTTCAGGACCCCCCAAACCCCCCAAAATGGGGGTCCCCCCAAACTGGAGCGGCGCTGACCGCGGCGCAGCTGCGGCAGTCGCGGTGCTCCTCGCACAGGACGCAGCTCTGGGGGTGCAGCACCAGCCGGGGCCCCCCGGAGCCCCCGCAGGGGTTTTGGGGCGAATCGGGGCCGTTTTGGGGCTGCCGGGGGTGGCAGGAGGAGCTCGGGGGGCACCACCCGCACCCCAAATCCGCCAGGCACGAGAGGCACGAGGGGCGCCGCGGGCACCCCCCGGGCGGGCCCCGGAAGGGCTCCAGGAAGAAAAAGGAGATTTCCTGCGGGGAAAAAAAGGGGATTTGGGGAAAAAGATTCAGGATTTTGGGGGGGAAATGGGGATTTTGGGGGGTAAATTGGGATTTTGGGGAAAAAACCCTGAAAAAATGGCCTCAAAATCAACTAAAATGGACCTAAAATGGCTCTAAAGTGGTCCCAAAGTGACCCCAAAAATCTCCCAAAAATTGCTCTAAAAT
>NW_024372453.1:0-555 GCF_014805655.1 Passer montanus | reverse complement strand
ACTCACCCTTCAACAACCCCATCTGACCTATACGTAAATCTAAAAGAGAATAAAGATTAACAGTAAACTATCATACCTTAAATAAAGTAACACCACCACTAAGCGCTGCTGTACCAGACATGCTGAAACTCCAGTACAAGCTAGAGTCCAAAGCAACAAAGTAGTATACCACTATCAATATTGCTAATACATTTTTCTCCATTCCTCTAGCAACAAAATACAAACCTCAGTTTGCTTTCACCTAGAAGAACGTACAGTACACCTAAAACCGACTACCCCAAGAGTAAAAACACAATCCCACTATCTACCATAGACTAATCCAAACTACATTAAAAAAAAGTAAAGCTCCAAAACATCTACAATACATCAATAATATCATTGTGTAAAAAAAAACAGCAACAAAAGTGTTTGAAAAAAGAGAGAAAATAATCCAAATTCTCCTAAAAACCAGTTTTGCCATCAAAAAAAGCAAAGTCAAAAAACCTACTCAAAAGATCCAGTTCCTTGAAGTAAAGTAGCAAAATAAACAGCGTCAGATTCCCACCGATGTCATCA
>NW_024372452.1:0-538 GCF_014805655.1 Passer montanus | reverse complement strand
TCACAGAGTTTGTTGTGTGAGGATGTCAAACAGCTACAGCATCATAGAGGGGAGTCTGTGACATCACAGAGCAGGCTTTTACATCATGGCATGGCAGTATGACATCATAGAACAGGCTGTGATGTCATTGTGTGTGCTGTGACATTACAGAGTGGCAGTATGACGTCACAGCGAGGGTTTTGTAACATCACTGACAGGGTTGTGACATCAGAGAGCTGTCTGTGACGTCATAGAGTAGGGTGTGACACCATAGAGCAGATCCTGCCATCATAGACGGTGGCTCTGTGATATCAGAGACGGGTTGTGACATCACTAGGTGGCTGTGTAATATCATAGAGCAGGCTGTGACATCACAGAACAGACTGTGATGTCACCAGTTGAATTTGTGTCATCACAGAGTCTTCTGTGACATCACATAGCAGCTGTATGACATTCCAGGGTGACATCCCAGAGTTGGCTCGGTGACATCACAAGGGTGCTGTGTGTTGTCCTGTCATGGGCTGTGACACCAGACGTGGCTGTGTGACATCATAGGGGG
>NW_024372451.1:0-538 GCF_014805655.1 Passer montanus | reverse complement strand
TGTATTTGGAATTTTGAAATTGATTTTTTAATTTTTTATTTATTTGGATTTTTTCAGAATTTTTTATTGATTTGGGGTTTTAATTTTACTCGGAATTTTTGATTTGGAATTTTTCTTTTTTTTTCATTTCTTTGGAATTTTTTTTTTATTTGGTGGAATTTTTCTTTTTTTTGAATTTTCTATTTACTTGCAATATTTTATTTGGAATTCCTCTTTTTTAACCTTTTTTTTTAAATTTGAAATTTTAAATTTATTCTGAATTTTTATTGGTTTGGAATTTTTCATTTCTTTGGATTTTTTTTAATTTGCATTTTTTATTTATTCAGAATTTTTCATTGCTTTGGAATTTTTATTTATTTGGATTTTTTAAAATTTTCCTCTTCTAAAATTTTCCATTTATTTGGATTTTTTTATTTACTTGGAATATTTTTCATTTATTTGGATTTTTATTTTTTTAAATTTATTTTTATTTTTTTATTTAAAATTTTTCTCCTTTCTTTGGAATTTTTTATTTACTTGGAATATTTTATTTGGAATT
>NW_024372450.1:0-538 GCF_014805655.1 Passer montanus | reverse complement strand
TTTCTTTTTCTTTTTTGTTTTCCCCCCATCCTCTGACAGCAATGGGGAGAGCTGGCCAGGGCCAGGCAAAGATCCTGTTTTTTATCAGAGGGGCTGGCTGCCATCAGAGATGTCCTTGTGAAATCAGAAATCACCAATCAGGGTCACTAAGGGACAAGGCCAGTGGAGCCTCATGGCCTCAACCCTGGTGTTCCAGAGGATCTGACAAGTCCATGGTGATGAGGAACTCTGAGGTCCAGCTGGGAAGTCATTCTGTGAGCCCAGCAGGTGCCCTGGGCAGGTGCAGGGCTGGCTGGGACACAGCTGGAGCTCAGGTGAGGACCAGGCTCAGGGTGTCCCCATGAGAAGGGAGCAGCCCTGCCTGGGGCCGCTCTGGGTCCTCCCTGGCAGCTCTGGCTCAGTGTTCCAGCCTGGAAGGGACTCAGCCCCTGTTTCCCTGACCCTCCTTTGGCCAGGAGCCCAGTGAAACCTCCAGGATATTCCCAATTTTATATGGCTTTGGGCTAGAAAAGCCCACCAATAAATCCTCCAGAGCACA
>NW_024372449.1:0-555 GCF_014805655.1 Passer montanus | reverse complement strand
ACATCTACAGAAAAAAATAAACAGTTGCTTGTGTTAATTAGAGGAGAGTGACATAAAACCAAAGAGGTTTGGTTTTTCCTTTCAAATTTACCCGTAGGTTTTCCATAGCTTGTAAGAAATTTTCAGGGAAATAGCAGATATTTCAAATGGTTAGTCTGTTATTACAGTTGAAAGAGCAATAATCTTTATTGGATCATTTTCAAGACACCAATAGAGCTGCATTAGGAATATTTCAAAATTCAATATTGGCATACTGTCAGTGATTTTAATTTTATAGTGAGCAATTTTGCATTTGCATCATTTGCATCATTTGCAATGCCAATGCTACTTGTTCACAAATTAATACAAAATTGGCTGTTTGCTTCCAGCTAACTACCCAGATAATGTGGTGAACATGGATCATCACTGGATGTGAAAAATATTTTAAAACATTTTGTTAATTTCTACTCATCCACAAAAACAGATTAACAACTCTAGAATATATTTCATTGTATCGGGTTCAGAAATAATGGAAACATGTATATCTTTACAAAATCATTCTCTGCAAATGATGGA
>NW_024372448.1:9404-12520 GCF_014805655.1 Passer montanus | reverse complement strand
GTTTGGGGTTGGGCTCCCAGTTTGGGGTCTCAGTTTGGAGTCCCAGTTTGGGGCTCAGGTCCCAGTTTGGGGTTGGGCTCCCAGTTTGGGGTCCCAGTTTGAGGTCCCAGTTCGAATCTGGAGTTCCCAGTTTGAATTCCCAGTTTGGGGTTGGGTTCCCAGTTTGGGCTCCCAGTTTGGGGCTCAGGTCCCAGTTTGGGGCTCAGGTCCCAGTTTGGGGTCCCAGTTTGGGGCTGGGTTCCCAGTTTGGGCTCCCAGTTTGGGGTTGGGCTCCCAGTCTGGGGTCCCAGTTTGGGGTTGGGGTCCCAGTTTGGGGTTGGGTTCCCAGTTTGGGATTGGGGTCCCAGTTTGGGGCTCCCAGTTTGGGATTGGGGTCCCACTTTGGGCTCCCAGTTTGGGGCTGGGTTCCCAGTTTGGGGTTGGGGTCCCAGTTTGGGGTTGGGTTCCCAGTTTGGGGTTCAGGTCCCAGTTTGGATTCCCAGTTTGGAGTTCGGTCCCAGTTTGAGGTCCCAGTTCAAATCTGGAGTTCCCAGTTTGGGGTCCCAGTTTGGGATCCCAGTTTGGGATTCAGGTTCCCAGTTTGGGCTCCCAGTTTGGGGTTGGGTTCCCAGTTTGGGGTTGGCTTCCCGTTTGAGGTCCCAGTTCAGATCTGGAGTTCCCAGTTTGAGTTCCCAGTTTGGGGTTCAGGTCCCAGTTCGAGTTCCCAGTTCAAATCTGGAGTTCCCAGTTTGAGTTCCCAGTTTGGGGTTCAGGTCCCAGTTTGGGTTCCCAGTTTGGGGCTGGGTTCCCAGTTTGAGTTCCCAGTTCAAATCTGGAGTTCCCAGTTTGGGTTCCCAGTTTGGATCCAGGCCCCGCCCACCAGAAATTGGCCCCGCCCCTTTCCCGTGGGAACCGGAACCAGGGAGGGACTGGGACAAACTGGGATGGACTGGGATGGACTGGGACAAACTGGGATGAACTGGGACAAACTGGGAGAGCAGAACTGGGACTGGGATGAACTGGGAAAAACTGGGATGAACTGGGAGAGTGGAACTGGGACTGGGACAAACTGGGACAAGCTGGGAGAGGGGGAAACTGGGGACTGGGACGAACTGGGATGAACTGGGCCAAACTGGGAAGGGGGAAAATTTGGGACTGGAATGAACTGGGACCAACTGGGATGAACTGGGAGAGTGGAACTGGGACTGGAACAAACTGGGACCAGCTGGGATGGACTGGGACAAACTGGGACCAGCTGGGACCAGCTGGGAGAGGACACTAGACTGGGTAGGACAAACTGGGACAAACTGGGATGGACTGGGACGAACTGGGAGAGTGGAACTGGGACTGGGACAAACTGGGATGGACTGGGAGAGGGGGAAATTGGAGATTGGGATGAACTGGGCCGAACTGGGAGAGGGAGAAGTTGGGGACTGGGATGAACTGGGATGAACTGGGACCAGCTGGGACCAACTGGGAGAGGACACTAGACTGGGTCAGACTGGGACAAACTGGGACAGGGTGACACAAGGAACTGGGGCCAAACTGGGAGAGAAGAGACACCAGGAACTGGGGCTAAACTGGGCCAAACTGGGACTGGGATAAACTGGCCAAACTGGGACATGGGGACACCGGGAACTGGGACCAACTGGGACTGGGCCATACTGGGACAGTGGGACTGGGCCAAACTGGGAGAAACTGGGACAGGGTCAAACTGGGAACTGGGACAAACTGGGACAGGGTGACACCGGGAACTGGGACCAACTGGGACCTTGGACTGGGTCAAACTGGGCCACACTGGGACAGGGTCAAACTGGGACTGGGCCAAACTGGGACAGGGTGAGTCTGGGAACTGGGCCATACTGGGACAGGGTGACATGGGGGAACTGGGACAAACTGGGACAGGGTGACACCAGGGAACTGGGACAAACTGGGGCCAAACCGGGAACTGGGGCCAAACTGGGACAAGATGAACCGGGACTGGGCCAAACTGGGATGGGGTCAAACTGGGAACTGGGGCCAAACTGGGATATGGTGACACCGGGGAACTGGGACAAACTGGGATATGGTGACACTGGGGAACTGGGACAAACTGGGATATGGTGACACCGGGGGATGGGGTCAAACTGGGAACTGGGGCCAAACTGGGACAGGATGACAGTGGGAACTGGGCCATACTGGGACAGGGCCAAACTGGGACAGGATGACACTGGGGAACTGGGACAAACTGGGGCCAAACTGGGATGGGGCCAAACCAGGAACTGGGCCATACTGGGACAGGATGACACGGGGAACTGGGGCCAAACCGGGACAGTGGGACTGGACCAAACTGGGACAAGGTCAAACTGGGAACTGGGGCCAAACTGGGACAGGGTGACACTGGGAACTGGAACAAACTGGGCCAAACTGGGACAGGGTGACACCAGGGAACTGGGGCTAAACTGGGACAGGGTGACACCGGGGGAACTGGGCCATACTGGGACAGGGTCAAACTGGGAACTGGGCCATACTGGGACAGTGGGACTGGGCCAAACTGGGACAGGGTGACACCAGGAACTGGGGCAAACTGGGACAGGGTGACACGGGGGAACTGGGACAAAGTGGGACAGGGTGACACCAGGAACTGGGCCATACTGGGGCCAAACTGGAACAGGGTCAAACTGGGAACTGGGGCCAAACTGGGACAGGGTGACACCGGGAACTGGGCCCTACTGGGACAGGGTGACACGGGGAACTGGGCCATACTGGGCCAGTGGGCCTGGGCCAAACTGGGCCATACTGGGACAGGGTCAAACTGGGACAAACTGGGATGGGGTCAAACTGGGAACTGGGGCCAAACTGGGACAGGGTGACACCGGGAACTGGGCCATACTGGGACAGGTGACACCGGGAACTGGGGCCAAACTGGGACAGGGTGACACCGGGAACTGGGGCCAAACTGGGCCATACTGGTCCCCCCTCCCTGCCGCCGCCCCTCCCCCCCAAACCTGCGCGCCGCCCCTCGGGGGGGCCGGGGGGGGGTGGGGCCACCCCGGCTCCTTCCTCGCTCGCCGCTGTCGCCTCCGTTGTCGCCTCGCCGTGCCCGCCGTGTCCCCGCTGTCCCCTCGCTGTCCCCGCGCTGTCCCCGAAGGGGGACA
>NW_024372448.1:0-8928 GCF_014805655.1 Passer montanus | reverse complement strand
CAAACTGGGATGGGGTCAAACTGGGAACTGGTGCCATACTGGGACAGGGTGACACCGGGGAACTGGGACAAACTGGGACAGGGTGACACCAGGGAACTGGGACAAACTGGGGCCAAACCGGGAACTGGGGCCAAACTGGGACAAGATGAACCGGGACTGGGCCAAACTGGGATGGGGTCAAACTGGGAACTGGGGCCAAACTGGGATATGGTGACACCGGGGAACTGGGACAAACTGGGATATGGTGACACTGGGGAACTGGGACAAACTGGGATATGGTGACACCGGGGAACTGGGACAAACTGGGACAGGGTGACACTGGGAACTGGGACAAACTGGGCCATACTGGGACAGGGTGACACCGGGACAAACTGGGCCAAACTGGGACAGGGTCAAACTGGGACGAGGGGGAATTTTGGAGGGGATTTTGAGGTGTCCTGATGGGGGGAATTGGGGGGGGATTTCTGGGGGATTTTGTGGAAGATTTTGGGGGGGATTTGAAGAGTCCTGATTGGCTGGGGGGAGAATTTTGAGGAGAGGGGATTTTGGAGTGGTTTCAAAAGGGGATTTCAAAAGTCTCGCTTCCCACACTTTTCTCCTCATTTCCCACCTTTTTTTCCTCACTTTTCCCCCTCAAATTTTCCTTTTCCCCCTCCCATTTCCCTCATTTTTCCACCATTTCTGTTCCCTTCCCACCTTGTGTTTCCTGCATTTTATCCCTCACCTTTCCCACATTTTTCACCTGTTTTTCCCAACTTTTCCCCCTCAAATTTCTCACTTTTTCCTCTCTGCATTTCCTGCCCTTTCCCCTCACTTTTCCCACCATTTTCCGTGCACATTTACCTCAATTTCCCTAATTTTCCCCGCAATGTTTGCCTCACTTTTTCAATTTCCCCCTCACATTTCCCGCCTTTTTCTCCCCATATTTCTACCCATTTCTCCTCACCTTTCCCACTGTTTCCCCCTCACATTTTCTGTTTTTTTACTCACACATCTCACCTTTTCCCCCTCACATTTCCTGCTATTTCCCCCTCACATTTCCCACCTTTTTCCCCTCACATTTCCCATTTTTTTCCCCTCACGTTTCCCCCTTATTTTCTCACTTTTGCCATATTTTCCCCCTCACATTTCCCACAATTTCCCCCTTACATTTCCTGCCCTTTCCCCCTCACATTTCCGCCATTTTCCGAATTTTCCCTGCCCTTTCCTTCATGTTTCCCGCACTTTTCTCCTCACTTTTCCCGCCTTTTCCTCCTCACATTCCCCACCATTTCCCCCTCATGTTTCCTGCTCACATTTCCTCCCTTTTCCCGTCACATTTTCTCTCTTTTTCCATTTCCCACTACTTCCCCCTCACGTTTTCCACCATTTCCTTCACTTTTCCCGCCTTTTCCCCCCTCACGTTTCCCACCTTTTCCTCCTCGCATTTCCCGCCATTTTTCCTTCATTTTCCCCTCACATTTCTTTGTTCCCCCCTCACATTTCCCTCCATTTTCCCCTCACATTTCCTGCCTTTTCCCCCTCAAATTTCCCACATTTCCCCCCTCACATTTCCCCCCTTTTTTTCTCATTTTCCCACCTTTTCCTCTCACATTTCCCATTTTTTCCCCCTCACATTTCCGCTCATGTTTCCCACCTTTTCCTCCTCACTTTTCCCACCTTTTCCCCCTCATTTCCCATTTTTTCCCCTCATATTTTCCATTTTTTCCCCTCACATTTCCCACCCTTTCCTCCTAATGTTTCCCACCATTTTTCCTTCATTTCCCCCTCACATTTCCTTTTTTCCCCCTCACATTTCCTTTTTTCCCCTCACATTTCCCTTCATTTTCCCCTCACATTTCCTGCCTTTTCCCCCTCAAATTCCCGTTTTCGCCTCAAATTTCCCACCATTCTCCCCTCAATTTTCCACCCTTTCCCCCTCACATTTCCCATCTTTCTCCCCTCACCTTTCCCACCTTTTCCTCCTCACATTTTCCTCCATTTTCCCCTCACACTTCCCTTCATTTTCTCGCATTTTTACCCCCATATTTCCCGCCTTTTTCCCCTCACATTTTCCATTTTTGCCTAATTTTTCCCACTATTTCCTTCATGTTTCCTGCCCATTTCCCCTCATGTTTCCCACATTTTTCTCCTCGTTTTTACCACCATTTTCTGGTTGTTTCCTGCACTTTTCTTCCCGTGACTCTTGGTTGAGATCCAGGACTTTTGCTTGAGCACCATGATTCTTGGTTGACCATGATCCTTGGTCAACCACCATGACCCCTGGTTGACATCCATGACTCTTGGTTGGCCACCACGACTCTTGGTTGGCCACCACAACTCTTGGTTGACCACCATGACTCTTGGTTGATCACCATGATTCTTAGTTGACCTCCATGACTCTTGGTTGACTGCCATGATTCTTGGTCAACCCCTACGGCTCTTGGTCGACCACACAACCCTGTGTTGACCATCACAACTCTTGGTTCACCTCCACAATTCTTGGTTGACCCTTATGGCTATTGATTGACCACCATGATTTTTGGTTGACCACCACAACTCTTGATTGACCTCCATAACTCTTGATGGACTACCATGATTCTTGGTTGGCCACCACAAGTCTTGGTTGGCCACCACAAGTCTTGGTTGACCCCTTATGGCTCTTGACTGACCACCATGATTCTCGGTTGACCACCACACCTCCACAACCTTCTCCAAACCACCCCCGCCAACTCCCGATCGCCTCCAACCACCTCCAGAACCTCTCCATCCTCCCACACCTCCATCCCAGCACCCCCGGGGACCCCCCGGAGCCCCTCCCCGGCTCAGTTGAGGAAGCGCCGGCAGCGCCGGGCGCCGCAGTTGCAGGGCAGCTTGGCCGCCGGCTCCTCGATGGGGAACTTGTAGTCGTAGGTGAGCTCCTCGCCGCGCAGGATGCGGCGCAGCGCGAAGATGACGATGCGCTTGTGGCCCTCCACGTGGATGACGCGCGAGTAGCAGTTGGGCTCGCACGAGTGGTTGATGAAGCGCGCGGCGCTGCCGTGCATGGTGGCGTCCACCACCTCGGCCTCGTCGATGCGGAACATGTAGCAGCCGATGCCCTGCGGGGGCAGCCAGGGGGTCAGCGGGGCGGGGGCGTGGTATGGGGCTGGGGGTGTGGTCATGGGTTGGGGTGTGGTCAGGGGTTGGGGGTGTGGTCAAGGGTTGGGGCGTGGTCAAGGGTTGGGACATCATCACGAGTTGGGGACAGTCAATGGTTGGGACATGGTCAAGTGTTGGTGACATCCTCAAGGATTGGGGCGTGGTCAAGGGTTGGGGAGTGGTCAAGAGTTGGGGTGTGGTCAAGGGTTGGGGACATTCAAGGGTTGAGACATGGTCAAGGGTTGGGGACATGGTCAAGGGTTGGGGACATCATCAAGGCATGGGGTGTGGTCAAGGGTTGTGGACAGTCAAGAGTTGGGGCGTGATCAGGGGTTGGGGCCATCATCAAGGGTTGACTTTTCTGTAATTTTCTCACCTTTTCCACTATTTCCCTTCATGTTTCCGTCCATTTTCCCCTCACGTTTGCTTCCATTTTCCCCACACTTCCCTCCATTTTCCCTTCCTATTTCCCGCCTTTTCCCCCTCACTTTTCACTCCATTTTCCCCCCACATTTCCCTTCATTTTCCCCTCACATTTCCCTCCATTTTCCCCTCACATTTCCCTCCATTTTCCCCTCACATTGCCCTCCATTTCCCCCTCACATTTCCCTCCATTTTCCCCTCACGTTTCCCTCCATTTTCCCCTCACATTTCCCTCTATTTTCCCCTCACATTGCCCTCCATTTCCCCCTCACATTTCCTTCCATTTTCCCTTCACATTTCCTACCATTTTCCCTTAATATTTCAAGCTTTTTCCCCCACATTTCCCGCCTTTTTCCCCTCACGTTTCCCTCCATTTTCTCCTCATGTTTGCTTCCATTTTCCCCTCACATTTCCTTCCATTTTCCCCTCACATTTTGCTCCATTTTCTCCTCACGTTTCCCTCCATTTTCCTCTCACGTTTCCCGCCATTTCCCCCTCATGTTTCCTTCCATTTTCCCCTCACATTTTCCTCCATTTTCCCCTTAGGTTTCCTTCCATTTCCCCCTCATATTTCCCTTCATATTTCAAGCCTTTCCCCCCTCACATTTTCCCCTCACGTTTCCCTCCATTTTCCCCTCACGTTTCCCTCCATTTTCCCCTCACGTTTCCCTCCATTTTCTCCTTACTTTTCCCTCCATTTTCTCCCTCATGTTTTCCTCCATTTTCCCCTCACATTTGCCTCCATTTTCCCCTCACATTTTCTCCTTACTTTTCCCTCCATTTTCCCCTCACGTTTTCTTCCATTTTCCCCACACTTCCCTCCATTTTCCCTTCATATTCCCCACCTTTTCCCCCTCACATTTTCCCCTCACTTTTCACTCCATTTTCCCCTCACATTTTGCTCCATTTTCCCCTCATGTTTCCCTCCATTTTCCCCTCACATTTCCCTCCATTTCCCCCTCACATTTCCTTCCATTTCCCCCTCGCTTTCCCCTCCATTTCCCCCTCATTTTTCCCTCCATTTTCCCTTCACGTTTCCCTCCATTTTCCTCTCACATTTCCCTCCATTTTCCCCTCACATTTTCCCGCATTTCTCCCCTCATTTTCCCACCATTTTCCCACCGTGTCTCCCATCACTGCATTCACTCAATATTTGGGGTAATCCCTTCAATTTTTGGGTTTTCCCGCCCGTATTTTTCACTTGTCCCTCCCAGTTTTTGGGGTATCCTCCCCATTTTCCACAGCACCCCAAATTTTTCCAGCTTTCCCTCCAATTTTTCCTCTCTCTCTCCCATTTTTGGGGTCTCCCTCCTCATTTTCTTGGGATTTCACCCCATTTTTGGCCTTCCCCCTTTTTTTGAGCTTTTCTCCCCATTTTTGGGGCGTCCTCTCAATTTTTTGAGGTATCCCCCATAATTTTTTGACTTTTCCTCCCAATTTTTTGACTTTTCCTCACACTTTTTAAACTTTTCCTCCCAAATTTTCAGCCTTTTCCCCTTAATTTTTGGGGTTTCCCCCTAATTTTTGGCATTTCCCCCCATTTTTTGGGGTGTCCCTCCAATTTTTCCCCATTTCTTCCCCCAATTTTTCCACACTTTCCCCATTTCCAAACTTCCTCCTCCATTTTTTTGGGTGCTCCCCCCGTTTTTTGAGCCGTTCTCCTCATTTTTTGGGGTGTTTTTTTCCTTTTTTTAGGGGGTTTTCCCCCCCAAAATTTGGGGGTGCCTACCTTGCTGTCGTAGAACTTCTCGCGCTTGTCGGTGAGCACGGAGCGCACGACGATTCCGGAATATTCGATCACCATCTCCCCGGCCTCGATGTTCCTCTTGCAGAACAGGCCCCTCCCGTGGATGGCCGAGCTGGATTTGGGGGGTCAGGGTCACCCCCAAATCCGGGAAACCCCAAAAATCCCCCCAAAAATCCACCCAGGAATGCCAAAAAACTGCAAAAATTCACCGAATTTCACCTAAAAAAACCACCCCAGGAACCCCAAATCCTCCCTGTCTGTGGATGGCCAAGCTGGGTTTGGGAGGTCAAGGTCACCCCCAAATCCGGGAAACCCGAAAATCCCAAAAATTCCCCCAAAAATCCACCCAGCAATGCCAAAAATCCTGCAAAAATCAACACAGGAAGTCCTAAAAACTGCCCCAAAATTCCCAAAATGACCCCCAGGAACCCCAAAATCCTCCAAAATTCTCCCCTGCCTGTGGATGGCTGAGTTGAGGGGGCTCAGGGTCACCCCCAAATTTTGGGAACCCCAAAAATCCCAAAATCCCCCCAAAATTCCCCTAGGAACGCAAAAAAACCCCTCAAAAATCCACCCAGGAAACCCAAATTTCACCCAAAAAATCAACACAGGAACACGAAAATTCCCCCCAAATTCTCCCCTGCCTGGGGATGGTTGAGCTCAGGGGGGTCAGGGTCACCCCCAAATCCAGGGAACCCCAAAATCCCCCCAAAAATTCACCCAGGACCCCCAAATTTCACCCTAAAACCCCCAATATTCTGCTCAAAATCCACCCCAGGTGTGCCCAGGTGTCCCCAAATCTCTCTCAGGTGCCCCCAGGTGTGTTCCCAAGTGCCCCCAGGTGTGCCAGGTGTGTTCCCAGGTGTCCCCAAATCTCTCTCAGGTGCCCCCAGGTGTGCCCAGGTGTATATGAAATGCCCCCAGGTGTGCCCAGATGCCCCCAGGTGTGCCCAGGTGTGTTCCCAAGTGCCCCCACGTGCCCCCAGGTGTGCCCAGGTGCCCGCAGGTGTATCTGAGATGCCCCCAGGTGTGCCCAGGTGTCCCTAAATCTCTCTCAGGTGCCCCCAGCTGTGCCCAGGTGTGTCCAGGTACCCCCAGGTGTGCCCAGGTGCCCTCCAGGTGTGCCCAAATCTCTCTTGGGTGCCCCCAGGTGTGCCCAGGTGTGTTCCCAAGTGTGCCAGGTGTGCCCAGGTGTATCTCAGGTGCCCCAGGTGTGTTCCCAGGTGCCCCCAGGTGTGCCCAAAGCTCTCTCAGGAGTCCCCAGGTGTGTTCCCAAGTGTGCCAGGTGTGCCCAGGTGTATCTCAGGTGCCCCAGGTGTGTTCCCAGGTGCCCCCAGGTGTGCCCAAATCTCTCTCAGGAGTCCCCAGGTGTGTTCCCAAGTGTGCCAGGTGTGCCCAGGTGTGTCCCAAGTGCCCCCAGGTGTGCCCCCAGGTGTGCCAGGTGTGCCCAGGTGTGTTCCCAGGTGTGTTCCCAGGTGCCTCCAGGTGTGCCAGGTGTGTTCCAAGTGCCCCCAGGTGTGCCCCCAGGTGTGCCCAGGTGTGCCCGGTGTGTTCCCAGGTGCCTCCAGGTGTGTTCCCAGGTGTGTTCCCAGGTGTGCCCAGGTGTGCCCCCACGTGTGCCCACGTGTGCCCCCAGGTGTGCCCAGGTGCCCCCAGGTGTGCCAGGTGCCCCCAGGTGTGCCCAGGTGTGCCCAAACCTCTCTCAGGTGCCCCCAGGTGTGCCCAGGTGCCCCCAGGTGTGCCCAGGTGTGCCCGGCGCGAGGTGTGTGCCCAGGTGTGCCAGGTGTGCCCAGGTGTATCTAAGGTGCCCCCAGGTGTGCCCAGGTGCCCCCAGCTGTGCCCAGGTGCCCCCAGGTGTGTTCCCAGGTGTGCCCCAGGTGCGCCCAGGTGTGCCCAGGTGTTCCCAGGTGCCCCCAGCTGTGCCCAGGTGTGCCCAGGTGTGCCCCAGGTGCCCCCAGGTGTGCCCGGCGCGCCGCACTCACCGGTAGACGCCCACCGCCTCCTTGGCCGTTCTCTTGAGGTGCCGGAAGCGCATGGCCATGGGCAGCTCCAGGCTGGTGGCGCGGCTTGGGGGGCGTCAGGGGGTCCCCAAAACCGGGGGGCACCCCCGAACCCCCCAGAGCAATCCCAAACCCCAGAAACCCCCAAAATCCCCCCCAAAAAATCCCCAAAAAACCCCAAAATCCCAGAAAACCCCAAAATCCCCAAAAAACCCCAAAATCCCGAAGACCCCCCCCCCCCAAAAAACCCAAAATCCTAAATGCCCCCCTGGCCTGCCCCCTGCCTGGTCATTGGTAATGCACCCCAAAAATCCCAAAAAAACCCAAAAAATCAAACCCCAAAAAATACTGACCAAAAACCCCCAAAAAATCCTGACCCAAAACCCCAAATCTGGGATGTCCCCCCTCACAGCTGGCCTGCCCCCTGCCTGGTCATTGGTAATGCACCCCAAAAATCCCAAAAAAACCCAAAAAATCAAACCCCAAAAAATACTGACCAAAAACCCCCAAAAAATCCTGACCCCAAAACCCCAAAATCCTGACCTAAAACCCCAAATCTGGGATGTCCCCCTCACAGCCGGCCTGCCCCCTGCCTGGTCATCGGTACTGCACCCCAAAACCCCAAAAACCCCAAAAAACAAACCCCACCCCAAAATCCCCAAAAAACCCCAAAATCCCGAAGACCCCCTCCCCCCAAAAAACCCAAAATCCTAAATGCCCCCCACAAAATCCCAAAAAAACCCAAAATCCCAAATCCCCCAAAATCCCAAATCCCCTCCCCAAAAAACCCAAAAATCCCAAATCCCCTCCAAAAAACCCCAAAATCCCAAATCCCTCCCCAAAAAAACCCCATAAAATCCCCAACCCCTCTCCCCAAAAAAGCCCAAACCCAATAAAATCCCAAAAGCCCCCTCCCCAAAATCCCAAAAACCCCAAAATCCCAAATCCCTCCCCAAAAAAACCCCATAAAATCCCCAACCCCTCTCCCCAAAAAAGCCCAAACCCAATAAAATCCCAAAAGCCCCCTCCCCAAAATCCCAAAAACCCCAAAATCCCAAATCCCTCCCCAAAAAAACCCCATAAAATCCCCAACCCCTCTCCCCAAAAAAGCCCAAACCCAATAAAATCCCAAAAGCCCCCTCCCCAAAATCCCAAAAACCCCAAAATCCCAAATCCCCCCCAAAAATCCCAAAAGAACCCCCCAAAATAAGTTAAAAACCCCATAAAATCCCCAACCCCTCTCCCCAAAAAAGCCCAAACCCAATAAAATCCCAAAAGCCCCCTCCCCAAAATCCCAAAAACCCCGAAGTAATTTTGGGAGGGGGTTTCTGATGGATTTTTGGGGTCTCTGAAGGGGTTTTGGGGTTCCCAGGCTTTTTGGGGTGTCTGGAGGTGTCACCCAGGGGTGCTGAGGGGGGTCCCCAATATTTTGGGTGACATCTTTGGCCCTGGGGGGGTCCCAGGTTTGGGGGACACCAGGTCTGCCCATAGGGTTCTATAGGGGAAGTAATTTTGGGAGGGGGTTTCTGATGGATTTTTGGGGTCTCTGAAGGGGTTTTGGGGTTCCCAGGAATTTTGGGGTGTCTGGAGGTGTCACCCAGGGGTCCTGGGGGGGGTCCCCAATATTTTGGGGGCACC
>NW_024372447.1:0-538 GCF_014805655.1 Passer montanus | reverse complement strand
TTTTGGGGTCAAACTTTGGGATTTGGGGGTTTTAGGATTGAAGTTTTCAATAAAAAATGGGAATTAAAAATTCCAAACTTCTCTGGGTCCTGTTTGTTTGTTTTGTTTGTTTTAATTTAGATTCTTGATTATCAGTTATTGATTATCGGTTATCGATTATCGGTTATTGGTTATTGATTTTGGGGTTTTTTGGGGTGGAATTCGGGATTTTTGGGAGGGATTTGGGGATTTTTTTTAGAGGGATTTTTTGGGGTTATTTTGTGGAGTTTGGGATTTTTTTGTGGATTTTTGAGGGTTTTTTTTCTGGGTTTTGGGGATTTTTTTTGTGGCATCTTTTTGGTTTTTCGTGGGATTTTTTAATTGGAATTTTGGGGGTTTTGAGGTGGGATTTGGGATTTTTTTTTTTGTGGGATTTGAAGATTTTTGGTGGCATTTTTTGTGGGATTTTTGGGATTTTTTTGGGGGGAATCTGGGTTTGTTTTTTTTGGGATTGGGGTTTCCTTTGGGACTTTTTTGGGTTTTTTGTGGGATTTGGGAT
>NW_024372446.1:0-538 GCF_014805655.1 Passer montanus | reverse complement strand
GCGCTGGCCGCCGGCGGCTACGATGTGGAAAAAAGTAACAGCCGCATCAAGCTGGGCATTAAGAGCCTCGTTAGCAAGGGCGTCCTGGTGCAGACCAAGGGCACCGGCGCCTCCGGCTCTTTCCGCCTCAGCAAGAAGCCCGGAGAAGGGAAGGAAAAAGCTCCGAAGAAAAAAGCTGCTGCAGCCAAGCCCAAGAAGCCGGCGGCGAAGAAACCCGCCAGCGCCGCCAAGAAGCCCAAGAAGCCGGTGACAGCGAAAAAGAGCCCCAAGAAGGCGAAGAAGCCGGCGGCTGCAGCGGCCAAGAAAGCAGCGAAGAGCCCCAAGAAGGCGACAAAAGCTGCCAAGCCCAAAAAGGCGGCGGCAGCAGCGAAGAGCCCGGCTAAGGCAAAGGCGGTGAAGCCCAAGGCAGCCAAGCCCAAGGCGGCCAAGCCCAAAGCAGCGAAGGCAAAGAAGGCAGCACCCAAGAAAAAGTAAATGGGTGCGGAAAAAAACCCTGTCTGCCTTGCAGATAAACCCAACGGCTCTTTTAAGAGCCACC
>NW_024372445.1:0-538 GCF_014805655.1 Passer montanus | reverse complement strand
ATTTGGGGTGAAATTGGGGAGATTTGGGGATTTTGGGTGAAATTGGGGGGATTTGGGGGAAATTTAGGGGGATTTGGAGTGAAATTGGGGGTATTTGGGGTGAAATTGGGGAGATTTGGTGGAAATTGGGAGGATTTGGGGGGAATTTGGGGTGAATTTGGGGGTTTTGGGGAGATTTTCAGGGTTTTGGTGTGAATTTGGGGGTGATTTTGGGGGTTGTGGGGTGGATTTTGGGGTGACTTTGGGGGATTTGGGGTCATTTTGGGTGATTTTGGGGTGATTTTCGGGGTGAACTTGGGGGATTTAGGGAATTGGGGGTGGATTTTGGGGTGGATTTCAGGGGGAATTTGGGTGGTTTTGGGGCGATTTTGGGGGTTTTGGGGGGAATTTGGGGATTCGGGGTGTATTTTGGGGTGAATTTGGGGGTTTTTGGGGCTCTGTGGCACGCACGGCGTCGGTGAAGGCGTCGACGTTCTGCTCCTCGTGAGCCTCCAGCAGCTTCTGCGGGGGGAGGAAGGTGAGGAGGAGGAGGAGGAGG
>NW_024372444.1:0-538 GCF_014805655.1 Passer montanus | reverse complement strand
CCCCAGAAAGGGTCAGGGACCCCAAAACGGGTCAGGGACCCCAGAAAGGGTCAGGGACCCTGAAAATGGGTTAGGAAGCCCGAAAAACGGCTTAGGGACCCCAAAAATGGGGATGGGACCCCGAAATATGGGTCAGGGACCCCAAAGAGGGTCAGGGTGTGTTTGGGGTGCTCTGGGGTGGTATTTGGGTGGCTGTGGGGTGTTTTCAGGTGGTTTCTGGGGTGGTTTTTAGGGGGTTTTGGGGTGTTTGAGGGTGTTTTTGGGGTGTTTCGGGGTGTTTTTGGGGGGTTTCAGGCTGTTTTGGCTGTTTCAGGGTGTTTTGGGGGTGATTTTGGGGTGATTTTGGGGTGTTTCAGGGTATTTTAGGGTATTTCAGGATGTCTTGGGGTGATTTTGGGTTGTTTTGGGGTGTTTCAGGTTGATTTTGGGGTGTTTTGGGGTGATTTTGGGCTGTTCCAGGGTGTTTCAGGGTGTTTTTGGGGTGTTTTTGGCTGTTTTAGGGGTGTTTCTGGGTGTTTTTGGGCTGTTTTTGGGGTGT
>NW_024372443.1:0-538 GCF_014805655.1 Passer montanus | reverse complement strand
AAAAAAAAAAACAACCCAAGGTGCTCAAACTATATTTGACCACCCAAAAATGAGGCGAGGATCCTTCCAGGCAGAGGGGAAAAAAATTACAAAAATAAAAAACTCAACTCAGCCACTGTGGGAGCCTCTTTTTTTGGAAAGGCAAAACCAAACCCAGAGTTCAGCCCAAGTGATGAATGCAAGAAAAAAGCAAAATTATGTGGTTTGCTGCCTTTAATCAGCTCCCACCTGATCCCCGGGGATTTGTTTCTATTTGAGCTCCATGCGGGATTTGGGATCGTTATCCCAGAGTGGCAATTTGCAAATTAGGACCTGTACTTGGAGGGAATTAAAACTGGATTTAGCTGGGGCATAATCACGCCACTGTCTTCTCTCAAGGTCTTCTTTATTCCCTGCTGGAGTCGCCTCCAAAAGCCGCGGCAAAGCCCAAGTGGAGTTTTGGAAATGCCAGGTGGGGGTGGGACTGCAAAGCTGGAATGATCTTCCACCTAAACATCCCCCAAGCCAGAGCTGCTGATCCCAGAATTACCCGAAATCC
>NW_024372442.1:0-538 GCF_014805655.1 Passer montanus | reverse complement strand
AATTTTCCTCCACAAAACCCCAATTTTGCCCCCATTTTTACCCCAAAATTCCCAATTTTCCCAATTCTGTCCCCAAAATTCCCAATTTTTTCCCAAATTTCCTCAATTTTGCCCCCAAAATCCTCATTTTCCCCCCTAAAAATCCCAATTTCCCCAATTTTCCTCCAAAAAAATCCCAATTTTTTCCCCAATTTCCCCATTTTCCCCCAAAATTCCCATTTTTCCCTGAATTTCCCCATTTTTGTCCCAAAATTCCCATTTTTTTTCCCAAATTTCCCCATTTTTGTCCCAAAATTCCCATTTTTTCCCTGAATTTCCCCCATTTCCCCCCCAAATTCCCATTTTTTCCCAAATTCCTCCCCTTTTTGTCCAAAATCCCCGTTTTTGTCCCAAATTTTCCCCATTTCCCCCCCCAAAATCCCATTTTTTCCCGAATTTCCCATTTTCCCCCCAAATCCCCCCATTTTTTTTCCCAGAATCCCCGTTTTTTCCCAAATCCCCCATTTTTGTCCCCAAATCCCCGTTTTTTCCCCAAATC
>NW_024372441.1:0-538 GCF_014805655.1 Passer montanus | reverse complement strand
GGGGATTAATAGGGATTAATAGTGATTAACAGGGGGTTAATAGTGATTAATAGGGGGTTAATAGTGATTAATAGGGGATTAATGGGGCGGCAGCAGCAGCACCGGGGGCGTCATGGCTCTGGGGGGGCCAAATGGGAATTAATGGTGATTAATGGGGAATTAATGGGGATTAATGGTGATTAATAGGGGATTAATAGCGATTAATGAGGGATTAGTAGTGATTAATGAGGGATTAATAGCGATTAAAAGTGGTTAATAGGGGATTAATAATGATCAATGAGGAATTAATGGGAAATTAATGGGGAAATTAATAACAATTAATGGGGGAAAAAACAAAAAATGGGGGGAAAATGGGGGGGGATGGGAAACAATGGGGAAAATTTGGGGGAAATTGGGGGAAAAATGGGAAAAAATGGGGGAGAATGAGAGGAAAAAATGGGGGAAAGTTGGAAAAAATGAGAAAAAAGGCGGGAAAATGAGGAAAAAATGGGGAAATTCTGGGGGAAATCGGGAAAAAATGGGAAAAATGGGAAAAATG
>NW_024372440.1:0-538 GCF_014805655.1 Passer montanus | reverse complement strand
TGGTGAGACACTGGAACAGGTTTCCCAGGTGTGCCCCGACCCTGGCAGTGCTCAAGCAGCCTGGCTTAGTGACAGGAGTCCCTGCCCGTGGTACAGGGATTGGGACTAGATGATTTTATGGTCCACTCCAACCCCTTACCGTTCTGTGATTCTGCCTCCTGAAAAAAACAGGGCCTCTCCTCATGGGTGTTCTTGGTCCACAGATTAAAGACTAGCGAAGTTGTAAGTCCCATATAATGCTTGGAAAAATGGAAACTGTGTGGTGTCACCTCCCCGGGGATCACATCTGGCAATTATTGCTTAGAACTAATAGTTACTGCAAGTAAAATCCAAAACTGGAGCTGTGTTCCAGAAGGAGCCAGCAGAAACTGGGGAGTGTTCTGTAGCAGAAAGTTAAGTACTATAGAAAGTTGTGTACATTAAGGAAGAATTTTCATCCATGTCTTAGATACAATTTTGTAATTCAGTGTTTTCCAGCTATTTAAGGTTACCCAATACTGACCTGGCAGTAAACAGGATCTTATAAAGGGGCACTGAA
>NW_024372439.1:0-538 GCF_014805655.1 Passer montanus | reverse complement strand
CCTGTGAAATTTTAAGCACCTCCCTGCCTTGTTTACAGCTTTTCAGACTCTAATATTTAGAAGGAAAGGCTTGTTTTATAAGACTAAATAAAAAGGTCAATTGCTTCTTTGTTTCTCATTACAGATCATTTTTCCTAGTGGGTAAATCCTATTGTTTATTTGGAAAATAAATCTTAAAAATCTGACCAGTAGTCTGCTAATTTTCTTGTGCTTACTAGTTTCTATTTGTGAATTTGTTTCCTGGTTTTATATTAAAAACAATTCCCTTCCATTTATTTTTGCAGTTATGAGTCCTAAGAGAAAATGCATTCTGCTTCTTATCAACACTACTTCCATCAATTTGCCTTTTCTGTTACTCTGGTATATAGCAACACAAAATTTCCACTTGGCGCAAAATAATGCAAGAATATTGCTGTTCAACACTTGCAACATCTAATCAAAAGAATCATAATTTCTGAGCTCAAAATAGTACATTTTCAATGGGAAATAATAGTTAGTTTGCTACACCATGCCACAATTTTGGAGACAGACCAGTGAC
>NW_024372438.1:0-538 GCF_014805655.1 Passer montanus | reverse complement strand
GGATTTTGGGGATCCCTGGGGGGATTTGGTGCGTCCCGGGTGGATTTTGGGGGTTCTGAACCCCTGGGACCTCCCCCCAGAGGGGATTTGGGGGGTCCCGGGTGGATTTTAGGGCGTCGTGGGTGGATTTTGGGGGGTCTTGAACACTCGGGACCCCTCCCAGGATGGATTTTGGGGGGTCCGAGTAGATTTTGGGGGGTCCCGGGTGGATTTTGGGGGGTCTTGAACACTCGGGGCCCCCCTGGGCTGGATTTTGGGGGGTCCCGGGTGGATTTTGGGGTCCCCGAGTGGATTTTGGGGGGTTCTGAATACCTGGGACGCCCCCATGGCGGATTTGGGGGGTCCCGGGTGGATTTTGGGCACCCCAGGGGGATTTTGGGGTGTCCCAGGGCGGATTTGGGGTGAATTTTCGGGGGTCCCCGGTACCCAAACCCCCCCTTTGTGGGGTCACGAGGCAGGGATGGATTTTGGGGTGAACCGAAGGGCTTTTGGGGCTCCCCCGGGGGGGATTTGGGGTGTCCCCAGTGGGATTTTTGGG
>NW_024372437.1:10287-12203 GCF_014805655.1 Passer montanus | reverse complement strand
AAGGGAGAAAATTGGGGGAAAAGGGGGGAAAAGGGGGGAAGAAGAGGGAAATTAAATGGGGGGGCACGGGAGGAAACGGGGGAAAATGGGAAGGAAATGGGGGGAAAATTGGGGAACAAAATGGGGGAAAATTGGGGAATAAAATGGGAAAATTGGGGAATGATATGGTGGAAAAAATGAGGGGGAAATGGGGGGAAATTGGGGAAAAATAGGGGGAAAAATGGGGGAAAATGGGGGGAAATAAAGGGAAATTGGGGATTTTTGAAAACAAATTGGGGAGAAATGGGGGAAAAGCAGGGAAAAATGGGAATTTTGGAGAAAATGGGAGAGAAATTGGGGGGAAATGGGGATTTGGGAAAAAAGGGGGGGAAATGGGAGAGAAAATGGGGGGAAATGGGGAAGAAAGAGGAAAATGTGGAAAAATTGAGAAAAAAGAAACAAAATGGGGAAAAAATGGGGGAAGCCCCATAAAATTGGGAAGTCCCCCCCAAAAGTGAGAAAATAACCCTCAAAAATTGGGAAATAACCCCGAAAAATTGGCAAAAAAATCCAAAATACCCCAAAAATCAGGGGAAAAAACGGGGAAAAAACTCCAAAAATCTGGAAGAAAACCCCATAAATTGAGGAAAAAACAAAACAAAAAAAAAAAAAAAAAAAGGGGAAAAAATCCCAAATTGTGGCTCACCTTTTTTCCCCTGGATCCCAAAATTTGGGATCCTCCCAAATTTTTTTCTTCCTGGATTTTTTTTCTTCCTGGATTTTTTTATCCCGGAGTTTCCGGGGGGTGAAATTCCCAAACTGGGAGCGGTGGAATTCCCAAACTGGGAACGGTGGGATTCCAAACTGGGACCAGTTTAATCAGTTTAATTCCCAAACTGGGAGCGGTGGAATTCCCAAACTGGAATTGGTGAAATTCCCAAACTGGGAGCGGTGAAATTCCCAAACTGGGAACGGTGGAATTCCCAAACTGGGAGCGGTGGGATTCCAAACTGGGACCAGTTTAATCAGTTTAATTCCCAAACTGGGAGCGGTGGAATTCCAAACTGGGAACGGTGGGATTCCCAAACTGGGAACAGTGGAATTCCAAACTGGGAGCGGTGAAATCCCAAACTGGGACCGGTGAAATTCCCAAACTGGGAGCGGTGGAATTCCCAAACTGGGAACGGTGGAATTCCCAAACTGGGAGCGGTCGAATTCCAAACTGGGTGCGGAGAAATTCCCAAACTGGGAACGGTGGAATTCCCAAACTGGGAGCGGTCGAATTCCAAACTGGGTGCGGAGAAATTCCCAAACTGGGAACGGTGGAATTCCAAACTGGGAGCGGAGAAATTCCCAACTGGGACCGGTGAAATTCCCAAACTGGGAGCGGTGGAATTCCAAACTGGGAGGAACGGTTGAATTCCCAAACTGGGATTGGTGAAATTCCCAAACTGGGAACGGTGGAATTCCCAACTGGGAGTGGTGAAATTCCCAAACTGGGACCATGAAATTCCCAAACTGGGAACGGTGGAATTCCAAACTGGGAGCAGTGAAATTCCAAACTGGGACCAGTTTAATCAGTTAAAATCCCAAACTGGGACCGGTGAAATTACAAACTGGGAACGGTGAAATTACAAACTGGGAACGGTGAAATTCCCAAACTGGGACCGGTGAAATTCACAAACCGGGAACGGTGGAATTCCAAACTGGGAGCAGTGAAATTCCAAACTGGGACCAGTTTAATCAGTTAAAATCCCAAACTGGGACCGGTGAAATTACAAACTGGGAACGGTGAAATTACAAACTGGGAACGGTGAAATTCCCAAACTGGGACCGGTGAAATTCACAAACCGGGAACGGTGGAATTCCAAACTGGGAGCAGAGAAATTCCCAAACTGGGATTGGTTCCATTCCCAAACTGGGAGCGGTGGAATTCC
>NW_024372437.1:10070-10264 GCF_014805655.1 Passer montanus | reverse complement strand
CGGTGAAATTCCCAAACTGGGAGCGGTGGAATTCCCAAACTGGGAACGGTGGAATTCCCAAACTGGGAGCGGTCAAATTCCAAACTGGGTGCGGAGAAATTCCCAAACTGGGAACGGTGGAATTCCAAACTGGGAGCGGAGAAATTCCAAAACTGGGAACGGTGAAATTCCCAAACTGGGAGCGGTGGAATTCC
>NW_024372437.1:6787-8706 GCF_014805655.1 Passer montanus | reverse complement strand
GTCCCACCTGCACTCACCTCGGTGGGATTCCAAACTGGGACCAGTTTAATCAGTTTAATTCCCAAACTGGGAGCGGTGGAATTCCCAAACTGGAATTGGTGAAATTCCCAAACTGGGAGCGGTGAAATTCCCAAACTGGGAACGGTGGAATTCCAAACTGGGAGCGGTGGGATTCCAAACTGGGAACGGTGGGATTCCAAACTGGGAACGGTGGGATTCCAAACTGGCAACGGTGAAATTTCCAAACTGGGAGCGGTGAAATTCCCAAACTGGGAACGGTGGAATTCCCAAACTGGGAGCGGTGGGATTCCAAACTGGGACCAGTTTAATCAGTTTAATTCCCAAACTGGGAGCGGTGGAATTCCCAAACTGGAATTGGTGAAATTCCCAAACTGGGAGCGGTGAAATTCCCAAACTGGGAACGGTGGAATTCCCAAACTGGGAGCGGTGGGATTCCAAACTGGGACCAGTTTAATCAGTTTAATTCCCAAACTGGGAGCGGTGGAATTCCAAACTGGGAACGGTGGGATTCCCAAACTGGGAACAGTGGAATTCCAAACTGGGAGCGGTGAAATCCCAAACTGGGACCGGTGAAATTCCCAAACTGGGAGCGGTGGAATTCCCAAACTGGGAACGGTGGAATTCCCAAACTGGGAGCGGTCGAATTCCAAACTGGGTGCGGAGAAATTCCCAAACTGGGAACGGTGGAATTCCAAACTGGGAGCGGAGAAATTCCAAAACTGGGAACGGTGAAATTCCCAAACTGGGAGCGGTGGAATTCCCAAACTGGGACCATGAAATTCCCAAACTGGGAACAGTGAAATTCCCAAACTGGGAACGGTGAAATTCCCAAACTGGGAGCGGTGGAATTCCAAACTGGGAGCGGAGAAATTCCCAAACTGGGACCAGTTCACTCCCAAACTGGGAGCGGTGAAATTCCCAGACTGGGACCAGTGAAATTCCCAGACTGGGACCAGTGAAATTCCCAAACTGGGACCAATTCCATTAATATGGGAATAAATTAGGTTAAAATGGGAATAAATTGGATTAAATTGGAATAAATTAGGTTAAAACGGGAATAAACTAGATTGAAATAGGAATAAATTGGATTCATTAACTTTAATTAATAATTATTTGATTATTTCATTGATTTTCCAGGTGGGAAAAAGGCGGGATTTGGGATCAGAATGCCTCGACCTCAAAGAATTCCCGATTTTTGGGGAAAAACGACGGGATTTGGGGAGTATTCCTCCAATTCTGCCATTCCAGAGGGGCCACTCCTGGGTGGATCCGTCCCATGGATCCAGGGCCTCTTCCTCCTCTTCCTCCTCTTCCTCCTCTTCCTCCTCTTCCTCCTCTTCCTCCTCTTCCCTCATTTTTTGAGGAAAATTTCCAGGATTTTGGGTGGATTTCTCCAATGGAGGGGCCATTCCCGGTTGGATCCATGCTGGAATCTGCTACTCCTCTTCCTCCTCCTCTTCTTCCTCCTCCTCTTCTTCCTCCTCCTCTTTCTCCTCTCTTCCCTCACTTTTCCAGGGTTTGGGCTCCACTCCCTACTCCCGCTGCTCTTCCTCTTCCTCTTCCTCTTCCTCTTCCTCTTCCTCTTCCTCTTCCTCTTCCTCTTCCTCTTCCTCTTCCTCTTCCTCTTCCTCCTCTTTTTCCCTCTTTTATGGGGAAAATTTGTGGGATTTTGGGTGAGTTCCTTCAATGGAGAGGCCGGAACTGGACCTGCCGTTCTTCCTCCTTTCCCTCACTTTTCCAGGATTTGGGATTCACTCCTTACTCCCGCTGCCCTTCCTCCTCCTCCTCCTCCTCCTCCTCCTCCTCCGGCCGGAACTGGCCCTGCCGTTCTTCCTCCTTTCCCTCACTTTTCCAGGATTTGGGATTCACTCCTTACTCCCGCTGCCCTTCCTCCTCCT
>NW_024372437.1:0-3240 GCF_014805655.1 Passer montanus | reverse complement strand
CACTTAAAAAATGGGGGTTTTGGGGGGAAATAATGGGGATTTTGGGGGGAGAATTGGGGGTTTTGGGGAGGAAAATGGGGGTTTGGGGGGAAAAACGGGGATTTTTCGGGGAATAAATGAGGGGTTTGGTGGAGAAAAATTGGGATTTTGGGGGGAAAATGGGGGTTTGGGGAAAAATAATGGGGGTTTGGGGAGAATAAATGAGGGTTTGGGGGAATAAATGGGGGTTTGGGGGAATAAATGGGGTTTTTGGGGAGAAAAATGGGGGTTTGGGGCGAAAAATGGGGGTTTTTGTGGTAAAAATGGGGATTTATCCCTAGAAAAATGGGAAGTTTATCCCTAAAAATGGGAAGTTTAGTGCTGAAAAAAATGGGGATTTATCCCTTAAAAAAAAGAGGATTTATCCCTAAAAAATAGGGATTTATCCCTAAAAAAAAGAGGTTTCGGCCCTAAAAAATGGGGATTTATTCCTAAAAAATGGGGGATTTATCCCTTAAAAAAAATGAGGATTTGTCCCTAAAAAATGGGGATTTATCCCTAAAAAAAAAGGGCTGTGGTGGAGGAAAAGGGAAGGGGAAAAATGGGAATTTGCTCCCTAAAAAATCGCGGGATCCAAGGGGCCGGAGCTGCTTCCCTCCTGCCGAGCGCGGATTAGGAGCGAGCGGATTAATTAAGGGATTGATTAACGGGTTAATTAACGGCGGGAGAGGGAGGCGCTGGGGGAGGGGTCCCAGGGCCATGGGAGGCCCAAAAAATGGGGATTTCTCCCCAAAAAAATGGGATTTTATCCCCAAAAATGGGGGGTTTATCCCAAAAAAGTGGGATTTTATCCCTAAAAACGGTGGTTCTATCAAAAAAATGGGGAGTTTTCCATAAAAATGGGGATTTATCCCCAAAAAGTGGTGATTTATCCTAAAAAAATAGGGGTTTATCTGAAAAAGTGGGGTTTTATCCCAAAAAAGAGGGGATTATCCCAAAAAATGGGGTTTTAATCCCCAAAAAACTGGGATTTTATACCAAAAAATAGGGGGTTTAGCTCAAAAAATTGTGGTTTTATTAAGAAAATGGGGGTTTCTCACTAAAAATGGGGATTCTATCTCCCCAAAAATGGGGGTTTACTAAAAAAAAGGGGTGTGTTATCCTAAAAAATGGGGATTTATCCTAAAAAATGGGGATTTATCCCAAAAAAGTGGGATTTTATCCCAAAAAAATGAGGGGATTTATCCAAAAAAGTGGCATTTTATCCCAAAAAAATGGGGGTTAGGCAAAAAAAATGGGATTGGAAGCCACCAAAAAAGGATCAGGGGGATCAAAATGGGAAGAAAACCCAAAGAAATCGGTGGAAACCCTAAAAATGGGATGGAAATCCCCCAAAAAAGGGCTGAAAATCCCCAAAAAGGGTTGAAAATCACCCCAAAATGGGTGGGAATCCCAAAAAATGAGATCAAAACTCCCAAAAATGGGAGGGAAGCCCCAAAAATTGATGGAAACACCAAAAATGGGTTGAAATCCCAAAAAAAGGGATGGAAATAGCAAAAAAAATGGACAGAAACCCCCCAAAAAGGGGTGAATATCCCCAAAAATGGATGGAAACCCCAAAAAATGGGATTAAACCCCCCAAAAATGGGAGGGAAACCCCCCAAAAACGAATGGAAACCCCAAAAATTAATGAAAACCCCCCAAAAAAGGATGGAAACCCCAAAACATGGGATCGAAATCCCCCTCAAAAATGGAGGTGAAAACCTCAAAAATGTGATAGAAATCCCCCAAAAATGGATGGAAACCCCCAAAATGGGAGGGAAACCCCCCAAAAAATGGATGGAAACCCCAAAAATTTGAAGGAAAACCCCCAAAAATGGGTGGAAACCCCCAAAAATGGGATTAAAACCCCCAAGAAATGAATGAAAACCCCAAAAAATGGATGAAAACCCCCAAAAAATGAATGGAAACCCCAAAAAATGGATGGAAACCCCAAAAAATTGAATGGAAACCCCAAAAAAAAAGGATGGAACCCCCCAAAAATGCGTAAGTGTTTGGGGACACCGGGAGGGGTTTGGGGACATTGTGAGGGATTTGGGGACATCACAAGGGGTTTGGGGACACTGGGGAGGGTTTGGGGACATCAAGAGGGGTTTGGGGACAAGCCCTGACCCTCCTGACCCCAAAGCCCCTGGTCCCAAACCCCAAACTCTGACCCTCCCAAAGCCCCTGGTCCCAAAACTGATCTTGACCCAAACCTGACCCCAAACCTCCAACTCTGACTCCAAATCCCTGACCCTGACCCCAAACCTGACCCTAAACCTGACCCAAAATCCCTGACCTTGACCTCAAAGATGACCCCAAACCCCTGACCCCAAATCCCTCACCTTGACCCCAAAATCTGACCCCAAACTCCCAACTCTGACCCCAAATCCCCAAATCTGACCCCAAATTCCCCAAACACCTAACTTTGACCCCAAAGCTGACCCTAAACCTCCAAACCTGACCCTAAACCCCCAATTCTAACCCCAAACCCCTGGCCTTGACCCCAAACCTGACCCCAAACCCCAAACCTGACCCCAAACCCCAAACCTGACCCCAAACCTGACCCTAAAATCCCCAAACCTGACCCCAGAACCTGACCCCAAACCCCTGACTTTGACCCCAAACCTGTCCCTGCCAATTCCATGGATTTTAGCCCTGCCAAAATCAGGAATTTCCCTTTTTTTCTAAAAATTCCCAAGGATTTGGGGCTCCCCTCACCCCCAGGGATTGGGATCCCCCTTTTCCCATGGATTTGGGGCCTCCTAAAATCAGGAATTTCCCTTTTTCCCAAAATAATTTGGAGTTTCCTTCAGCAGGAATTGGGATCCCCCCTAAAAACCCTCCCTAAAATTGGGATTCCCCCCAAAATTTGGATCCCCTTAAAAATCCCTCCAAAAATTGGGATTCCCCCCTAAAAATCCCTCCCTAAAATTAGGATCCTCCTAAAAATTCCCCTAAAATTGGGGTCTCCCATAAAAATCCCCCCCAAAATTGGGATCCCCCCTAAAAATCTGCCCCAAATTGGGATTCCCCCTAAAAATCCCCCCAAAATTGGGATTCCCCCTAAAAATTCCTCCCAAAATTGGGATCCCCTCTAAAAATTCCCCTAAAATTGGGATTCCCAGCTAAAAATTGCCCTAAAATTGGGATTCCCCCCTTAAAAATTCCCCTAAAATTAGGATCCCAGCCTAAAAATCCCTCCCTAAAATTAGGATC
>NW_024372436.1:0-522 GCF_014805655.1 Passer montanus | reverse complement strand
AAAGAATTACCTTAATGAAGCCTCTTATTTCTGGAATTTTTAGGTATGAGCTTCCAAAGTTCCAAGCCTAGAAATTCTGGGGTGATTTAGGAGACTCTGAGTGAACCCAATACCCTACAAAGATTCAAGATAAAACCACAGTTGTCATGTTTCCTCACCAATTTTGAAGATTTTCTCACTTCACCTGTTTTAAATGCATGGTCACCCACACAGAAAGAAGTTCTTCCCCGTATTTAAACTGAGCTTCCTGTGCATCAGTTTCTGCCCATTGCCTCTTATCCTATTGCTTGGCACCAGTAGGAAGAACCTGGCTCCATCCTTTTGACAGCCTGCCTTTAGATACTTACAGACATTGATGTGGTCCAGCCTGCCACGATCCTTCTGACAGGCTGCACAGCACTCCGGGGTATCAGCCACTCCTCCCAGCTTTCTGTTGTCAGCAAACTTGCTGAGGAGGCCTCTGTTCCTTGATTCAAGTAATGAATGAATAAGTTAAACAACCTCAGGCCCAGTATTGAACCT
>NW_024372435.1:0-538 GCF_014805655.1 Passer montanus | reverse complement strand
GGACAGTGGGGACATCGGGGACAGTGGGGACTTTGGGGACAGTGGGGACACAGTGCCGGACAGCCGGGATCCGGGTACGGACATTGGGGACATGGGGACATCGGGGGGATTGGGGACAGCCGGGATCCGGGTACGGACACGGGGACATGGGGACATCGGGGACATTGGGGGGATTGGGGACATCGGGGACACAGTGCCGGACAGCCGGGATACGGGTACGGACATTGGGGACACTGGGGACATCGGGGGGTTTGGGGACAATGGGGACATCGGGAGGACAGTGGGGACATTGGGGACACAGTGCCGGACCGCCGGGATCCGGGTACGGACATTGGGGACACGGGAACAGCGGGGACAGCCGGGATCCGGGTATGGACATGGGGACACGGGGACATGGGGACATTGGGGACATCGGGGGGATTGGGGACACTGGGGACATTGGGGACATTGGGGACACAGTGCCAGACCGCCGGCATCCGGGTACGGACACGGGGACATCGGGGGGATTGGGGGATTTGGGGACACTGGGGACATTTGG
>NW_024372434.1:0-539 GCF_014805655.1 Passer montanus | reverse complement strand
GGAGCCAGAATTTCTCTGGCTTTTAGCTGGAAATCCTGTGTTCCACAGCACTCAAGGAAAACATTCCCTTCCTCCAATCCTTCATGGGGATCCTGTGCCAGCTCCCAACTTTCTGAATCCCATTCCAGATAATTCCAAACTTTCCCATTTATTCCTGATCCCAGCCCATCAGATCTCCCAAAAACCGCCCACCCTACCTGTCCTTACTTCACTTTTCTCCTGGAGCTGCTCTTCCCTCCCTTCTCCAGCACAGAAACCGTGGAGAGCACCACTGGAGGGCCCACAAGTTGTTTGAAGGAGCCTATCCTATATTTGCCACCCCCTGGAGTTAAAATATAATGAGCTCTATAAATAATAAATAAATCAGCAATTCTTTTTCATGTCTTTGGAAAGGCTATTCTCTAAGGCTACCCAGCTTTTAGAATTTTTAATGGCACTGCAAGGCTGGGGGAGCCAGAGAGTTTTTCTTTTTGATTTTAAAGATAAACACATGATTCATGGAGGTGAAGTTTTAAGAAAAGCCCAAAAAAAAAAAAAAA
>NW_024372433.1:0-539 GCF_014805655.1 Passer montanus | reverse complement strand
CTCAAATTTCCCCCAAATTCCACCCCAAACCCTCCAAAACCCCCAAATTTCCCCAATTTCCCCCAAATTTCCCGGATTTTCCCCAAATTTCCCGGATTTTCCCCAAATCCCCGGATTTCCCCCCAAATCCCCTCACCCTCTCCCCGGGCTCTCCGGGCGCTCCGGGGGGTCCCTGACTTCCGGGGGGTCCAAATTTCCCGGATTTTCCCCAAATTTCCCGGATTTTCCCCAAATCCCCGGATTTCCCCCCAAATCCCCCTCCTCACCCTCTCCCCGGGCTCTCCGGGCGCTCCGGGGGGTCCCTGACTTCCGGGGGGTCCCGCTATTCCCTGCAGAGATTTTGGGGCGATTTTGGGGGATTTTGGGATTTTTGGGGTCCGGGGCTTCAGCCCCTCCCCCAAATTGCCCAAAATTGCCCAAAAGGGCCCAAAATGGGCCAAAATTGGGGATTTTTGGGGTTCTTACCGGGGGTCCCTCGGGGCCGGGGGGTCCCCGCACCAGCATCCCCTGGGGGGAGACGGGGTCAGGGGGGAGCCCCA
>NW_024372432.1:0-523 GCF_014805655.1 Passer montanus | reverse complement strand
TATCTATTTAGCTGTCTGTCTGGTCTGGGTCTTCAGCAAATGTTTTTCAAAGGACCACAAAAAGAAGGCAAATTCCCTCCATCAGGAGCAGATGTCTCCAGAAGCCTTATTTCTGTTGTGGGTGTTTTCTTTTCATTGTTTGCTCCTTGGGGTGTCACTTTACAGTCTGACCTTCACACAGATCAGCATCAAACCCCTCTGGATGTTCTGGATTGCCCAGAATAACCTGAGTTTTACAGAACCTCCTCCTCATTTGTGCACTGGCCTGTGTCCCTCTGTATAGATCTCATTACAGAGCACGTGCCACAGAAATCAGCTTGGCTCTCAGCTGATTGCATTATACTAATTTCTGACAATGTTGTTGTATTGTGATTCTGCCTCTCTAATCAAGAAAGGAGGTTTTAAGTGAAAAAGAATTGCTGATCTATACATAGAATTTACCCAACACTCTGAACCAGAGGGGATTGGAAAATGTTGACAGGCATTTTCTTTTGGGAGATGCAAATGTTATCAAAACTGGAAC
>NW_024372431.1:0-539 GCF_014805655.1 Passer montanus | reverse complement strand
ATAAATGCCACTCCAGTTTCCAATGGGCCAGTCCTCCCTCAGACAGAATAGAAAGGCTGGTGTTACTTCTGGTCCTCTTGAAGTGACCTCAGTTTATATTTACAAGAAGTGAGCAATGAGAGCCATGACCAGAACTAGAGGGGCCCTGACTCCGGCCAGGGAGCAGAAGGCGACAATCAAATCTATTGGATGGTGTGGATCCCATGCACATCAGACATGCAAGGGTATAAAGCTTTAGTTGACACCAGAGCACAGTGTACCCTGATGACATCAAGATATGTAGGGGTAGAATCTACCTCTGTTTCTGGGGTGACAAGGGGATCCCAACAGCTGACTGCATTGGAAGCTGGAGTGAGCCTGGCTGGGAATGAGTGGCAAAACACCCCACTGTGACTGGCCCAGAAACCACAAGGATCCTTGGCAGAGATTACCTCGGGAGAGCATTTTTCAAGGACCCAAAGGTGATCTTTAGGCTTTAGGGATAGCTGCTATGGGGACAGAGGAAAGTAAACAGCTGAATACCTTGCCTGGTCTCTCAG
>NW_024372430.1:0-539 GCF_014805655.1 Passer montanus | reverse complement strand
ACCCCAAAACCCAGGGGCACCCCAAATCCCAACCCCAACCTTGGGGGGAACCCCAAAATCCCACCCCAAAATCCCACCCTAAAGCTGGGGGGACCCAAAATTGACCCCAAAACTTGGCGGGATCCCCAAAATGCAGCGGGACCCCAAACCCCACCCCAAAATCCAGGAGGACCCCAAAATCTGCTCTGGGGGTGCAGGAATGGGGGATTTGGGGTTCACGGGGGGTCAGGGCAGCCCCAAACCCGGGGAGACCCCAAAATTGGGGGAGACCCCAAAATCCACTCCCAAAATTGGGGGAGACCCCAAAATCCCACCCCAAAATTGGGGGAGACCCCAAAATCGGGGGGGACCCCAAAATCCATCCCCAAAATCGGGGGAGACCCCAAAATCCATCCCCAAAATCGGGGGAGACCCCAAAATTGGGGGAGACCCCAAAATCCATCCCCAAAATCGGGGGGGACCCCAAAATTCCAGCCCAGCCCCCGTGGGGGTCCCGAAATCCGCTCCGTGGGGGGGGATTTGGGCTCTGGGGGATTTTG
>NW_024372429.1:0-539 GCF_014805655.1 Passer montanus | reverse complement strand
TGGGAGCAGACATTTCATAAGAGGCTGCTCTGATTAGGTGATGCCAATCTGAGCAGGGGTGAGCTAGTGAAGATACATGCTACCACTCTGGCTCTATTTCTGCCTTGAATAAATAGTACAGGGGCAGTTCACTGACAAGTGTTTTGTACTGTGCTATGTGATTAACTGCAAACCACTCTGCTGGCCTCTGCCCCTATTTATATAGAGCAAAGCAAGCTGCTAAGAGAACTCTGATTATTATGGTTCTGAAAATGAGTGTATGAGGGAGTGCTATGTCCTGTCACTGCTGGCTTTTGGGTACCACCATGTTTTTTGTCATCAGACTCACTGGCAGGCACTCACTTTGGTCAAAGCCTTCCTGCCATGACAGCTCTTTGCTCTGCCCCTTGGAGAGGGAATATTCTTCAGTCATCTGCACAATCCTGCTGTCATGCTGAGGAGCAGGAAGCCCACAACTCAGCTGAAACACCAGGAACTGTGCTTAGTTCCTGGCAAAATGTTTCAAAAGAGAATGAAAATATATATATATATATATATAT
>NW_024372428.1:0-539 GCF_014805655.1 Passer montanus | reverse complement strand
CAAAACAAATTAAAAACTTTCCACTTGGGCCTCAACAGCACTGAAACCACTCCTGCATGTTGGGGACACCCTGATCCCCAAAGAGATCAAGCTCTGGGGTTTGGAAAAGCACTGGGAGGGAGGAAGAGTGAGGCAGGCGTGAGGAAGAGTGCAGCAGAGCGGAGGAAGGAGAGGAACAAAGTCCTGCTGTGCAGGGGCTGGCTGGGCACCAGCTGGGCAGCAGTGATTTATTATTTACATTACTGGAGAGAACATCAGGGTCTCCCTGAGCCTGGCACTGTGCTCAGCCTGCTCCTGGAGACGGGTGTTTATGTCCTTGCTGAGCTGCACCGGGTGGAGATGTGGATTTTCCTAGCAGAGACCTTTTGGGAAATGTGTTTGTTGGAGAAGGGAGAGGTTTGAGCCAAGAACAAATCCTGGTTTTTCCAAAGCCCCCCTCCTCTGGGCAGGGACCACCAGGAACCCCCTCCACGGGCAAGAGAGCCTTGGGGTACAGGGGCCTGTGGGGATGCAGCTCTGCCCATTTTATCCCAGCATCC
>NW_024372427.1:0-539 GCF_014805655.1 Passer montanus | reverse complement strand
CTGTGTTAATATACCTGCCAACAAGCCACTGTTTAATATAGATCAGAATGATGGAGGGCACCAGACTTCTCTTCTCATTGATAGATTATGGGCCATAAATCTTGGCACATCACAAAAGCCAAGGAGGACCTGAAGGATTAATTTCCTCTCCACATGTTACTGTGGCAGTAGAAGTTGTGTTTGTTCATTGTCTAATCATTTGGAGACGATGCTGTGACAGAGATCTCTTCTGTGCTGGGCAGCATATGGGCATGGAGAAAACTTTCAAAATGTAAGGAAGTATCTTCAGAGCCCCCTATACAGAACATGACCTTGATTGATTCGGAGAAATGGAAGGCAGGAGTTTGCAGCATGGTTCCAGAACATAAAGGTGGCAGATTCCCCTATCAGTTCAGGGATTGCTGTCCATTGAAAGGAACCCTGTAGCTGTACCTCCTGCTCACAGAGATCTGTGTATCCAGAGGAACCCAGCTGTCCTTTCTCCTTGACACTGGATGAGGCTGTGCCAGGGTGAAGGAGGTGCCCAAGCTGCTGGGGCA
>NW_024372426.1:9245-12420 GCF_014805655.1 Passer montanus | reverse complement strand
GAAATTACCCCAAAAATCCACCCTGGAACATAAAAATAACAGAAATTACCCCAAAATTCCTTCCTGGGAAAAGAAAGGCACGGAAATGACCCCAAAAATCCACCCCGGGATGCAAAAATAACAGAAATTACCCCAAAAATCCTGCCCGGGACATAAAAATGACACCAAACTCCACCCCCCCGCCCCGGATCCAAAAATCCCAGAAATGAGCCCAAAAATCATTCGTGGGAGCTGAAATCCCCAGAAATTACCCCAAAAATCCCGTCCAGGACATAAAAATAACAGAAATTACCCCAGAAATCCTTTCTGGAAAATGAAATCCACAGAAATTACCCCAAAAATCCTTCCTGGGAAAAGAAATTCACAGAAATGAGCCCAAAAATCCCGCCCGGGACATAAAAATAACAGAAATTACCCCAGAAATCCTTTCTGGAAATGAAATCCACAGAAATTACCTCAAAAATCCTTCCCAGACCCCGAAATTAGCCCAAAAATCCCTCCCGGGACATAAAAATAACACCAAAAATCTCCCCCCGCCCCAGACGCAAAAAAATCCCAGAAATGAGCCCAAAAATCATTCGTGGGAAATGGGATTCACAGAAACGAGCCCAAAAATCCAGCTCGGGACATAGAAATAACAGAAATGACCCCAAAAATCCACCCCGGGACACAAAAATAACAGAAATTACCCCAGAAATCCTTTCTGGAAATGAAATCCACAGAAATTACCTCAAAAATCCTTCCCAGACCCCGAAATTAGCCCAAAAATCCCTCCCGGGACATAAAAATAACACCAAAAATCTCCCCCCGCCCCAGACGCAAAAAAATCCCAGAAATGAGCCCAAAAATCATTCGTGGGAAATGGGATTCACAGAAACGAGCCCAAAAATCCAGCTCGGGACATAGAAATAACAGAAATGACCCCAAAAATCCACCCCGGGACACAAAAATAACAGAAATTACCCCAGAAATCCTTTCTGGAAATGAAATCCACAGAAATTACCTCAAAAATCCTTCCCAGACCCCGAAATTAGCCCAAAAATCCCTCCCGGGACATAAAAATAACACCAAAAATCTCCCCCCGCCCCAGACGCAAAAAAATCCCAGAAATGAGCCCAAAAATCATTCGTGGGAGCTGAAATCCCCAGAAATTACCCCAAAAATCCCGTCCAGGACATAAAAATAACAGAAATTACCCCAGAAATCCTTTCTGGAAAATGAAATCCACAGAAATTACCCCAAAAATCCTTCCTGGGAAAAGAAATTCACAGAAATGAGCCCAAAAATCCCGCCCGGGACATAAAAATAACAGAAATTACCCCAGAAATCCTTTCTGGAAAATGAAATCCACAGAAATTACCCCAAAAATCCTTCCTGGGAAAAGAAATTCACAGAAATGAGCCCAAAAATCCCGCCCGGGACATAAAAATAACAGAAATTACCCCAGAAATCCTTTCTGGAAATGAAATCCACAGAAATTACCTCAAAAATCCTTCCCAGACCCCGAAATTAGCCCAAAAATCCCTCCCGGGACATAAAAATAACACCAAAAATCTCCCCCCGCCCCAGACGCAAAAAAATCCCAGAAATGAGCCCAAAAATCATTCGTGGGAAATGGGATTCACAGAAACGAGCCCAAAAATCCAGCTCGGGACATAGAAATAACAGAAATGACCCCAAAAATCCTTCCTGGGAACTGAAATCCCCAGGACTTTTTTCCCCTTTCCTCTTTTTCCCCTTTCCCCCTTTTTCGCTTTTCCTCTTTTTTTTTCTCTTTCCCCTTTTTCTCCTTTCTTTCCCTATTTTTATCCCCTTCTCCATTTATCACTTTTTTCCCTTTTTCCCTTTTTTTTCCCCCTTTCCCCTTTTTTCCCCCTTTTATCATTTTTCCCCGTTCATCTTTTTTCCCCTTTTCCCCCCTTCCATCCCTTTTTTCCTCCTTTCCTTTTTCCTCCCCTTTTCCCCTTTTTTTCTCTTTTCCCCTTTTATTCTCCTTTCCCTTTCCCCCCTTTTTCCCTTTTCCCCTTTTCTCTTTTCCCCTTTTCCCCTTTCTCCCTTTCCCCCTCTTTTTTACTCTTTTATCCATTTTTCCCTTTTCCCCTTTTTTCCCTTTTTTTCCCCATTTTCCCTTTTCCCCTTTCCCCCCCATTTTTCCTTTTTTCTCTTTCCCCCTTTTTTTCCCTTTTCCCCCTTTTTTACCCTTTCATCCCCTTTTTTTCCCTTTCCCCCCCTTTCCCCTTTTATCCCTTTTTTCTCCTTTTCCCCTTTTTGCCTTTTATCCCCTTTTTTTCCCTTTTTACCCTTTAATCCCCTTTTTTTCCCTTTTCCCCCCTTTTCCCCTTTTTCTCTTTTTTCTCTTTCCCCCCCTTTTTTCCCTTTTTCCCCCTTTCCTCTTTTCTCCCCTTTTCCCCCTTTTTTTGCCCTTTTATCTCCCTTTTCACCCTTTTATCTCCTTTTTCCCTTTTTTCCCTTTTCTCCCCCTTTTCCCCTTTTTCCCCCTTTCCCCATTTTCCCTTTTTTTCATTTCCCCCTTTTCCCCTTTTTCCCCTTTTCCCTTTTTTCCCTTTTATCCCTTTTCCCTCCTTTTTTCCCTTTTATCCCCCTTTCTTTTCCCCTTTTTTCCTTTTTTTTCCCCTTTTATCCTTTTTTCCCTTTCCCCTTGCCCCTTTTCTCTTTTTTTCCCTTTTTACCCTTTTCTCCCCTTTTCCTTTTTTCTCCTTTCCCCCCTTTTCCCCTTTTCCCCTTTTTCCTTTTTATCCTTTTTCCCCTTTTCCCCTTTTTTCTCCTTTTCCCATTTTTTCCCTTTTTCCCCTTTTTTTCCCTTTTTTTCCCTTTTTTCCCTTTTTTCCCTTTTCTTCCCTTTTTCCCCTTTCCCCCTTTTTTCTCCTTTTCCCATTTTGTCCCTTTTTTCCCCTTTTTTCCCTTTTTTTCCCTTTTTTCCCTTTTTTCCCCTTTTTTCCCCTTTTTTCCCTTTTTTCCCTTTTCTTCCCTTTTTCCCCTTTTCCCCTTTTTTCTCCTTTTCCCATTTTGTCCCTTTTTTCCCTTTTTTTCCCTTTTTTCCCTTTTTTCCCCTTTTCCCCATTTTCCCCTCTTTCCCATTTCCCCCCTTTTCCCCCTTTTTTCTCCTTTCCCCCCTTTTTTACCCTTTCCCCCCCTTTTTTTTTCCCTTTCCCCC
>NW_024372426.1:4540-6442 GCF_014805655.1 Passer montanus | reverse complement strand
CGTCACGCGCGCCCCTCTCTCGGGGGGGGGTCCCTGAGCGCCCCCGCCGCCCCCCCCCCGATCGAAGCCCATTTCGGGCCGCGCCGCCGCAGCTGGTTTCAAATTTGATCAGCGATGAACTTTATTTTCCGAGTTTGAGGAAAATTATATCCATCGATCCGCCGGCCCCGCTCGGCCGCTACTTAAAGCCCGGCCCCGGCGCCGGCCCGCGGCCCCGGAGCCTTCCTCCCGCTCCTCTTCCTCCTCCTTCCTCCTCTTCCTCCTCTTCCCCGCTCCCTCCGGCTCCGCTCCCCGCCTTCCTCCCCTTCTTCTCCTCTTCCTCCTCTTCCTCCTCTTCCTCCTCTCCCTTTTCCTCCTCTCCCTCTTCTTCCTCCGGACCCTTCCCCGCTCTTCCTCCTCCTCCTCTTCCTCCTCTTCCTCCTTCCTTCTCTCCCTCCCCGGTTTTCCATCCCCTCAATCCCGGTTTTCCATCCCTTATCCCGGTTTTCCATCCCTTATCCCGGTTTTCCATCCCTTATCCCGGTTTTCCACCCCTTATCCCGGTTTTCCATCCCTTTATCCCGGTTTTCCATCCCCCTTATCCCGGTTTTCCACCCCTTATCCCGGTTTTCCACCCCTTATCCCGGTTTTCCATCCCCTCAATCCCGGTTTTCCATCCCTTATCCCGGTTTTCCGTCCCCTTATCCCGGTTTTCCGTCCCCTTATCCCGGTTTTCCGTCCCCTCAATCCCGGTTTTCCACCCCTTTATCCCGGTTTTCCATCCGCTTATCCCGGTTTTCCGTCCCGGCTCGCTCCCATCCCGCTCCCACCGAGCGCGCTCCCTGCCGCTCCGCTCCGCGCCGTCCCGCTCGCTCCGTCCCCGCATTCCCGATCCCGCAGACCCGGCATTCCCGGTCCCGGCTCCATCCCCGCATTCCCGGTCCCGGCTCCATCCCCTCATTCCCGCTCCATCCCCGCATTCCCGATCGCTCCGATCCCACCGACCCCGCTCCGTCCATCCCCGCATTCCCGGAGCTTCCCTTCCCTTCCCCTTCCCGCTCCATCCCCGCATTCCCGGTCCCTCATTCCCGGTCTCTCCATCCCCCGCATTCCCGGTCCCTCCGTCCCCTCTCTTCCCTTCCCGACCCGGTCGATCCCGGCTCCATCCCCGCATTCCCGGCGCTTCCCTTCCCTTTCCCTTCCCGCTCCATCCCAGCCGACTCCGCGCCGTCCCGGCTCCGATCCCGGTCCCTCCATCCCACCCATCCCGGCTCCGATCCCCCCAATCCCGGTCCCGGCTCCATCCCCGCATTCCCGGTCCCTCCATCCCCGCATCCTGGACCCTCCATCCCTCTGATCCCGGCTCCGATCCCGGCTCCGATCCCGGCTCCGATCCCGCTCCCCGAATCCCCGCATTCCCGGTCCCGGCTCCGTCCCCGCCGTCCCCGCTCTTCCCCTCCCGATCCCCCCGATCCCGCTCCCTCCATCCCGGCTCCATCCCCGCATTCCCGGTCCCTCCATCCCACAGATCCCGGCTCCGATCCCGGTCCCGGCTCCATCCCCGCATTCCCGGTCCCTCCATCCCCTCAGATCCCACCGACCCCGGGCTCTCCGTCCCCGCATTCCCGGTGCTTCCTCCCCTTCCCTTCCCGAGCCCCCCTTCCCCGCTCCCCCCTCCCGGTTCCCGGACCCCGATCCCGGTTCTTCCCCTCCTTCCACCCCGGGTCTCTCCATCGCTTCCCCAAGACCCCAGACCCTTCCCGGTCCCTCCGATCCCAATCCCACCGACCCCAGACCCTTCCCGATCCTTCCCGGTCTCTCCATCCCTCTCCCCGCGACCCCAGACCCTTCCCTGTTCCTCCGATCCCGATCCCCCAGACCCTTCCCGATCCCCCCGATCCCGACCCCGATCTCCCTTTTCTT
>NW_024372426.1:0-2721 GCF_014805655.1 Passer montanus | reverse complement strand
GCTCACGCGTGTGCCCCGTGTGTGCTCACGCGTGCCCTGTGTCGGGGCACACGTGTGCCCTGCACACCTGTGCTGCGTGAGCTCACGCGTGTGCTCCGTGTGAGCTCACGTGTGTGCCGTGTGAGGCCGTGCACGTGTCCTTGCACACCTGCGCACGCGTGTCCCGTGTGTGTGCTCACGTGTGCCCTGCACACCTGCCCACGTGTGCCCTTGCAGGTGCGCGTGCTCCCTTGCTGCTCACGTGTCCTTGGCACAGCTGCACGCGTGACCTGTGAGGCCGCGCAGGTGTCCTTGCACGCGTGTGACCCGTGTGCGCTCACGTGTCCGTGCACACCTGCACGCGTGCTCCGCTCCCTGCTCACGTGTGCCCCGCACCGCTGCACACGTGTGCCCCGCATTGCCGCACACGTGTCCTGGCTCACCTGCACGCGTGTGATCCGTGTTGGGGTGCACGCGGCACTGACACGCCTGCACGTGTCCTGCACGTGTGATCTGTGCCCTGCACGCCTGCTCACATGTCCTGGGCACGCCTGGGCACGCCTGGGGCACGCCTGGGCACGCCTGGCACACGCCTGGCACACGCCTGGCACACGTGTGCACGCTGTCCTGGGTTTTGGGGCCGCGGGGCTGCGGGACCGGGGTCAGAGCCTGCAGAGATTCCGTGTGGGGCCGCGCCTGGGCGGGATCCGTGTGGGATCCGTGTGGGATCCGTGTGGGATCCGTGTGGGATTGATGTGGGGTCTGTCTGGGATCGCTGTGGGGTCTCTGTGTGGGTTTGGTGTGGGTTCAGGGCCGTTCCCATTTGGGGTCGGGGCCATTGCTGTGTGGGGTCTGTGTGGGGTCGCTGTGGGGTCTGTGTGGGGTCGCTGTGGGGTCAGTGTGGGGTCGGTGTGGGGCCTGTGTGAGGTCGGTGTCATTCCCGTGTGGGGTCGGTGCCATTCCTGTGTGGGATCGCTGTGGGGTCTGTCTGGGATCGCTGTCGTTCCCATTTGGGGTCGGTGCCATTGCTGTGTGGGATCGGTGTGGGATCACTGTGAGGTCGGTGTCATTCCCATTTGGGGTCGGTGCCGTTCCTGTGTGGGATCGCTGTGGGGCTGGTGTGGGATCTGTGTGGGGTCGGTGTGGGTTCAGGGCCGTTCCCGTGTGGGGTCGGTGCCATTTCTGTGTGGGGTCGCTGTGGGGTCGCTGTGGATTTGCTGTGGGGCTGGTGTGGGGTCGGTGTGGGCTCAGGGCCGCTCCCATTTGGGGTGGGTGCCATTGCTGTGTGGGGTCGGTGTGGGATCAGTGTGGGATCGCTGTGGGGTCTGTCTGGGATTGCTGTGGTACCACTGTGGGGCCTGTGTGGGATCGCTGTGGGGCTGGTGTGGGGTCGGTGTAGGTTCAGGGCCATTCCCATTTGGGGTCGGTGCCATTTCTGTGTGGGATCGCTGTGGGATCAGTGTGGGGTCGGTGTCATTCCCGTGTGGGGCCGGTGCAGGTTTGGTGTCGGTTCGGTTCTGATTCTGTGTGGGGCCGCTGTGGGGTGTGTCCAGGCTCTCTGTGGGATCGCTGTGGGGTCGGTGTCAGTTCGGTGTCGTTCCTGTGCAGGTTTGTTCCCGTTCCCGAGTGGGTTTGGTGTCAGTTCAGGGCCGTTCCCATGTGGGGTCGGTGCCATTGCTGTGTGGGATCAGTGTGGGATCAGTGTGGGGTCTGTCTGGGATCGCTGTGGGGCTGGTGTGGGATCTGTGTGGGGTCTGTGTGGGTTCAGTGTCGGTTCAGGGCCGTTCCCGTGTGGGGCCAGTGCCATTTCTCTGTGGGGTCGCTGTGGGGCCTGTGTGGGATCGCTGTGGGGTCAGTGTGGGGTCAGTGTGGGGTCGGTGTCATTCCCGTGTGGGGTCGGTGCAGGTTCGGTGTCGGTTCGGTTCTGATTCTGTGTGGGGTTGCTGTGGGGTGTGTCCAGGCTCTCTGTGGGATCGCTGTGGGGTCGGTGTCGGTTCGGTGTCGTTCCTGTGCAGGTTTGTTCCCGTTCCCGAGTGGGTTTGGTGTCAGTTCAGGGCCGTTCCCATGTGGGGTCGGTGCCATTGCTGTGTGGGATCAGTGTGGGATCAGTGTGGGGTCGGTGTGGGTTTGGTCCCATTCCTGTGTGGGGCCGGTGCCATTTCTGTGTGGGGCCGCTGTGGGATCGCTGTGGGGTCGCTGTGGGGCCGCTGTGGGGCTGGTGTAATTGCCATGTGGGGTTGGTGCTGTTCCCGTTTGGGATCAGTGTGGGGTCTGTGTGGGATCGCTGTGGGGCTGGTGTGGGGCTGGTGTGGGATCTGTGTGGGGTCGGTGTGGGTTCAGGGCCGTTCCCGTGTGGGGTCGGTGCCATTTCTGTGTGGGGTCGCTGTGGGGTGTGTCCAGGCTCTCTGTGGGGTCACTGTGGGATCGCTGTGGTACCGCGGTGGGGTCTGTGTGGGGTCGGTGTCGTTCCCATGTCGGTTCCGTGTCATTCCCGTGCCGGTTTGGTCCCGTTCCCGCGAGGGTTCGGTGTCGGTTCAGAGCTGTTCTTGTGTGGGGTCGCTGTGGGATCGCTGCGGGTTCGGTGTGGGATCCGTGTGGGGTCGGTGCCATTTCTGTGTGGGGTCGGTGTGGGATCGCTGTGGGGTCGGCGTGGGTTCGGTTCTGTTTCTCTGAGGGGTCGCTGTGGGGTCGGTGTCATTCCCGCGTGGGCTCGGTGCCGGTTCGGTGCCGGTTCTGTCCCAT
>NW_024372425.1:0-539 GCF_014805655.1 Passer montanus | reverse complement strand
TCCTCCTCCTCCTCCTCCTCCTCTTTCTCATTGTCCTCGTCCGCGGCCTCCGCCTCATCCTCGACCACCTCATTCTGCTCGCCATCCTCCTTGTCTTCCTCCTCGTCCTCCTCCTCCTTATCCTCCTTCTCGTCCTCCTCCTCCTTATCCTCCTTCTCGTCCTCCTCCTCCTTATCCTCCTTCTCGTCCTCCTCCTCCTTATCCTCCTTCTCGTCCTCCTCCTCCTTATCCTCCTTCTCGTCCTCCTCCTCCTTATCCTCCTTCTCGTCCTCCTCCTCCTTATCCTCCTTCTCGTCCTCCTCCTCCTTATCCTCCTTCTCGTCCTCCTCCTCCTTATCCTCCTTCTCGTCCTCCTCCTCCTTATCCTCCTTCTCGTCCTCCTCCTCCTTATCCTCCTTCTCGTCCTCCTCCTCCTCCCCGTCTTCCTCCTCCTCGTCCTCGTCCTACTCGTCGTCGTCCTCGTCGTCCTCATTCTTGTCCTCCTCCTCCTCATTCTCCTCGTCCTTGTCTTCCTCCTCGTCCTCCTCCTCGTCCTCCTC
>NW_024372424.1:0-539 GCF_014805655.1 Passer montanus | reverse complement strand
CAATTTTCCTGATTTTTCCCCAATATTTTCCCGTTACATTCCCGATTTTTCCCCATATTTTCCCGGTATTCTCCCAATTTATTTTCCCAATTTATTTCCCTGATTTTCCCAAGATTTTCCCAATATTTCCCAATATTCTCCCAATTTATTTTCCCAATTTATTTCCCTGATTTTTTCTTGATTTTCCCAATTTATTTTCCCAACTTTCCTGATTTGTTTTCCCAGTTTTCCTGATTTTCTTCCCCAATTTTCCTATTTTTTTTCTCGATTTTCCCAATATTTTCCTGATTTTTCCCAATTTCCCTGATTTTCTTGACTTTTCCCCAATTTCCCCAATTTATTTTCCTGATTTTTCCCCCAATTTCCCTATTTATTTTCCTGATTTTCCCAATTTGTTTTCCCAATTTTCTTCCCCAATTTTCCTAATTTATTTTCCTGATTTCTCTGATTTTTTTCTGATTTCCCCAATTTATTTCCCTGATTTTCTTCCCAATTTTTCCAATTTATTTCCCCGACTTATTTTCCCAACTTTCCTGATT
>NW_024372423.1:0-539 GCF_014805655.1 Passer montanus | reverse complement strand
CAAACTGACACGAGGTACCTGCGCTGGTAAGTCTTGTCTCTCAGGGAAAAGTCCTGCTTTGTTGTTCAGCTGTCTGTGGCCCTGAGTGGCCGACTGCTAGCTGATTTTCTGCCCTTTGCAGGATTCCATCCAGAGCCAAGCTGCCACCACTGCAAACTGAGGCTGCTTTGAGACTCACAAGTGCCCCCTTGAAACTGACACCTGGGACCTGGACTGGTGAGTTTTCCCTCTTAAGGTAAACTCCAGCTTTGTTGTTCAGCTCTTTGTGGTCCCGAATGGATGACTGCCTGATGATTTTTCCACAGCACAAGATTCCACCCAGACTTAAGATGTCCCCACCGCAAACTGAGGCTTCTTTGAGAGTCCCAAATGCCTTCTTCAATGTGACACCAGGTACCTGGGCTGGTGAGTTTTGCTTCTCTTGGAAATGTCTAGCCCTCTTGTTCAGCTACCTGTGGCTCTGAGAGTTCAACTGCCTGGTGAAGTTTTGCATGCTGCAGGATTCCCCCTAGATGCCAGATGCCTCCACCACAAACTCA
>NW_024372422.1:0-539 GCF_014805655.1 Passer montanus | reverse complement strand
GGAAATTCAGATAAAAATTGGGGGGAAATCGGGGGGAAATTTGGGGAAATTGGAGGAAATTCAGGGGAAAATTGGGGAAAATTTGGGGGGAAATTTGGGGAATATTGGGGAAAATTTGGGGGAAATTCGGGGGGAAATTGGGGAAAATTTGGGGGAAATTCAGATAAAAAATGGGGAAAATTTGGGGGTAAGAGAGAAAAATGGGAGGGAAAATGAGAAAAAATGAGGGAAAAATGGGAGGAAAATGGGGGAAAAATGAGAGAAAAATGGGAGGAAAATGGGAGGAAAATGGGAGGAAAATGGGAGAAAAATTGGGGAAATTGGGGAATATTGGGGGAAATTTGGGGGAAATTCGGGGGAAATTCAGATAAAAATTGGGGGAAATTCGGGGAAATTTGGGGAAAAAATTGGGGGAAATTCAAATAAAAATTGGGGAAATTTGGGGAAATTGGGGAATTCGGGGGAATTTGGGGAAAATTTGGGGTGAAAATTGGGGGAATTCGGGGAAAATTGGGGAAAATTCAGATAAAAATTGGGGG
>NW_024372421.1:0-570 GCF_014805655.1 Passer montanus | reverse complement strand
TTCCTGCTTAGAAACTGCCACACCTGCCACCTTCTGTTCTTCCTTCTAAGCCCAAGTTTATCAATATAAGCACTTTATTATAGTAAATTCACACTTCAATTTCTCCAGGAATTTAAGGTGCTACTTGTGTGTGGTTATTTGTATGATCCACCCATCAATTTGTTGTAGAAAGCTGCAGCATTTCAGTTTGACTCCTCTGGCTCACTGACTATTCCAAAGCAATAAATGTCCCAGGATTTGGTGCAAACACTGTCCAGGAGGAGCAGAGAGATCAGGGCTGGGAAGGGGGGCAGGAATGGCTGCCGGGACAGCCAGGGAACACCCGAGGTGCCTGTGCCAGGGCCCAGCCCAGCACGGGGCTCCTGCCAAGGCAGAGGCAGGGCTGGCAGGAGGCAGAGGCAGCTCAGGGAGCTCCCAGCCCTCAGCACTGGAACAGAAACTGAAACTGTGCCGGGCTCCCAGCAGCCCTGAGCTGAGGGAGCGCAGGGACAGCTGCAGGGCACTGGGGGGACCAAAGCAGCACCGCAGCCTTTGCTGCTCTGAGCCAGGCTCGGCACCCAGACCTGGGCT
>NW_024372420.1:0-539 GCF_014805655.1 Passer montanus | reverse complement strand
CCTCTGGAGCAGGCTGTTCCTGGAGGACTGTGTCCCAAAAATCAAGAGTGGAAAGCCAAAAATCAGCGTGTAAAGAAAGAAAAGCAAGGATTGTTTTTAGATTTGGGCTTATTTTTTATGATCCTACTCCGATTTGACTGGTATTAAATTCATTTCCCCACGTTAAGATTCTTTTGCCCATGACGGCAATTCGCGACTGATCTCGTCCTGTCCTGATCTTGACCCACGAGCCTCTCGTTGTGTTGTCCCTCCCCTGCCAAGCTGCGGAGGGCAGTGCCAGGGCGGCTTTAGAGGGCACCGGGAGTCCAGCACGGTCAGCCCGCCACAAGCCGGCACCACCTGGGCAGGGGGTCCGTGAAATGGACCCCATGTGTGGAGGCGGGGCCCTCCCGAGGGCCGGGCAGCTTCCCCCGCAGGGAACCCGCCGGGCCCGGGCCCTTCCCCTTCCCCTCAGCCCGGGCGCGGCCCGAGCTGCGCGGGGCCGCCATGACAGCGCCCTGGCAGCGCCGCGGGGCCGGGGCGGGGCCTCCCCGCGGCAT
>NW_024372419.1:0-539 GCF_014805655.1 Passer montanus | reverse complement strand
GTCACTCAGGGGTCACTCAGGGGTCAGTCGGGGGTCAGAGATCACTCAGTGGTCACCCGGGGTCATTCAGGGGTCAGTGGTCACTCAGTTGCCAGTCAGAGGTCACTCAGGGGTCAGAGGTCACCCAGTGGTCACTTGGGGGTCAGTGGTCACTCAGAGGTCACTCAGTGGTCACTCGGGGGTCAGTCAGGGGTCACTCAGTGGTCAGTGGTCACTTGGGGTCACTCTGGTCACTCAGGGTCACTCAGTGGTCAGAGTTAACCCAGTGGTCACTTGGGGTCACTCAGGGGTCAGTGGTCACTCAGTGGTCACTTGGGGGTCAGGGGTCACTCAGTGGTCAGTGGTCACTCAGGGGTCACTCAGTGGTCAGTGGTCACTTGGGGTCAGTCAGGGGTCAGTCAGGGGTCTCTCAGGGGTCAGTGGTCACTCAGGGGTCACTCAGTGGTCAGTGATCACTTGGGGTCACTCAGGGTCACTCAGAGGTCAGAGTTAACCCAGTGGTCACTTGGCGTCACTCAGGGGTCAGTGGTCACTCAGGG
>NW_024372418.1:0-539 GCF_014805655.1 Passer montanus | reverse complement strand
CCCCCACCCAAAAAACGGGACCCCCACCCGAAACGGGGCCACCCCCACACGACCGACCGGGGCCAGCGGGGACAGGGGGGACAGGGGGGACAAGGAGCGAGGGGACATCTGGTGCCACCCCATCCCCGAGGATGAGGATGATGGTGATGATGATGGTGATGGTGATGATGATGATGTGATGGTGATGGTGGTGATGGTGATGGTGATGATGATGATGAAGGCGTCCCAGGGGTTGGGGACAGCGGAAGGACCGGAGGAGGAGGAGGAGGAGGAGGAGGAGGAGGAGGAGGAAGGAGGAAGGAGACGGGTGGGGCCAGCGGCAAGTGGGGACTTTGGGGGCACTGGGGACATTGGGATGGTGTCACCTCCCCGGTGACATCGCCAGCATGGAGGGTGGGGGGGCACGGGTCTTGTTCTCAGTGTCCCCAATGTCCCCAATGTCCCCAATGTCCCCAATGTCCCCTGTCTCCAAAGTTCCTGTCCCCAGTGTCCCCTGAACTCCACAGGCCCTGTCCCCAGTGTCCCCTCAATCCCAAAGT
>NW_024372417.1:0-539 GCF_014805655.1 Passer montanus | reverse complement strand
GCAGGTCTGTGCCCCAAAATCCCCCAAATCCCACCAAAAATCCATCCAAATCCAGCTGCTGGTGGGGGTGTGTGCCCCAAAAATCCCAAATGTCCCACCTGCATCCCAAAATCCCCAAAATCCCACCAAAAATCCATCCAAATCCAGCTGCTGGTGGGGGTGTGTGCCCCAAAAATCCCAAATGTCCCACCTGCATCCCAAAATCCCCAAAATTCCACCCAAATCCTGCTCAATTCCCCTCAAATTCCACGAAAATTCCCAACCCCCCGATCCTCTGGGATTCCCAACCCCCCCCGAGGGTTCCCAATCCCCCTGAATCCTGGAATTCCTGTTCCCAGCTGGCCCTGGATGGATCAGTGTTCCCTGTGACCATTCCCTGTGACCATTCCCAATCCCTCATAATTCCCAAATTCCCTTTCCAGTCAGCCCTGGACGGGTACCCGGTGTGCATCTTCGCCTACGGGCAGCGACAAAACCTTCACCATGGAGGGGCCCTGCTCCAGGGACACAATCCCGGGAATGTTCCCTGTGACCATTCC
>NW_024372416.1:0-539 GCF_014805655.1 Passer montanus | reverse complement strand
CTATCTATCTATCTATCTATCTATCGATCATCTATTTCTAATGTATTAATCTAGAGCTAATGATCATTGTTCAATAATCTCCAAGTAAGTGAAGCAATGCCAAGCTATGAGGCACCTGGTCCCAGCTGGTTGACTCAGATAACTCAGCTGAGGCCTTCTATACATAAGTTTTTGTTACATTTAATTGAGGAGAATGAGGTGTGTGTTCTGAATGGGAAACTTTTCTGCTGAGCCTCTTAGAGCTTCTGAGTACGAATGTTAAAGATCACATAGGGCTTATGAATAAGCCTTGTACTTTGGATATCTGTTCATTTGGCTCCTCAACATCAGTGTGTAACTAAAAAGTAATATCTGACTATTTAAAAGATATACTAGTGGCATCAGAACCACTACAGCATGCACAATGTGGTTAGACTGTGAAACCCGTTGCCATAGGGTGTCATATCATTTTAAGCAAGTTCAAAAAATTATCAGTTAAATTTACAGAATCACATAATAAGCTGAGTTGGTAGGGACCCACAAGGATCATCGAATCCAAC
>NW_024372415.1:9127-11752 GCF_014805655.1 Passer montanus | reverse complement strand
GGACGCGCTTGACCTTCTCAAGATGGCGGAAAGCCAGCGCGGGCAAATCGAAGACCTCGGTCCGTCTACTGGACTGCCTGCGCGGCACCCCGACGCCGGCGCGGCCTCGGTGGGATTTTCCGTAGCATTTCCAGTTGCATTTTGCTTTTTGCTTGGATTTCAACTCAAGGCTTGTGAGGAATTTGGAGTGAGATGGAACATTTCAGAAGGAGACGAAGGAGAGGAAGAAGAAGAAGTTGTTACAGTCCTGGCAAAATCTTTTCTTCTAGCAAATAAAAGAAGTTAATTTGAAAATAAAAAAGCAGAAAAAATCCTGGGTTTTTTTGGGAGGGCTAGCTGGGCTGCCGGAGTTCTGGCTGTTAGTTTATGAGATGGCTTTTGTTGGATGCCGTTTTTAGTTTTTGAAAGTGGTTTCTTTTCACGTAGTGGTTTTAAGGTGGTTTTGAAGAATTTATTCTATTGTTTTATATTGTTAGTAGTTGGTGTATGAAAAGGGATATGGTGTACTTATTGAATGTTGTGATTTTAATGTTTACGAGTTTCGATTTATTTCTGCTTGGATTTTTTTTTTTTAGTTTTATTTATTTGTTTTATTCCTATTTTATTTGAATATTTCTAATGTTTAAATATTTAAATATTTATTAAATAATAAATATTTCTTTCTTTCTAAGGGGCAGTTAGGTGGTGGGTTGTTATAGGCAATATTTTTTTTTTAATTTGGGTGGTGATATTTTTAAATATTTTAATGGTTTCGTCTTAATTATGCTTTTAATTAGTTTTAATTTTTAAAAAAAAATTCTTTTTATGGATTATGGGTTCTTATTTGTGAGTTAGCATAAAGGTAGAGCTTTGGGGGCTTTTTTTAGTAATGTTTAGCATCAGTTGTACAGTCTGGTGAGTTGGTTTGATTGATTTTTGATGTGTTTTTGTTTTTATTAGCAGTTACTTCATTTTCAATGTGTACTGGAGTTGTTTGGCTTTTTGAGATGTTGGTTGAGGAGGAAGTTTATGATTCCAAATGACGGAGGTTGTGGGCTAGTTCTAATGGGATTTTAAAATGGATTTAGAGCCAGGTTTATTTGAGTTTTGAATTGGGTTCAGTGCGGTGGGATCCTTGTTCTGTTAGGAACAGAAATAGGCTTGGTTTTTAAATGTTGCCACGGGGCCAGCGTGTGCTGCGGGCTGGTGCTGAGGAGGCTGTAGTGTTTGTGTGGCTCCGATGGGTGAGGATGGTGAATTTGTGTGGTTCAATGCATCGTTCAAAATAGGAATGAACAGAAATTTGAAAATGACATTATAATGGTAAACATAAATATGGAAAAGAGATCAACACATCAAACTCCAATATATAGTTGACTATTGGAAACATGATGTATAAAATATAGTCTATTGTATATATATGCAAAAATATATAACTCATGATTATAATGGTTTAAATATGGTTTAAAATGAATTGTTGGGGTTTTTAAATTAGCATATAGGCAGGGGTGTTTGATAAATAATGTAAATAATATCAAAAGAGAAATCCAAATACACAAATATATATACCTCAATACATCTATAGATATGAAAGATAAATAAATAAATAACAATAAGTAATATAAAAATAGTATATATATATTATTCTAGTATCATGTAGTCTGTATAATATATATATAATATCTATAAATGTAATAAAATTGTAAATGTAAATAGAATTATGAAAAACAGAGTTATTTTTAAAACTTTAAATCTGGTTTAAATAAAGGGCTGTCTTCGGTTTCTGTTTGATTAGAGGCAGGGTTTTTATTTTAAATAATAGAAGTATTACAGAAATATAGATCTAAATCTAGAAATACAGAATAAATGTATAAAGACATATAACTATAATTAAACTATAAATATAATTTTGAATCTAAATCTAAATCTATGCAAGTAATGTGAAGAGATGTAATAGAGACTATAATAATATAGAACAAAATAAACTATAAATAGAAATGTGAATATGAATGTAAAATACGTAAATACAGTTTAAAGAAAGGGCTTTTTGTTTGTAATTTCGTCAGAGGCAGGGTTTTTATTTTAAGTAATATAGATATTATTTTTATAGTTCTAAATATAGAACTATATAATCGAGCTATAAAAAGTACATATAAAATAGAAATCAATAGAAGTAATACAAAGAGACGTAATATAGAATATAAATAACACTATACATCAATACACATTTTAAATGTAAATGTGAATATGAAAAAATATAATAAATGAATAAATAAAAATATGAATAAATATGAAAAATTATAATTCAAAAAATTTTTTAAAATTAAAAATGAAAAGAAAGGGGTTCTTTTTGGCTTTTATTTGGATAGAGGCAGGGGTTTTATTTTAAATGAGTGTTACAGAAGTCAAAATCTTAATAGAGAAATTTATAGTCAATATATAAAGATATGCATAAAAATATATAAATAAATATAGGTATTAGAATAGATGTAAAACAGAAATACACATTATATATATATATATAAACCTATAAATGAATAAAGAGACATTATACATCGATGTACCTTATAAATATAAATGTGAATATAAATATGAAAAAATATAACAAAATATATTGAAATATTGTTTCAAAGAAGGGGCAGGTTG
>NW_024372415.1:8354-8532 GCF_014805655.1 Passer montanus | reverse complement strand
TCCCCGGGTGTTATGTTTTTTAGGGTTGACAATGACTTTTATGTGTCGTAGCGTGAATTAGAGGTTAGGTTTTTAATTCTGTCGTGGTGGCTTTCATTAGCGTGAGTATGTAGTGTTTATCTTGGTGGGTTGGAGGTAGTGTCATGCAGTTAATGGGAGAGGGGGTTTTAATATTTTA
>NW_024372415.1:6170-7783 GCF_014805655.1 Passer montanus | reverse complement strand
AGAGGGGGTTTTAATATTTTAATTCCATTTTTGTTGATTATCTTACAGGGCTTTTACTTACTTGGTTTGTTTGGTTGGAGTGTATGGTTACGCATAATTTGGGAGATAGTGTTTACAGTTACACTTAGATTTAGGCTTTGTGTTTATTTTGGGGGCTTTTTTATTTTGATGCATTTTGGGTATATTGAGTTAGGAATTTTTTTGTTGTTAATTTAAGTTTATTTGGTTTTGGTTTTTTTGTTTCTGTTTTTTTTTTTTTTTTTCAATTTTTTTTTTTGGTTGTTTTTTATTTGGGTTTTTAACATTTTTAATTGCGTTTTTGTTGATTATCTTACAGGGCTTTTATTTATTTGGTTTGGTTGGTTGGAGTGCATGATTATGGATAATTTGGGAGATATTGTTTACAGTTACCCATATTTAGGCTTTGTGTTTATTTTGTTTTTTTTTTATTTTGATGGGTTGAGGCATTTTGGGTATTTTGAGTTAGGAATACTTTTTTGTAGTTAATTTATTTGTTTTTGGTTTGTTTTTTTTTTTTTTTTTTTTGTCAATTGATGTATTTGGTTGTTGTATATTCTTTTTATTTTTGGGAGCACGGGTATTTATATGCTGGATATTTTCAGGTAGTTGTTTAACGTGGGTAGTTATTTTCTTATTTTGTAGTGGTTGAGATTTTTTTAATAGCACTAATTTCTTCAGGTTTTTTTGTTATTTTTCTAGAGTATTGGTTATTTTTGAGTTAGCATAGAGGTAGAATTTTGGTTATTTTTTTGAGTAACGGTCAGGGTCAGTGGTACGGTTTGGAGTTTAGTTGTTGGTTTGATTGTTTTTAGTAGTTTTTGTGATTTGCAGCGTGTGTTTCTATAGGATTTTCTTTTATTTTTGTTCCATATTTGTGATGTGATAAGAATTGTTAGTGAAAATAGTATGGTGATCTACACATGTTCCCGCAGAGAGCACAGAGACTTTGACACAAGGAAAAGTCCTAAAGGTGCTGTTCATCCCAGCAGATCAAATCTAGAATTGATTTCTTTCTCCAAGTGTCACGCACCTAAAACTATTTCTGCAGCCTACTGCTATGGGATTTTCAGGGGTATTGGATATCATTTCCTTTTCCCTCAGATATCTTTTCTTCATGGCGGGAGTCTTCAAAATCCTTTCCTCCTTCTCAAGACTCTGTGGCTCATCGTTCTGTAGGAGGTAAGAGCACATGATATCGTGGGACAGGGAAATCCCTTCTGCCTTGCAAGCAGCCTTAAGCCATGGAGGCTGCAGTTTGCCACAGGCATTCTTAGCTCCGTGTCATCAGGTCCTGGCAGTCTGGTCTGCCGGGTGTAATTGCCGTGGCATTAAATCTTTTGCTGGTGGCTGATCACCCCCAGCCGGCTGGATTCCACGGCCAGGAGCTGGTGCTCACAAAGGCAGGAAGGGTTTAGGGATGGTGGCTGCTGCTGCTGCTGCTGCTGCTGCTGCTGGCAGGGCTTGAAAGGGTCCTGCTGGAAGGAGGAGTCAGTGGGCTGCGCATCCTCCCCCAGCAGAGCTGAGAATAGCAGGGCCCGTGACTGTGCTGTATCTAAGATCACCTCATTGCAACCCTGCTGCCGTGGGCAGGG
>NW_024372415.1:5423-6091 GCF_014805655.1 Passer montanus | reverse complement strand
CTTTCCCTAGAGCAGCTTGCTTAGAGCCTCATCGCAGAGCAGCACTTGAACACTTGCAGGGATGGGGCAGCCGCAGCATCTCTGAGCAACCTGTGGCAGCCAGGTGCCAGAGGAGGACCAAAGCCCTTGCCATTTGGAGCAGAGGCTGCTGCAGCTTCGTGTAGCCTTGTGTCACCGAGTGTGTGAGACAGAAAGGCCCTTCCCACCACGGAGGGATAACAGCACTGAAAGAGCTTTTTCAGGACAAGATCTTGTTTGGGGATAAAACAGAGCAAGGGAACACTGAAGTAGCCTTCGGTCCTTGCAGCAGATTTGGGAAGAAATGGAAGGAGGAGCAGGGCTGGCCTGGTGCCGCAGCTCTGCGTGCAGTGGGCACGGAGAAGCTGCAATTATCTGTCTTCTTGGCTGAGTCTTGAAAAATGAGGCACTGCTCTGGAGTTCCTTTTCGAGCGCGGCATAAGTCCAAAGGCAGCTGTTTCCTTAGCAGAAGGAGGTCAGGAAGGGGCAAAGCAGGCAAAGGCATCAGCTAAGTCTGGATAAAGAAAGAAATGGGCTAACCTAATGTTTTTTCCCCCCTCCTGAACAGGCAATTTTGAAGCACTCTGCAGAGATCTGCCTGGGAGGAAAAGCAGAGCCAGCCACTGCAAAAAGGACACGGGAGCTCTGGG
>NW_024372415.1:4688-5066 GCF_014805655.1 Passer montanus | reverse complement strand
CTGCCCAGGGAAGTCCCCAGCCCTGGAGACGTTGAAAGGATGTGTAGATGTGCTCCTGCCTGCACCCTGAGGCTCTGGCATGGACCTGGCTTTCCGTTGCCATTGACTGGAGCAGAGGGTACTCAGGAGTTTTCTCAGCTGGCTGAGGCACAGAGCCATGGAACCAAGTAAGCCCGAGGCTCCTGCATGCTTGCTGGGAGCCTCGAGATGAGTGTGCATCATTGCAAGCTTGCAGTTTATTGGAATGTGCTAAGGAAAGCAGCGGGAGGGAGGGAGGCAGGGAGAAAAATCCTCTCTTAACGTGTACCAATTCCTCTGTGAAACTCATCAGGGCAGGACAGCCTTGAGACTGAAAGGGGGACAAGATGTGGAGTGAAA
>NW_024372415.1:1312-2047 GCF_014805655.1 Passer montanus | reverse complement strand
AGGCAAAAAATTCTCCTTGCAAAGGGATGCGTCTTTCTTCTCCCTTACCACTCTCCTGTTTCACCACACCATAGAATGGTTTGGGTTGGAAGGGACCTTAAGGATCACCTAGTTCCAATCCCTCTGCCATGGGCAGGAATGCTGTCCACAAGCCCAGATTGCTCAAAGCCCCATCCAGCCTGGCCTTGAACACTGCCAGGAGTGGGCATCCACAGCTTCTCTGGGCAACCTGTTCCAGTGCCTCAACACCCTCACAGCAGAGAACTTCTTTCTAATACTAATCTAAGCCTACACTCTTTTAGTTTGAATCCCTTAAAAACATGATTCAGAGTAGTTCAGATGGGTGGCTGGATGCAGTACCTGTTGCTACTGCTATGGGATTTTCAGGGGTATTGGATATCATTTCCTTTTCCCTCAGATATCTTTTCTTCATGGCAGGAGTCTTCAAAATCCTTTCCTACTTCTCAAGACTCTGTGGCTCATCGTTCTGTAGGAGGTAAGAGCACATAATATCGTGGGACAGGGAAATCCCTTCTGCCTTGCAAGCAGCCTTAAGCCATGGAGGCTGCAGTTTGCCACAGGCATTCTTAGCTCCGTGTCATCAGGTCCTGGCAGTCTGGTCTGCCGGGTGTAATTGCCGTGGCATTAAATCTTTTGCTGGTGGCTGATCACCCCCAGCCGGCTGGATTCCACGGCCAGGAGCTGGTGCTCACAAAGGCCGGAAGGGTTTAGGGA
>NW_024372415.1:0-1290 GCF_014805655.1 Passer montanus | reverse complement strand
CTTTCCCTAGAGCAGCTTGCTTAGAGCCTCATCGCAGAGCAGCACTTGAACACTTGCAGGGATGGGGCAGCCGCAGCATCTCTGAGCAACCTGTGGCAGCCAGGTGCCAGAGGAGGACCAAAGCCCTTGCCATTTGGAGCAGAGGCTGCTGCAGCTTCGTGTAGCCTTGTGTCACCGAGTGTGTGAGACAGAAAGGCCCTTCCCACCACGGAGGGATAACAGCACTGAAAGAGCTTTTTCAGGACAAGATCTTGTTTGGGGATAAAACAGAGCAAGGGAACACTGAAGTAGCCTTCGGTCCTTGCAGCAGATTTGGGAAGAAATGGAAGGAGGAGCAGGGCTGGCCTGGTGCCGCAGCTCTGCGTGCAGTGGGCACGGAGAAGCTGCAATTATCTGTCTTCTTGGCTGAGTCTTGAAAAATGAGGCACTGCTCTGGAGTTCCTTTTCGAGCGCGGCATAAGTCCAAAGGCAGCTGTTTCCTTAGCAGAAGGAGGTCAGGAAGGGGCAAAGCAGGCAAAGGCATCAGCTAAGTCTGGATAAAGAAAGAAATGGGCTAACCTAATGTTTTTTCCCCCCTCCTGAACAGCCAATTTTGAAGCACTCTGCAGAGATCTGCCTGGGAGGAAAAGCAGAGCCAGCCACTGCAAAAATGACACGGGAGCTCTGGTGAGGACTGCTGCTCCCCCTGCCTTGGTGGGGGAACTCCTGAGCTCCCATTCCTCGGCTGGGAGTGTTGCTCCTCTCATCCAGCCAAGCCAGAGACCTCCGAGGTAAGGAGCAGGTAAGGTTGAAGTAATGACATCTCCCAAGCAAGAAGTGACATGACAAAAGGAGATGGCCTCAGGTTGCACCAGGGAAGGCTAGGTTTAAGTGACGAGATGTCCCAAGGAAGAAGTGACATGACAAAAAGAAATGGCCTGGAGTTGCAGCAGGGAAGGCTTAGATTGGATTGTAGGAAACACTTCCTCACTGAAAGGGTGGTCAGGCATTGGAGCAGGCTGCCCAGGGAAGTCCCCATCCCTGGAGACGTTGAAAGGATGTGTAGATGTGCTCCTGCCTGCACCCTGAGGCTCTGGCATGGACCTGGCTTTCCGTTGCCATTGACTGGAGCAGAGGGTACTCAGGAGTTTTCTCAGCTGGCTGAGGCACAGAGCCATGGAACCAAGTAAGCCCGAGGCTCCTGCATGCTTGCTGGGAGCCTCGAGATGAGTGTGCATCATTGCAAGCTTGCAGTTTATTGGAATGTGCTAAGGAAAGCAGCGGGAGGGAGGGAGGGAGGCAGGGAGAAAA
>NW_024372414.1:0-540 GCF_014805655.1 Passer montanus | reverse complement strand
AAAACCACTGAAACTGCCCCAAAAATGCCTGAAACCGCCTCAAAAAACCCTGAGTATTTTGAAAACACTTCAAAAAACCCAAAAAATGCCCAAAAAACGCCCAAGAAAACCCCTGAAACTTCCCCAAAAAATTCCCATGGAAAACCCCAAAACAGCCCCAAAAAAACCCAAAAATGCCCCCAAAAAAACCCTAAAACCGCCCCAAAAACCCTCCAAAAACTAAAAGAAGCCGAGAAAAAACCCAAAACCAGCCCAGAAAACTCCAAAAAAACCCCAAACAAAACCCAAAAATGCCCCAAAACCCTCTTTTTTCCCCAAAAAAACCTTTTATTTTTCTCCAAAATTTCCTTTTTTTACCCTTTTAAAACCCTTTTTTGTCTCTAAACCCCTTTTTTCTTTTAAAAAATCCCTTTTTTACCTTCTAAAAATCCAATTTTTTTCCCCAAAAACCTCCTTTTTTTTTCTCTAAAACTCCTTTTTTGTCCCCAAAAACCCCCTTTTTTTCCCTCCCCAAACCCCCATTTTTCCCTCTCTAAAAAT
>NW_024372413.1:0-540 GCF_014805655.1 Passer montanus | reverse complement strand
CCCACATTTCCTCCAAATTCCTCCCGATTTCCCCCAATTTTTTGTGTTTTCTGACCCCGAATGACCTCTCACTGACCCCAAATGACCCCGAATGACCTCCCAATGACCCCGATGACCTCTGAATGACCCCAGTCTCACCATTAGCGACGTCCAGGCTCTCGCAGAGCTCCCCCAGCTGTGCCAGGGCCCCCTCGTGCCCCCCACTGTCCCCCAGGCCCCGCTCGGGGGCGGCTTCGGCGGGGCAGGGCCCGGCCAGGACCCCCAGGCAGCGCTGCAGCTCCGCCCTCACCGAGCCAGGACCAGAAACAGCCTGAGAAACGGCCTCACTGAGCCACTGCTGCTCCTAAAGAGGGAAAAAACAGCATGAAATTAGCATAAATTAGCATAAAGTTAGCATAAAGTGTGATAAAAGTTAACCCGGAGTGCAGCCAGGGCCCCCAGGCAGCGCTGCAGCTCTGCCCTGACCGAGCCAGGGGTGCCCAGAGCCTGGGACACGGCCTCATGGAGCCATTGCTGCTCCTAAAGAGGGAAAAAACGGGG
>NW_024372412.1:0-540 GCF_014805655.1 Passer montanus | reverse complement strand
TCTGTATTTAAGAGATTTTATTGAAATCTGCAAATTTCAAACTCCTCAAAAATTTACATTGCCATCGAGCTTCAAATATGATTCTTCTATTTTGCTTTAGAGTCATGTTCAAAATATCTTATGGACTGTGTCTCTGAACTCCAGTGTAGGATCTATGTGTGACACAGTTTCCCTGGGATCAGAGGAAGCAAACTGATTAATGATCAGGGCAAGAGACTTCTATGCAATAGAGAATTGAGGAAAGAACACTTCATCCTGGAAAATAAATAAATGAGAGGAATATTGGAAGCATCTATGGATATATTGAGAAACAGAGATAAAAGTGTACAGGGTTTAATTGCTTTTTTCCTCTTTTGATGGAAAAATGTGGGAAAATTTAAGGAATTTATAAAGTAGCAAACTCAGAACAAGGGAAAATAAGTAGTCTTTACCACAAATTTTAAGTCAGTCGTGGAAATAATAGGCATAAGATGCTATCAATATTGGTAACCTTCATGGACTTTAAAAGGAGGATCCTGAATAAATTCATGAACAAAAAAA
>NW_024372411.1:0-540 GCF_014805655.1 Passer montanus | reverse complement strand
TTGGACCAGTTTGGACCAGTTTGGACCCAGTTCACCCCAGTTCAGCCCAATTTTTACCCCATTTTTCCCCATTTTTGCCCCATTTCACCCCAGTTTTCCCAGTTTAGCCCCATTTTACCCCAGTTTTGCCCCAGTTCACCCCAGTTTGCCTGAGTTCAGCCCCATTTTTGCCCCATTTTACCCCAGTTTCCCCAGTTTGTCCCAGTTTGTTCCCAGTTTCTCCCAGTTTGGCCCCGTTTGCCCCATTTACCCCATTTTTACCCCAGTTTTACCCCAGTTTTGCCCATTTTTACCCCATTTCGCCCAATTTTACCCCACTTCACCCCATTTCGTCCCAGTTTGTCCCAGTTTATCCCAGTTTGTCCCCAGTTTGGTCCCAGTTTCTCCCAGTTTGCCCCATTTTTACCCCAGTTTTACCCCATTTTTGCCCCATTTCGCCCAATTTTACCCCATTTTTGCCCATTCTGGCCCCAGTTTGTCCCAGTTTGTTCCCAGTTTGTTCCCATTTCGCCCCAGTTTATCCCAGTTTGTCCCAGTCTG
>NW_024372410.1:0-540 GCF_014805655.1 Passer montanus | reverse complement strand
AACACCACTTGAAAAGGTCCTGAAAGATAAATTAAAAAAGCTCAAAAATCCTCAAAAAAATCCCAAAAAAATGCTCCAAAAATCAAGAAAAATTCTCCAAAAATTCCCAAAAAATCAAAGAAAAAATCCCCCCAAAAATTCCCAAAAATCCCAAATTTCCTGAAGGTCCTAAAAGCGGAAAAATAACCCAAACACCACTTGAAAAGGTCCTGAAAGATACATAAGAAAACCCCCAAAAAATTCTCCAAAAAATAAAAAAAAAATTCCAAAAAATTCCCAAAAAATTCCCAAAATAATTCCCAAAAATCCCAAATTTCCTGAAGGTCCTAAAAGCTTCAAAATAACCCAAACACCACTTGAAAAGGTCCTGAAAGATACATAAGAAAACCCCCAAAAAATTCTCCAAAAAATAAAAAAAAAATTCCAAAAAATTCCCAAAAAATTCCCAAAATAATTCCCAAAAATCCCAAATTTCCTGAGGGTCATAAAATCAGAAAATGAACCCAAAACGCCACTTGAAAAGGTCCTGGAAGATACATA
>NW_024372409.1:0-540 GCF_014805655.1 Passer montanus | reverse complement strand
CCCCTGGGGGGGCTCCACCCGCTGGGGGGGCTCCCCACTCCCCTTGGGGGGGTCTCCCACCACCCTGGGGGGGCTCAGGGGTGGATTTTGGGCTCTCCCCACCCTGGGGCTCTCCCCACACCCTGGGGGTCTCCTCACCCCCCTTGTGGTCTCCCCACCCTCTTGGGGGTCTCCCCACCTCCCTTGGGGGGGGGGTCAGGGGGGGATTTTGGGGCACGCTGACCCCCCCCCGTGCCCCCTCCCCAGGACCTGGGCAGCCTGAACGCGCAGACCCCATTGGGGAGGGGGGTCAGGGGGGGTTTTTGGGGCACGCTGACCCCTCCCCATGCCCCCTCCCCAGGACCTGTGCAGCCTGAACGCGCAGATCCCATTGGGGGGGGGTCTCTGGGGTCCTTTTTGGGGTGCCCTGACCCCCCCGTGCCCCCTCCCCAGGACCTGGGCAGCCTGAACGCGCAGATCCCATTGGGGAGGGGGGTTCAGGGGGGGGTCAGGGTGGGATTTCGGGGTCCCACTGACCCCCCCGTGCCCCCTCCCCAGGAC
>NW_024372408.1:0-540 GCF_014805655.1 Passer montanus | reverse complement strand
GGCCCGCGGGGAGGCGGAGGGAGGAGGCGGCGGCCCCCGGCCCCTTCCGCCGCGCATGCGCCGCCCGCCGCCCCTCAGCGCGGGCACGGCGGCGGGGGATGTCCCCGTCCCTGCCCTTCCCGCCGCAGGACCGCGTTAGTGCGCGGCTGTGTGTGTGTGTTCGTGCTCGCTTTCACTTACCGCGTCCAGGTCTGGGCTCCTCAGGGCAAGAAAGACAAGGGACTCCTGGAGAGGGGCCAGCGGAGGCCACAAAGATGATGTGGGGTCGGGAGCATCTCCCATATGAGAAGACACTGTAAGAGAAAACAGAGGGGATCTCATTAATGTATATATGTATGGCAAAGGCAGGTGCAAAGATGATCACAGAATCATAGAATTTGCTGTGTTTGAAGGCATCCATCAGGATCAAGAAGTGCAACTCCTGGCCCTGCACAGAACAGCCCAAGAGTCACACCATGTGCCTTAAAATGTCCAAGTGCTTCTTGAACTCTCCTAGGCTAGGTGCTGTGACCACTGTTCTGGGGAGCCCGTTCCAGTATC
>NW_024372407.1:0-540 GCF_014805655.1 Passer montanus | reverse complement strand
CCCCAGAAACAGCCCTGGAACCACAGAAGTCAGCTGGGCACCCCCAAAAACCCCCAAAATCATCCCAAAACCCACCAAAATCACCTGAAATCACCCCAAAAATGGCCTGGGAACCTCAGGAAACAACTCAGCACGCCCAAAAACCCCCAAATTGCCCCAAAATCACCCCAAAAAATGGCTCAAAATTCCCAAGATCACCCTGAAAACAGCCTGGGAACCGTGGGAATCAACTTGGCACCCCCAAAAAAAACCAAAATCACCCAAAAATGGCCTGGGAATCCTAGAAATCAGCTCAGGGTCCCCAAAATCACCCCCAAAACTGCCCCAGATCAGCTCAGGCACCCCAAAAATCAACTCAGGCTTCCCAAATTTCCCCAAATCCTCCCAAAATCAGACTGGGAACCCCAAAAAAAATCAACCCAGGACCCCAAAATCCCCCCCAGAACTCCCGAAATTTGCCCCAAAATCCACCTGGGACCCCCGAAATTCCCCCTGGGACCCCCAAAATTCCCCCCAGGATCCCCCAAACCTCCCTGGGCG
>NW_024372406.1:0-540 GCF_014805655.1 Passer montanus | reverse complement strand
CTCAGTGGGGCTCATTAATGCTTTGAGATCCTCAAGGTTTTTAAGGGTACTTTTGAATTTCCTTTCTCACACTGAGTCTCTGAGAGATTTTTGTGCCATCCTGGCCTCCAATTCTCTCCTCTAAGGAGTCCTTGAGGAGCCTGTGTTGGGGGTGGACCTCAGTAGGACCCATTCATGCTTTGAGACACTTCGGATTTTTTTGTTTGACTTTGACTCCTGGAAAGGTTTGTGCAATCTCCTCTCAGGCCCTGAGGTTCCAGGCCTCAGCTCCAAATGCACCATGGGGCTCATTAGGAACAGGAAAGTCCTGGCCAACCATGGCTCTGCCTTGATTTCCCTCTGCTCTGGGGCAGTTCATTAGGTGATTCTTTTTGTCTAATTATGGAGAAATATTTTAAAAACTTCCGTAAAATCCAAATTGCTATTTTAATAGGTGCATTTTTCTCTTTACAGAAGAGGTGATTGCAGCATTCACTGATTGAAATTGATCCTGGGTCTCTTGTGAGATTGACTGGCCTGCTCAGAGAAGCCGTGCCTTGA
>NW_024372405.1:0-540 GCF_014805655.1 Passer montanus | reverse complement strand
CTGGGAGGGAGGGGAGGCCTCAGCAGGGCCTGGTGTGTGAGCAGCAGATGGAGGTTTGGGCTCCCACACCGTGTCCTACCTGTCCCCATCCCAACAGCTTAAAGGGATGAAACTGCTCCATCTGCTCCTGCAGCTCGTGCAGAGCCTGTGCTCTCCAGACTAACGAGGATCACTGCTTTTAATAAATGAATTAATGAAAAGTGGCTTGGGGAACGCCAGGCCAGAGCTGGCTTTTGATCCCTGCTGACAAATTCCAGTCAACATTTCCTGACAAACCCAGAGTTTGGGTGTTTAAAGCATAGTTTGTATCAGAGAACTGCTTTCTGTGGAATGCACTTTCTCTCTTTCTCTCCTGCAGCTCTGCTTTATCCCAGTCATAAAAATGTGGAATTTGTGTGAGAGTAAAAGTGAAAAGCAGCAGGTGCTTGAGATTCAGGTGTGAAAAACCCTTCTGTGTGTGCAAACAGAGCAGGGCAGTTTGTGAGGGGCTGGTTCCCGTGAATCTTTCCTGCTGTGGGATCACAGAATCCCAAAAGGGTT
>NW_024372404.1:6599-12520 GCF_014805655.1 Passer montanus | reverse complement strand
ACCCCTCCCCAAAATCCCTGTGACCCCCCCAGAAATCCATGGGGACACCCCCGGCAATGTCCCCAAAATCCTTGGGGACACCCCCAGGAATGTCCCCAACCCACCCTGGGTGTCCCCAGACCCCTCCCCAAATTCACCAGGAGCCCCCAAATTCCTCGGGTCCCCCCTCCCCTCCAGGGGCCTCGCCCCCTCCCCAAAATATTTTGGGGTGTTCTGGGGGGGTGGCGGGGGCAGAGCATTGCCCCCTCCCCAAATTTGGGGCTGGGGACTCCCTACATTTGGGGGGAAACCCCCAAAAAGGGGTTCCCCAATATTTTGGGGGGGGTCGCACCCTGACCAACCCCCCCCTCCCCAAATTTCCTTGCAGGAGGCGTGGGGCAGCCCCCCCCCATCGCGGCCCCCCCCGCGGAGGTAAGGGGGGTTTGGGGGGGATTTTTGGGGTGATTTTGGGGTTTTTTGGGGGTTTTTGGGGTGATTTGGGGGGGCTGACGCTCTGTGCTCTCTCCGCAGCCCCCCCGGCTTTTCCGCTCCCCCCTGGGGCTGCACCCTAGGGACAGTGCCACCCTGGGGACAGTGCCACCCTTGGGGACAGTGCCACCCTTGGGACAGTGCCACCCTTGGGGACAGTGCCACCCCCGTGTCCCCATGTCCCCAACAACGCGGGGGGAAGGGGAGGTGAGGGGAGGGGTCCTGGGCGGGTGGTGACAATGGTGACATCGGTGACAATGGTGACATCGGTGACAATGGTGTCGCTGTCCCCAGGTGCCACACCCCGGTGCCACCAAGGACTGTCTGCTGCTCTGCGCCGCCGGCCTGCGCCCCCCGCCCGCGCCCCCCGGGACCCCCCCCTAATTCGGGGCTGTCCCCGGGGTGTCCCCGGGGTGTCCCCAGGGTGTCCCCGAGGTGTCCCCTCCTCCACTTTGTTGCACTTGACCCCCCCTTTCCCACGGGGGGGGGCGCCTGTACAGAGACCCCCCCCCAAAATTTGAGACCCCTCCCCAAAATCCGAGACCCCTCCCCAAAATCACGGGACCCCGCCCCAAAATCGCACCGGGCACTGAGAGGGGGGGGCGGGTCCCCAAATCTGAGACCCCTCCCCAAAATCCTGTCCCCGCTCTGTCTCTCGCTGTCCCCTCGGTGTCCCATTGCTGTCCCCTCAATGTCCCCGCGCTGTCCCTCAATGTCCCTGCTCTGTCCCTCAGTGTCCCCGCTCTGTCCCCTCAGTGTCCCCGCTCTGTCCCCTTGGTGTCCCTCAGTGTCCCCACGCTGTCCCCTCAGTGTCCCCACGCTGTCCCCTCAGTGTCCCCGCTCTGTCCCTCGCTGTCCCCACTCTGTCCCCTCAGTGTCCGGTCCAACCCAGCCTGTCCCCGTTCTGTCTCTCGGTGTCCCCTCAGTGTCCCCGCTCTGTCCCTCAGTGTCCCCTCGGTGTCCTCGCTCTGTCCCTCAATGTCCCCACGCTGTCCCCTCAGTGTCCCCGCTCTGTCCCTCGGTGTCCCCTCAGTGTCCCCGCTCTGTCCCTCGGTGTCCCCACTCTGTCCCCTCAGTGTCCGGTCCAACCCAGCGTGTCCCCGTTCTGTCCCTCAGTGTCCCCTCAATGTCCCTGCACTGTCCCTCAATGTCCCTCAGTGTCCCCTCAGTGTCCCCGCGCTGTCCCTCAGTGTCCCCACTCTGTCCCCTCGGTGTCCCCGCACTATCCCCCAGTGTCCTCACTCTGTCCCTCGCTGTCCCTGCTCTGTCCCCTCAGTGTCCCCGCTCTCTCCCCACGCTGTCCCCTCAATGTCCCCGCTCTGTCCCTCGGTGTCCCCACTCTGTCCCCTCAGTGTCCGGTCCAACCCAGCGTGTCCCCGTTCTGTCCCTCGGTGTCCCCTCAGTATCCCCGCTCTGTCCCCTCAGTGTCCCCGCTCTCTCCCCTCAGTGTCCCCTCGGTGTCCCCGCGCTGTCCCCTCAATGTCCCCACTCTGTCCCTCAGTGTCCCCTCGCTATCCCCGCGTTGTCCCCTCGCTGTCCCCGCTCTCTCCCCTCAGTGTCCCCTCAGTGTCCCCGCTCAGTGTCCCCTCAGTGTCCCCGCTCTGTCTCTGTGTCCCCGCTCTCTCCCCTCAGTGTCCCCTCGGTGTCCCCTCCCCGGCCACGCCGGTGCCACCCGGGTGCCAAAAAGTCTCTTTAGTATAAATAACGGGGGGGGCGCGGTGGCCCCGCGGGGACAATAAAGTGACGAAGGCACGGGGGGGGGAGGGGAGGGGACCAGACTCACAGAGACCCCGGGCCGTGCCCAGGTGCAGATGAGCCCCTCCTGGCAGGCTGGCACAATACAAACCTGGAGCTCCTGACACCCCAAACCCCCCTCAAACACCACAAATTTCCTCTAAATCCCCTCTGAGACCCCCCAAATCCCCTCGGAGACCCCTCCCCAGACTCACAGAGACCCCGGGCCGTGCCGAGGTGCAGATGAGCCCCTCCTGGCAGGCTGTCACCATACAAACCTGGAGCTCCTGACACCCCAAACCCCCCTCAAACACCACAAATTTCCTCTAAATCCCCTCTGAGACCCCCCAAATCCCCTCGGAGACCCCTCCCCAGACTCACAGAGACCCCGGGCCGTGCCCAGGTGCAGATGAGCCCCTCCTGGCAGGCTGGCACAACACAAACCTGGACCTCCTGACACCCCCAAACCCTACCCCAGACCCTCAAATCCCCTCTAAACCACCCCAAATCCCCTCGGAGACCCCCCAAATCCCCTCGGAGACCCCTGCCCGCACTCACAGAGACCCCGGGCCGTGCCCAGGTGCAGATGAGCCCCTCCTGGCAGGCCGTCACGATGCAATCCTCCAGGAACAGCAGCACCGTCAGCCTCTCCTGGGCCATTTTCTTGCACACCAGCGGCTCCAGCAGCGGCACCTCGTGCAGCCGCGGGCACAGCGCCGTGCCCAGCACCTTGGCCATGTCCAGAGACCCCCGCGAGCCCCCCGGGCCGCCGCCGGGGGGGGGTTTCTCGGCGTTGCCCCCTCCCCGGCTGATGTTGCCCAGGCTGTGGTAACGTTTGTGCTCCTTCTCGGGGGCGCCGCGGGGGTCCCGCAGGGTCAGCGTGGCGAAGCGCCCCACGCTCAGCACCGGGGGGACCCGCGGCGAGACCTGGGGACCCCCGCCGGGCTGCGGGAGGCTGTTGGAGCGGGACAGCGAGCGCGGCAGCCCCGGCACGGAGGGCGGCGGGTCCCCGGCGGCGGGGGGGGCGCGGGGGGGGGGCGGCCGGGGGGCCAGCACGTCCTCGGTCAGGTCCCACGGCACTGCGGGTGACACGGGGGACCCCGGCGGGTGACACGGGTGTGTCCCGACGGGTGACACGAGCGACACGGTGACCCGGGAGGTGACACGGGTGTGTCCTGGCGGGTGACACGTCAGGTGACACGGGTGACACGGGTGTGTCCTGGCGGGTGACACGGCGGGTGACACGGGTGTGTCCTGGCGGGTGACACGGCGGGTGACACAGGTGACAGCTACACCACGGTGCCACTCGGGGAGCCGCCGTTCTGCGAGGACAGGCCCTGCGGGGGGAAGGAGGGAGGGAGGGGACAGCGGTGTCACCGGGGGAGGGGACACACGCCACTCCCTGTGACGTCACCGCGGGGACACCCCGGGGATTCCCCCCCAAGGCTCCGCCCCGTCCCCAAAATCCGCGGTTTGTCCCCCAAAAACTCAACCCGGACAGCCCGAATCCCATCCGGGACACCCCAAATCCCCCCTAAACCACCCCAAATCCCATCCGGGACACCCCGAATCCCCTCCCGGACACCCCAAAACCCCCTAAACCACCCCAAATCCCATCCGGGACACCCCAAAACCCCTCTAAACCACCCCAAATCCCATCCAGGACACCCCAAATCCCATCCGGGACACCCCGAATCCCATCCGGATACCCCAAATCCCCCCTAAACCACCCCAAATCCCCCCTAAACCACCCCAAAACCCCTCCGGGATGTCCCAAATCCCCTCTAAACCACCCCAAAACCCCTCCGGGACACCCCAAAACCCCTCCCGGACACCCCGAATCCCCTCCCGGATGCCCCCAGACCCACGGGGAGCCTCGGGTCGCCCCCGGGGACAGACGAGCCTGTCCCGAGATCCTGTCACCATGTGGTCCTGGTGATGCTGGGACCCCAAAATCCCCCCAAATCCCCACTAAACCACCCCAAATCCCCTCTGAGAGCCCCAAATCCCCTCGGAGACCCCCCAAATCCCCTCGGAGACCCCTCCCCAGACTCACAGAGACCCCGGGCCGTGCCCAGGTGCAGATGAGCCCCTCCTGGCAGGCTGGCACCTTACAAACCTGGACCTCCTGACACCCCAATTCCTCCCTAAACCATCCCAAATCCTCTCTGAGACCCCCCAAATCCCCTCGGAGACCCCTCCCCAGACTCACAGAGACCCCGGGCCGTGCCCAGGTGCAGATGAGCCCCTCCTGGCAGGCCGTCACGATGCAATCCTCCAGGAACAGCAGCACCGTCAGCCTCTCCTGGGCGATTTTCTTGCACACCAGCGGCTCCAGCAGCGGCACCTCGTGCAGCCGCGGGCACAGCGCCGTGCCCAGCACCTTGGCCATGTCCAGAGACCCCCGCGAGCCCCCCGGGCCGCCGCCGGGGGGGGGTTTCTCGGCGTTGCCCCCTCCCCGGCTGATGTTGCCCAGGCTGTGGTAACGTTTGTGCTCCTTCTCGGGGGCGCCGCGGGGGTCCCGCAGGGTCAGCGTGGCGAAGCGCCCCACGCTCAGCACCGGGGGGACCCGCGGCGAGACCTGGGGACCCCCGCCGGGCTGCGGGAGGCTGTTGGAGCGGGACAGCGAGCTCATGGGGCTCCCGAGGGTTCCTGGTGGCCCCGGGGAGGTCCTGCAGGTCCCAAAGGGTTCCCGGTGGCCCTGGGGAGGTCGGGCTGGTCCCAGAGGGCTCCCAAGGGTTCCTGGTGGTCCCATGGGTGATCCCAAGGGCTCCTGGTGGCCCCGGTGGCCCCTCACCTCCTCGTTGAAGAGCCGCCCGGCGCTGTCCTTCTTGGCCAGGTCCAGGTACTGCACCTGGCCGGCCGAGAAGCCCACGAGCAGCGGCAGCGTCTCGGCGCCCGCCGTGAACTGGTTGAAGTCGTGGCACGTGGGCTGCGTGCCCTTGTACACGCGCTTGTCGATGGGCCGCTGCAGGTCCAGCGCCTGCGGACACGGCACAGCGCGCTGGCACCCGCGGGGTGGCACTGGCACCTCCATGGTGGCACCTCCATGGTGGCACCGGCACCGCCACAGTGGCACTGGCACCCACGGGGTGGCACTGGCACCGCCACAGTGGCACTGGCACCGCCTCAGTGGCACGGGCACCGGCAGGGTGGCACTGGCACCTCCATGGTGGCACTGGCACCGCTATGGTGGCACTGTCACAGGCAGGGGATGTCACCCCCGGTGCTCCTCAAGGACTCTGTGCCCACCCTGGGTCACCAAAGGGGCTGCCAGGAGGGTCCTGGGGTCACTGTCACTGTCACCAGTGAGGTGGCACCGGCACTGGCGGGGTGGCACTGGCACCTCCATGGTGGCACTGTCACAGGCAGGGGATGTCACCCCCGGTGCTCCTCAAGGACTCTGTGCCCACCCCGGGCCACCACTGGGGCTGTCACCAACCCTGTAATCACTGTCACTGTCCCTGGGGTCACTGTCACTGTCTCTGGGGTCACTGTCACCAACCCTGGGTCACTGTCACTGTCCCTGGGTCACTGCCACCCACCCTGGGGTCACTGCCACCAACCCTGGGGTCACTGTCACCAACCCTGGGGTCACTGTCACTGTCCCTGGGTCACTGCCACCCACCCTGGGGTCACTGTCACCAACCCTGGGGTCACTGTCACTGTCCCTGGGGTCACTGTCACTGTCCCTGGGGTCACCTTTGCCCTCACTCCCC
>NW_024372404.1:1707-5579 GCF_014805655.1 Passer montanus | reverse complement strand
GCTCGGCCGGGCCCGGGCCCGCCGCCGCCGCCGCCATGGCCGCCGGAAGCCGCCTCAGGAGCGGGCGGGAGCGGCCGCCGCCATCATGGCGGCGCTGAGTCAGCGAGGCCACGCCCACACGCGTGGGAAGGGCCAATCAATGCGCGAGGAGGGTGGGGACACGCCCACTGAGGGGGGAGGGAGAGGCCATATAAGGGATGGGCACGCCCATGAGTGGCAGAAACCACGCCCCTAATGGAGGACACGCCCAGGAGTGGCGGAAACCACGCCTCAAAACACAGAGACCACGCCCCCGAGGTGGGAAGGGCCAATCAACGCGTGAGGAGGGTAAGGACACGCCCACTGAGAGGGAAAGGAGTGGCCATATAAGGGATGGGCACACCCCGAGTGGTAGAAACCACGCCCCCAAACATGGAAACCACGCCTAGAGGAGACCACGCCCATGAGTGGTGAAAACCACGCCCCAAAATATGGAGAACACGCCCCCAAATAAGTGTGAGTGGCAGAAGCCACACCCCCAAACACTAAAGCCACGCCCCCATCCCACCCCCAAATAGGAAAACCACGCCCCCAAAATAAAAACCACGCCCCCAAAAGGGAATGATACCTGTGAGTAGTGAAGCCACGCCCCAAAAATGTGTAAACCACACCCCCAAAAGGAAACCACACCCCCAAATGACACAAAACCCACCCCAAACTAGAAACCACGCCCCCATCATGTAAAACCCCGCCAAAATCCGGCACATCCCAAGCCACGCCCACCCCAAAAGCCTCCCCCTAATTTGCATTCACAAACACCACCCACAGCGAGGCCACGCCCCCATTCCCGTTTGGCCCCGCCCCCAAAAAAACCATCCGGGAGCCCCAAATTTCCTCCCAGGCCTTTATTGACCCCCCCAGGGCCGGGGGGGGGTCTCGGGGGGCTGCCCCGCCCCCCTCAGCCCTGGCAGGGACCCTCGGGGACCCAGAGCCCCAAATTTCCTCCCAGGCCTTTATTGACCCCCCCAGGGCCGGGGGGGGGTCTCGGGGGGCTGCCCCGCCCCCCTCAGCCCTGGCGTGTCACCTGGTTGGGGGTGAGGGCGCGCACGTGGCTCAGCAGGGGCTCGCGCAGCTCCGGGCACTTGTCACCCCCATCCCGGGGATGTCACCTGTCCCCAGGGCTGTCCCCAGGGCTGTCCCCTGTCCCCAGGTGATGTCACCTGTCCCCAGGGGTGTCACCTGGTTGGGGGTGAGGGCGCGCACGTGGCTCAGCAGGGGCTCGCGCAGCTCCGGGCACTTGTCACCCCCATCCCGGGGATGTCACCTGTCCCCAGGGCTGTCCCCAGGGCTGTCCCCTGTCCCCAGGTGATGTCACCTGTCCCCAGGGGTGTCACCTGGTTGGGGGTGAGGGCGCGCACGTGGCTCAGCAGGGGCTCGCGCAGCTCCGGGCACTTGTCACCCCCATCCCGGGGATGTCACCTGTCCCCAGGGCTGTCCCCAGGGCTGTCCCCTGTCCCCAGGTGATGTCACCTGTCCCCAGGGGTGTCACCTGGTTGGGGGTGAGGGCGCGCACGTGGCTCAGCAGGGGCTCGCGCAGCTCCGGGCACTTGTCACCCCCATCCCGGGGATGTCACCTGTCCCCAGGGCTGTCCCCAGGGCTGTCCCCTGTCCCCAGGTGATGTCACCTGTCCCCAGGGGTGTCACCTGGTTGGGGGTGAGGGCGCGCACGTGGCTCAGCAGGGGCTCGCGCAGCTCCGGGCACTTGTCACCCCCATCCCGGGGATGTCACCTGTCCCCAGGGCTGTCCCCAGGGCTGTCCCCTGTCCCCAGGTGATGTCACCTGTCCCCAGGGGTGTCACCTGGTTGGGGGTGAGGGCGCGCACGTGGCTCAGCAGGGGCTCGCGCAGCTCCGGGCACTTGTCACCCCCATCCCGGGGATGTCACCTGTCCCCAGGGCTGTCCCCAGGGCTGTCCCCTGTCCCCAGGTGATGTCACCTGTCCCCAGGGGTGTCACCTGGTTGGGGGTGAGGGCGCGCACGTGGCTCAGCAGGGGCTCGCGCAGCTCCGGGCACTTGTCACCCCCATCCCGGGGATGTCACCTGTCCCCAGGGCTGTCCCCAGGGCTGTCCCCTGTCCCCAGGTGATGTCACCTGTCCCCAGGGGTGTCACCTGGTTGGGGGTGAGGGCGCGCACGTGGCTCAGCAGGGGCTCGCGCAGCTCCGGGCACTTGTCACCCCCATCCCGGGGATGTCACCTGTCCCCAGGGCTGTCCCCAGGGCTGTCCCCTGTCCCCAGGTGATGTCACCTGTCCCCAGGGGTGTCACCTGGTTGGGGGTGAGGGCGCGCACGTGGCTCAGCAGGGGCTCGCGCAGCTCCGGGCACTTGTCACCCCCATCCCGGGGATGTCACCTGTCCCCAGGGCTGTCCCCAGGGCTGTCCCCTGTCCCCAGGTGATGTCACCTGTCCCCAGGGGTGTCACCTGGTTGGGGGTGAGGGCGCGCACGTGGCTCAGCAGGGGCTCGCGCAGCTCCGGGCACTTGTCACCCCCATCCCGGGGATGTCACCTGTCCCCAGGGCTGTCCCCAGGGCTGTCCCCTGTCCCCAGGTGATGTCACCTGTCCCCAGGGGTGTCACCTGGTTGGGGGTGAGGGCGCGCACGTGGCTCAGCAGGGGCTCGCGCAGCTCCGGGCACTTGTCACCCCCATCCCGGGGATGTCACCTGTCCCCAGGGCTGTCCCCAGGGCTGTCCCCTGTCCCCAGGTGATGTCACCTGTCCCCAGGGGTGTCACCTGGTTGGGGGTGAGGGCGCGCACGTGGCTCAGCAGGGGCTCGCGCAGCTCCGGGCACTTGTCACCCCCATCCCGGGGATGTCACCTGTCCCCAGGGCTGTCCCCAGGGCTGTCCCCTGTCCCCAGGTGATGTCACCTGTCCCCAGGGGTGTCACCTGGTTGGGGGTGAGGGCGCGCACGTGGCTCAGCAGGGGCTCGCGCAGCTCCGGGCACTTGTCACCCCCATCCCGGGGATGTCACCTGTCCCCAGGGCTGTCCCCAGGGCTGTCCCCTGTCCCCAGGTGATGTCACCTGTCCCCAGGGGTGTCACCTGGTTGGGGGTGAGGGCGCGCACGTGGCTCAGCAGGGGCTCGCGCAGCTCCGGGCACTTGTCACCCCCATCCCGGGGATGTCACCTGTCCCCAGGGCTGTCCCCAGGGCTGTCCCCTGTCCCCAGGTGATGTCACCTGTCCCCAGGGGTGTCACCTGGTTGGGGGTGAGGGCGCGCACGTGGCTCAGCAGGGGCTCGCGCAGCTCCGGGCACTTGTCACCCCCATCCCGGGGATGTCACCTGTCCCCAGGGCTGTCCCCAGGGCTGTCCCCTGTCCCCAGGTGATGTCACCTGTCCCCAGGGGTGTCACCTGGTTGGGGGTGAGGGCGCGCACGTGGCTCAGCAGGGGCTCGCGCAGCTCCGGGCACTTGTCACCCCCATCCCGGGGATGTCACCTGTCCCCAGGGCTGTCCCCAGGGCTGTCCCCTGTCCCCAGGTGATGTCACCTGTCCCCAGGGGTGTCACCTGGTTGGGGGTGAGGGCGCGCACGTGGCTCAGCAGGGGCTCGCGCAGCTCCGGGCACTTGTCACCCCCATCCCGGGGATGTCACCTGTCCCCAGGGCTGTCCCCAGGGCTGTCCCCTGTCCCCAGGTGATGTCACCTGTCCCCAGGGGTGTCACCTGGTTGGGGGTGAGGGCGCGCACGTGGCTCAGCAGGGGCTCGCGCAGCTCCGGGCACTTGTCGCCCCCATCCAGGGGATGTCACCTGTCCCCTGTCCCCAGGACTGTCCCCAGGGCTGTCCCCTGTCCCCAGGGCTGTCCCCAGGGCTGTCCCCTGTCCCCAGGGCTGTCCCC
>NW_024372404.1:0-1515 GCF_014805655.1 Passer montanus | reverse complement strand
GTGAGGGCGCGCACGTGGCTCAGCAGGGGCTCGCGCAGCTCCGGGCACTTGTCGAAGACGGCGGCGAGCTGGGGCGGGGGCAGCTGCAGAACCACCTGGAAGGACTGCGGCTTGGTGCGCTGGCAGCACTTGATGAACCCCTCCCACACCTTGGGGTACTTCCACACCTGCAGAGACACACCTGGGTCACACCTGAGACACACCTGGGACACCTGCGTCACACCTGAGACCTTGGGGGTCACCTGGGACACCCCTGGGGCTTGGTGCGCTGGCAGCACTTGATGAACCCTTCCCACACCTTGGGGTACTTCCACACCTGCGAGACACACCTGGGTCACACCTGGGTCACACCTGGGACACCTGGGACACACCTGAGACCCTGGGGGTCACCTGGGACACCTGGGGGTCACCCGGGACACCCCTGGGGCTTGGTGCGCTGGCAGCACTTGATGAACCCTTCCCACACCTTGGGGTACTTCCACACCTGCGAGACACACCTGGGTCACACCTGGGACACACCTGGGTCACCTGGGACACCTGGGGGTCACCCGGGACACCCCTGGGGCTTGGTGCGCTGGCAGCACTTGATGAACCCTTCCCACACCTTGGGGTACTTCCACACCTGCACAGACACACCTGGGTCACACCTGGGACACCTGGGGGTCACCCGGGACACCCCTGGGGCTTGGTGCGCTGGCAGCACTTGATGAACCCTTCCCACACCTTGGGGTACTTCCACACCTGCACAGACACACCTGGGTCACACCTGGGACACCTGGGGGTCACCCGGGACACCCCTGGGGCTTGGTGCGCTGGCAGCACTTGATGAACCCTTCCCACACCTTGGGGTACTTCCACACCTGCACAGACACACCTGGGTCACACCTGGGACACCTGGGGGTCACCTGGGACACCTGGGGGTCACCCGGGACACCCCTGGGGCTTGGTGCGCTGGCAGCACTTGATGAACCCTTCCCACACCTTGGGGTACTTCCACACCTGCACAGACACACCTGGGTCACACCTGGGACACCTGGGGGTCACCTGGGACACCTGGGACACACCTGAGACCTTGGGGGTCACCGGGGACACCCCTGGGGCTTGGTGCGCTGGCAGCACTTGATGAACCCTTCCCACACCTTGGGGTACTTCCACACCTGCGAGACACACCTGGGTCACACCTGGGTCACACCTGGGACACCTGGGACACACCTGAGACCCTGGGGGTCACCTGGGACACCTGGGGGTCACGCGGGACACCCCTGGGGCTTGGTGCGCTGGCAGCACTTGATGAACCCTTCCCACACCTTGGGGTACTTCCACACCCGCAGAGACACACCTGAGGTCACCTGGGTCACACCTGAGACACACCTGGGTCACCTGAGGGTCACCTGGGGTCACCTGGGACACAGCTGAGACACACCTGGGTCACCTGAGGGTCACCTGGGGCTCACCTGGATCACCTGGGACACACCTGGATTCATCTGGGACACACCTGAGACACATCTGGGTCAC
>NW_024372403.1:0-540 GCF_014805655.1 Passer montanus | reverse complement strand
AGGTGAGGTGGGGAAGGGGCTCAGGTGAGCAGGGAGGGGCTCAGGTGGTGCTCAGATGGGGAATTTTCCCCATTTTTAAATTTATTTTTTCCCAGATGACAGAAATATTTTCCCAGTGTGATTTTTTCCCATTTTTAAGGAATTTTCTCTCGTTTTTCAGGGATTTCCTGCATTTTTTAATTTATTTTTTTAGGATGATAAATCAATTTTCCCAGTGTGATTTTTTCCCATTTTTAAGGAATTTTCTCCCATTTTTCAGGGAATTTTCCCCATTTTTAAACTTATTTTTTTAGGATGATAAATCAATTTTCCCAGTGTGATTTTTTCCCATTTTTAAGGAATTTTCTCCCATTTTTCAGGGAATTTTCCCCATTTTTAAACTGATTTTTTTAGGACGATAAATCAATTTTCCCAGTGTGATTTTTTCCCGTTTTTAAGGAATTTTCTCTCGTTTTTCAGGGATTTCCCGCATTTTTTTAATTTATTTTTTTAGGACGATAAATCAGTTTTTCCAGTGTGATTTTTTTCCCATTTTTAAGG
>NW_024372402.1:0-540 GCF_014805655.1 Passer montanus | reverse complement strand
GGTTAATTAAGTTAATTACCACACTCCCCTAGGGGGGGAATTTACAGCCAATAAAGGGTTAATTAAGGATTAATTAGATTAATTAGGGTTAACTACCCAGCTCCCTGAGATACAGGGTGGGATCAGGAGTTAATCAAGGATTAATTAAGTCAATTAGGGTTAATTACCTCTCTCCCCAAAGGGCAGGGGAGGATCAGGAGACAATTACAAATTAATTACGAATTAATTAAGTTAATTAGGGGTTAATTACCGCACTCCCCGAGGTGCAGGGTGGGCTCAGGAGTTAATCAAGGACTAATTAGGTTAATGAAGGATTAATTACCTCTGTCCCCGAGGTGCAGGGGGGGATCAGGATGGATTTGGGACTCATTAAGTGTTAATTAAGTGTTAATTACCGCACTCCCCGAGGTGCAGGGCGGGCTCAGGAGACAATTACAAGTTAATCAAGGACTAATTAAGTTAATGAAGGGCTAATTACCTCTGTCCCCGAGGTGCAGGGGAGCACCAGGACACAATTACAAATTAATTACGAATTAATTA
>NW_024372401.1:0-567 GCF_014805655.1 Passer montanus | reverse complement strand
TAATTGGCAGTAAATTAAATTAATTTTCTGCAAGTCAAGTGTGTTTTGTCCATGATTATACTCACTGCACAGTCCTCTCTTTTAGAAGGTTTGCCAAAGAAAACAGCCACACTACCTGTTGGTCCCTCTCATAACATTTTAACATGCTGGTAAAATTCACCAGGTTTAAAATCCAGAAGGAACAAAGACATTTAAACTCACACTAGTTTTGTGAAATTTGACAACTGGATAAAGACCAGAATAAATATTTCCAGTATGCTATAGACAGAAAAATTTTAGCAACAGTATCTGACCTGACTGCATCTGCTGGCAGCAAGCATAACTACACAACTCTTAATACACAACCCTCAACCAGTCACTGCACGAGATATTTGTCAGTCATTGGGGTTGTAACTCGGAATCACACCAATCACCATGGTTGAACTCAGAACAAACTCCTCCAATTCCCCTAGGTTATACCAACTGGGGCTTATAAGCTTCCTCATATTCTGGGCTGTCTCCCGAAGTCTCCTAGCACTTCTTACCATTAGAGTTTTCAGGCATTAAAAGACAATTAAAAAAAAAAAA
>NW_024372400.1:0-540 GCF_014805655.1 Passer montanus | reverse complement strand
CCCCCCGCAGGGGGAGGCCTGGGGGGTCAGTTCTGGGTTTGGGGTCTCTGGGGTCTCTTTGGGGTCACTTTGGGGTCACTTTGGGGTCCCTGTCCCCCCACAGGGGGAGGTCTGGGGTCAGATCAGGCTTTGGGGTCTCTTTGGGGTCACTTTGGGGTCATTTTTGGGGTCCCTGTCCCCCCGCAGGGGGAGGCCTGGGGGGTCACTTTGGGGTCAGATCAGGGTTTGGGGTCAGTTTTGGGGTCAGATCAGGGTTTGGGGTCACTTTGGGGTCACTCTGGGGTCCCTGTCCCCGCAGGGGGAGGTCTGGGGGGTCAGATCAGGATTTGGGGTCACTTTGGGGTCACTTTGGGGTCACTTTTGGGGTCCCTGTCCCCCCGCAGGGGGAGGCCTGGGGGGCACCCGGCGCGGCGGGGCCGACGTCAACATCCGGCACTCGGGAAGGGACGACACCTCCCGCTACGACGAGCGGTGAGTGGGGGGCTCTGGGACTGGCACCTCTGGGACCCCTGGCACCCTTGGGAACCCCTGTGTCACCTC
>NW_024372399.1:0-541 GCF_014805655.1 Passer montanus | reverse complement strand
TTTTTTTTTTTCCCTACTGCCCATGATGTATTCCCTCCAGCTCTTCCTTAATTAGGAAGTTAAGCCCAGTCATTCGTCTCCAGTTGCTTCCTTGAAGCAGAAGCAGCAGTAGGGACATTAGCATAGGCTGAGCTCCAGACATTTTGCAATGTGCTCTAACCATGTTGAGGAGATTGCCATCAGTCCCAAAAATCAAAAAACAACAGACAACCCAGCAGTCAAATCAAGATGCAAGCACAAAACAAATTTGTAATCTTATGCTGATTTAAGAAGAAGTCATCCTTGATGTATCCTTGATATGTTAGCTATGGCCCAGCTTTGTTATACCCAGTGAGGAACAGAAGAGTGTGAATGTTTCAGTCATTTCTGACCAGATTAAATTCCAGTTTCCAATTTTTAGTCAGAGGAGAGGCCTCAAGCTTTGCCCCATCTTCCGAAACCCCAGGCATGTGATAAATACTTGTAATTTTGACAGAGTGAGAAGTTTGCTAGAACACAGGCCTACAGCTAATGTTTATGGACAAGTTTCCAACAAAGGGAT
>NW_024372398.1:0-568 GCF_014805655.1 Passer montanus | reverse complement strand
TTTTTTTTTTTTTTTAATAATCCCAGAAATAATTATTTTTAAGTACATTGGCAAATCAAGAAAATCATATCACGAAACTGCATAAACAGTAGGTAGGTGTAATATACATTATTCACTCTTGCAGCCTAAGAAATGTAGTTCCTCTTACATATCAGATTTTCAAAGCTGAATGTGTTCTCAAGGTTCGTGGCTAATGGGTTTTTGTATGCCTTTAGCATATTTATTTGGATTGAAACAATAATATTAGAACTGCTTCCACAGCTTCTGGGAAGTCCAGCACACAACTTGCACTACAGCAAAACCCTGTCAACAACCAAAACAGGACCTCTGGCAATTTGTAGTTATAAAAAAAAAAATGTATTTTCAGAAGGCAAAATAAGCATGTTGATGTTACTAAACATGACAGCAGGTCAGTCTGGGGACAGGGTAAACACTGAGCTGGAGAAAACCTTAATAAATAATCCATATTTCTATCACCTGTCCTGCTAAAATTGGTTAAAGCACTGCTGGAAGCCATCTCTGAGCCAATGATGTAATTTATTCTAGAGGAGATAAGGGAGACATCAGC
>NW_024372397.1:0-541 GCF_014805655.1 Passer montanus | reverse complement strand
TCGGGATGAGCACTTCCCCAAGTTCAAGCCTCTCATCTCCACCAAAATCTCTTTTTATACACTTCATTTATTAATGATTTACCTGGGCACTGACGGAGATACCCATCTGTGTCTTTGGGGATGCTTAATATCAATTATTTTTTATTTCAGCTGATTTCTCTCTGTTACTTCAAGGCCTTGCACAACCCAACACAACAATAAGACAATTCCCATGTCCTCTTTGCAGCCCTAATTATTCAATGCAGATTTTAAAGACCAGATATCAGTAAGCAGTATTATCAGCTACCATTTAAGGCACCTGAGGTGAAGTCTTCCAAATTACAACTGTCCCAAGATTGTTCAAAAAGATGGATTTATGCTCCCAAACCTCATTTCCCTGCTTAGTTTGAGCTCCTAGCTTCTCCAAACACACTTTTTATGTCTTCACCTGTGACTGATAAGAGCTGGAAGATCCTGAAATGGATCATTCTCATCCATTTTTCTCATTTCTTATCTTCAAATCTCCAATTTATTTTTTTTCACTGCATTTCCCCCCTCACTC
>NW_024372396.1:0-541 GCF_014805655.1 Passer montanus | reverse complement strand
ATCCCTCAAAACCCCCTTAAATTTTGGGGTGGGGGGCCCCAAATTTTTGGGGAGGGATCCCCAAATTTAGGGGCTGGGTTCCTAAACCCCCTGGGCGCAGCATTCCTGCTGTGGGACCCGCAGCGCATTCCCCCAAAACCCCCTTAAATTTTGGGGAGGGGGTCCCTAAAACCCCCCAAATTTTTGGGGAGGGATCCCCAAATTTGGGGGCTGGGTTCCTAAACCCCCTGGGCGCAGCGTTCCTGCTGTGGGACCCCGTGCACATTCTCCCAAATCCCACCTAAAATCCCTCAAAACCCCCCCAAATTTTGAAGAGGGGTCCCTAAACCCCCCCAGATTTTTGGGGAGGGACCCCCAAATTTCGGGGCTGGGTTCCTAAACCCCCTGGGCGCAGCGTTCCTGCTGTGGGACCCACAGCATGTCCCCCAAAATCCCCCAAATCCCCCCTAAAATCCCTCAAAACCCCCTTAAATTTTGGGGATGGGTCCCCAAACCCCCCAAATTTTTGGGGATGGGTTCCTAAATCCCCTGGGCTGCAACA
>NW_024372395.1:0-518 GCF_014805655.1 Passer montanus | reverse complement strand
AATTCTCCTGTGTTATGCCAAATGTATGTTGCTCAGATTTTATCACCCATCAGGAAGCAGCTTCCTGAAGCAACCATACTCCATTACATGGATGACATACTCATTTGTGCTGCCACCAAAAGTTACCTTAATGCCACTCTCGAGAAGACTGTTTCCACTATTGAGAAAGCAGGTTTTGTGATTGCTCAGGACAAGATACAAATGTCAGCACCATGGAGATACCTTGGTTACATCACTGGAAGAACTGTAACACCACAGATTTTTTTCCATTAATGAACAGCCACAGACTCTAGAGGACGTTCAATGCATTTGTGGGATCATCACTTGGATCCGCCCTTTACTTGGCTTGACAATGCAAGACCTGGCTCCACTGTTCTCCTTCTTGAGGAAAGACACCGACCCCCAGCCCCACGGACTCTGATACCAGAAGCAGAGGAAACATTGCAGAGAGTAGCAGTGGCAATGAAGTCACGACAGGCTCATCGGATTAGAAAAAACCTTCCAATTGAATTTGTCAT
>NW_024372394.1:0-541 GCF_014805655.1 Passer montanus | reverse complement strand
TTTTGACTTGTTTTTTGTCACTGTGCACCCTGCCAGGTTTCACTGGCATATAGCAGCCTTTGGGTAAAGTCTGGCTTAGCTTGACTGTTGCACTCTTTCCATGGGATTTGCAGTCTTGCAGATTCTGAGACACAGAAGAGCTCTTGCTGGAGGAGAACTTTAATAGCTTCCTCTGTTTTAGCAATTTTAACAAGAAGTTTTTTCAGGTGGGAGAAAGGGGTCACCTGTATGCACTGTGTTCATGTGAGACAATAGCACCTTTTTGAATCACAGCTAAACCTTACTGGTTTGGAAGCTGATGTATCCGTGTCCTCCAGCCTGCGTCGTCAGAGGCTGGCAAGTTGCTCATTTCTGGAGGACGCCTGTATTACAACACAGCCTGTACACAGCCTGTTTCCTTCAGGTAGGCTCTGGGTCACATAAGCAAATGCCAGCAGACAGGAATACCCTGTCTTCCCTATCCTAGGCAGGACCCAAGCTGGTGAGGCCTCCAGTCAGACAGTGCTCCACTGCTAATGCTGTCTGCATATCCTTCAGGAAG
>NW_024372393.1:11658-12475 GCF_014805655.1 Passer montanus | reverse complement strand
CAAACCACAGGCAGGCCTTTTTTCTACCACAGAATTCTCACCTCTGTAGCAACTCTAAAACTGTCAGAATCAAAGCCAAGGGGGCAGGGAGGACCCTCAGGTCCTGGCTGCCTCCTGGGGCTGGCCAGAGCAGGGTTGGCCAATGGCCATCCCTGTGCAGTGGGGTTGGGCCACGGCTGCTCCCCACCCTTGGATTGACAGGGGTCCCCAGGATGTGCCACCCCTGGGACAGGCACCTGACCAGGAATGTGCAGGGATATTTCCAGAACTGCCACACGTGGCACTGGACACTCCATGCCAGGATTTGTGGCATGCATGTGACATGCACTCCATCACCCCCTGGGACATGATCCCCTCTAGACAGGACCCCCTGGATGTGGCCCCCCAGGACAGAACCCCCACTTTCGCATCTGACTCTCACTACAAATGGCCTCTTCCTTCTTTTCCAGGAAAAAGAAAGTCTAAGTGTCGAAGGGGCACAGCCCAACACCTTCATCCCCCAAACGCACCCTACCCTTCCCTGCACCCTCACTCCCCATTTCCCTCTCCCCTGGCTCCCCATCCCCTGCTCAGGTGCTCCCTGGGATTTCTGAGCCAGGAGCAGGGGTTGAGGGGACAAGGCACAAAAGTGAGGAAAAAAGAAAATGGAAATAAAGAAAAAAGAGAAATACATAGAAAAAAATATCAAGGGCAGGGGAGGGCACAGAAGCAGAGTTTCCCATGTGACCCCCATGTGATGCCTGCACAGGAAATGAGCACCCCAGGGGGGCAATGCTGGGCCCTGGGTCACCTCCAAATCTGAGGCACCCTGGGAAGG
>NW_024372393.1:4327-10776 GCF_014805655.1 Passer montanus | reverse complement strand
CAGTGCCAGCAGTGCCAGTCCATGTTACCCACAGTGGACCTTGGTGGGACTAGGGATGTAGCTAGGCTTGGGGGACAGGAACAGGAGTAGGAATTTGAGGATGGGCATGTGGGACAAGAATGTGGGGACTGGCAGCTTTGGGCTCAGGTAGCTCTGGGGATAGGGACAAGGGAACTGGGATGCAGGGACAGAAGGGGACAAGAACCATGAGGATGTGGCCATGGGGATGGGATCATGAGCTGGTGGGGGTGACCTGTGCCAGCATGAAGTGTGTCCATGGTGTCCTCTTGTTTGGGATGTCCACGGTGTCCCTGTGTTCTACCTCAGCCCAGGGTGGCCTTGATGTCCCTGTTCCCAAGGTGTCTGTGCCACATGAAAGTGGTGCATGGGTGGCTGTGATACAGACATGTCCCCTGGCCTCTCCAAATCTTTTGGGAACCACCCCCACATACTTTCCCACAGGTACTGCTGTCCCCATGGGGGCAGTTTGGGGACAACATCCACACCCTTTTCTGCAGGTGTCTCGGTCATTGCAGTGTCACCCCCATCCAACCCTGTCCCTTCTCCCTTCCAGCCCAGACCCTCAGCCTCACTGGTGAGTCCTCAGGGGATGCCATGCCCCCAACCCCTGTCCCTAGCCCTACTCTGGCCCTGGCAGGTTGGTGTCCCCTGGCAGGCTGGTGTCCCCTGTCACCCATCAGCACCCAGACCACCCAGCTCCTCATGGAGCCCCCCTGGATGCCGGTGGTGCTGTGAGACTGACCTGCCAGGGCTTGGGGGCCACCAAAGACAGGCAGCGCTGGGGGCAGGAGAGACAGGACTGCTTCACTGTTGCTGAGAGTGACACCTACACGTGTGACAGACTCGGCACTGGGCTCAGGCTCCCCTTCAGAGTCTTAAATGGTGAGGGGGGTTTGGTTATCTCCAGCCTGGCACCTGCGGGGACCCCAGAGGCTCTGGGTGGGCTCCACTCCATGGGTCACCTCCTGTGTGACCAGAGCCCATGCCTTGCACACGGGGACATCCCAGAGCATTTTAAAGTGGAGGGATCCCAGTTCTGGATTCGGGGAAACGTGGTGCACTGGATACATTCTAGTTTGGGGGTCCTTGAGAAAATGGAATGCCCCTGGTGTTCTGTGTCCTGCAGCCCGACTGGTGCTGCAGGTGCCGGCAGGGGAGCTGCTGGAGGGGGATACAGTGACACTGCGCTGCCAGGGCCAGGAGAACATGTCGGTCACTGGGGTGCGATTCTACCATGGGGACAAGGAGGTAAGGATGTCCCTCGATGAAACCGAGCCATCCTTGTCCCCTCTGCAGCTGCACCCCAGTGGCTGCTGCAGCTGCAGGGGCTGGCGGGACTCCAAGGTGGCACCGTGGATGCTCTTGGCACCAGTGACAGTGACAGTGCACCCCACAGCTGCACCCCTGACACTCCNNNCACTGTGGGGTCCCCCCTGACTCTCAGCTGTGGGGTCCCCCCTGACTCTCAGCTGTCTCGGCATCCCCAGCCCCCTGCGGCCCCGAGCCCCTCTCATGCAGATTTTCTACCGGGATGGGCAGGTGGTGGTGAGCCCACAGGAGTCCCCACAGCTGTTGGTGCCCTCCATGAGGGTCTCCCACTTGGGGAATTACAGCTGCGAGGTGTGCTCTGAGGGGGGAGTCGTGCAGAAGAGCAGCGCTCGGCTCCGTGTCACGGTGCGCAGTGAGTGCGGGGATGGACATGGGAAGCTCCCAGACACCCCCCGGGTTCCCCTGCCTTGCCTGGGGATCCCCATTACTGCCCAGGTTCCCCATCCTTTCCTGGGTACCTCACCGGATCCCCCAGCCCTATGTGGGTACCCTGATCTTCCCTGTAATCTTTTTCCACATCCTCCCATTATTGCTGGGGTCACACTCCATGTCCCCCTATTCTTCACTGGGGTTCTTTCATCTGTCCCTGGTTCAACCACAGCCCTCTCTGATCCCCCCCACCCCAGTCCACCATTCCCTCCCTGGCTCTACATACATTTCCTGGGGTTGCCCCATCTTCTTCTCCAGGTGTTGCTGCCGGGGTCAGGATTTTCACCCACTGGATCCCAGCTAGATGTTTTTCTTCACCAGATAGAAGGAGGGCCGCTCGAATCCTGGATAATTTCAACTGATTTATTGCAGGGTCCAAAGGGGTAGGAAAACATGGAGGGTAGGCTGAGAGTAACAACCAGCAGAAGGACATCAGGGTGAGTGCAAGATCTCTGGGGAAAGTTACAGATTTCGTGCACAGCTACATGGAGGGGGATGGGAGGGGAAAAGTTTTCAAAGCAGTAACTAGTGAAAGATACGAAGGGTACAAGATGAGTGAGATGTGAAAGGGAGTACAGCATTTGAACCTTGGGAAAGGAATAAATTTTCCCTGACATAGACAATGGTGCTTTCCCAGGGCATTTCTGAGATAGCTTTCTCCCCCCTGACCCCCTCATGTATCCTCTCTGAACAATTCCATCCTTTCTTGGGGTGCCATTCCAAGCCCCCCTCATATCTCTGTGCCCCCTTTTCCTCACTGAGGTCCCACTTCCCCTCTCCCATCCCTCCACCTAACTGTCCCCTGGTGTCATCCCCTCCCGCAGGGGTCCCACCCTCAGGGTGTCCGTGGCGGCACAACCCCCGGGGCACAGGTGGCACTGGGGGACTGCCTGGTGCTGAGCTGCACGGTAGCTGCAGGGACAGGTCCCCTGTCCTTCTCCTGGCACCGAGATGGCTTGGGGGCACCACTGGGCACCAGCCCCCACCTGGAGTTGTGCCACCTTGGAACAATGACAGCAACCAGGACCGGTGCCGGGTCAGCAACAGGGAGAGCGTGGCCGAGAGTGACCCCCTGAATGTCACCGTCCTGGGTGAGCAGGACTCTCAGGCTGGGGAGGCCACGAGTGGGGGCTCCCATGTGGGGCTGCCCAGAGCTCCCAGTTCCAGTGCTCCCAGTTTCAGTGCTCCAGGTACCCCCATGGACTCCCCATTCCCTCCCCCAGTGCCAGGGGGCACAGCACCCTTGTCCCTCTTACTGGACCCAAAATTTTCGATTAAACTGGGAGGAATGACTTTTGTTTGTTCAGCTCTGCCCTGTTTGGCTCAGGAAGGAGGAGGGTTCGAGTCAGGTTGTTGAACTAATCCTTCTTAAAAATTCTCAAGATTCAGAATTCAAAGGGTCACAAAAGGAACGATTTCCAGGGAAGACCCCCACAAAGGAACAAACCCCAGAAGCTGCCCTTGGCACGTTTCCTTCACCAGGAAAGATCTGGCAGGCCCCGGACCTTCCTTGCTCCGATGGCCAAAGTGGCCTTCAGGAGGCTCTGGATTCTCTGGTCCCCTGTCCCAAACACCCCCTCTGCCGTGTTCCCCACATGATGTTGTCACAAAGGCCCTGTGGGTTTTCCAGAGCCTCCCCCTTTCCAGGGCAGTTGGGATGAGACCATGGAACAGGGTGGAGCTCAGTTTCCAGTTGGTTCCAGGAGCTCTGGACACCCCTCCAGGTCAAGGCAAGCTGTGTCCTGCCCTCTGCTGCCACAGGAATGGAGACAAAGGCTTTGGCAATTTCCATGGGGCCACCACTTGCCAGGAGGAGACCAATGCCAGAAGTTCAACAGCTGTTTTGCCCAAGCTGCTGCACAAACTCTTGTTTCTCCCTTCCCTGAGACAAAAGCCAGCCCCCATTTTGTCCCATCTTTACCACACAGCCAGCCCATTTATTTCTTGCCCTGGGATTTTGGTTTTGTTTTGCTGCTGCAGGCATGTTTAAAGTTGTGATAGTTCAATATCTGGCATTTATTCAATTCTTTTCCTGTGCTGTGCAGGCACTTTGTTTGTAAATAAAGCAGTTTTTTTTTTTCCACTTTCTGACCAGAGGATCCCCATCCATATCCATTGTCACCCACCCAGGTGGTGACATTGGTGCCAGCCCCTGATGTCACCTACGAGCAGGACCAGGAACAAGAGAGACCCACTGACCATGTGGCCACTGCTGGAGACAGAGGGGGACACACTTCTGGGTCACCCAGAAGCCCAGGGGTGCTGCAGCCCCCAAGGGACCCCATGTGACCCCCCGCTATGTTCCTTTGACCCTATGGTGTCACAGCCAGGACCAGCTCTGGGCTGAGTGCCCGGAACATGAGGTGCCCATCCAGCTGGTGAATGTGACCTGATGTGGAGTGGGGGATGTGACAGCTAGGATTAGGGATGCATGGCTTGGATGTCCTGGGTGGGGATGCTTGTGATAGTAAAAGATTTTAAAATCAGAGAAAATTCAGGGAGTTAGAAAGAAAGTTAGGCTTAGTAGGCCATGGGAAAATGTTGAAAATAGGCCCTGGGAAACATTAAGCCTTGTGTTTGCCAGATCATGTGAAATTGCACCTGTGTAACCAGTATATGATAAATGATATGTGTTAGATGTGATGATTATTTAGATGTAATTATTGTTTAATCATAAGAAGAATCATGAGAAACTATGTTCAAGGGTTTGAGGGGGATCATGAGAAACCTATGCTTGGATGAAATCAATGTATAAAAGAGAAAAATGTAAGTTTAGTAATTAATATGTAAGTTACATAACGAGAGAATATAAAAAGATGTTCATCCCAAACCCATTGCAGAGTCAGATTTGGGTCTGTAGTCCTGACACCCAGAGCTCATCAATAAAAGCACTTGCATATAATCATTCCATGATTATGTTTTCCTGAATGCTAATACTGGACCCAGAAGGTCCCAGCCACCCTGGTCTGTGACACCCAGGGGTGGGGGCTGTGACGTGGGCTGGGTTGGGATGGTTTGGAGGGGAATGAGGTGGAATGGGAATATGTGTAATTGGGGACCACTCTCAGCCCAAGGATTTTGCTTGCCCAGGGCAGTGACATTGACTGTGGGGCGCTTGGCCATGCTGTCCCCATGAAGGACCCAGCACTGGTACTGGCCACTGTCTTCATCCCTAATGTGGTGCAGGTCCAGTTGCCCAGCAGTGGCCCCGAGCCCTCCTGGTGCCAGGAGTAGGACAGGGGACCTGTCCCCTTGGCCACCGTGGAGCTCAGCACCAGGTGGTCCCCCAGTGTCACCTGTCCCCCGGGGAACTGCACCAACAGGGACACCCCCGAGGGCGGGACACCTGCAGGGGAACACAGGAGGGAGTGGGGACATGGGAGGAGTGGGAGGTACCAGGGAGCAGTGAAGAACTCAGTGAGGGGGAGGAGCAGAGCAGAGTGGGGGGATCCCTGTGAGGAAGAAGTGGGCCCAGAGATGGGGGGAAGGCTCAAAAAGGGGTGGAGGGGACCCCAGAGAACGACAGAAGTTTCAGCATGGGAACACATGGAGAGGGTTGAAGAGAACAACAGGGAAGGTTCTGGGAACCCAGACAGGGATGGTGGGACCTATAGAAAATGGAGGGAGCTCAGAGAGGGAATGGTGCACCTAGGGACTCATTGTGGGACCTGGTGAGGGATGCAGAGTCCAGGGAAAGGGATGGGAAGAGCTAGGGAGAGACTTGGGAAGGCAGGGCAGCACGCAGAAGGTTGAGCAAGATGGGGGAGGGATGTGGAGGCTCCCCGTGCCCATCCCCACACTCACAGCACACTGCGATGTGGAGCTTGGCACTGCTCTTCCCCATGGTGCCCGCCATTGACAGCTGTAATTCCCCGAGTGGGAGACCCCCACGGCAGCACCAGCAGCTGCCAGGACCCCTGGGAAGCGATACATGGAATAAATAGACTCCTCAAACTGATGTAGTTATGAAGTGGGTATGTACGTCAGCATGCCGGACAACCGAGATAGGTCTAGTGAAAGCTTGTGCCCCGAGCCTCAGTCTGACCCACATCTTTATTATCAAAGGTGTTCATTATGCAATACATTACACAACCTTTCCATGCATATTCAACCCCTGGCCCTGCCTGTCCTCCCCTCCCATGCTAAATAGGTCCACACCCTCCTGGGCATGCATTCTTTGCTGTGGTGGTGGCACAGGGGTCTTTGGGTGGTTTCTGAGGCTGAAGATTGTGGTCTTCCTCACAATTGAACTTTGTTGTAGTGTGTTTTTTGTTTTATTAGTATGCTCGCTGTTTGATTTGTAATTTTGTAATTTCCTTATGCTGTCTTTTTGTCTCTGCCCTTTTCCCAGAACTTTCTGTACTCCTCCCTTCATTAAATGCCAGTCTCTCTCCAAACCTGCCTTCTTTCAAGAAACTTCCCTGTCAGTTTTGTATTTCTCCAAACTTTATTAGTTCACTGGGGCTGCTCTCCTCCCTTGAAATTTTTTATTGGTTTATACATTGTATTCGCCACCTTGTTTTTTTACTCCCAATTCTCCTGATTTGTTAAAGATTGTATCCTCCCCTTGGGACCTTTCCCGGTATATAAGTTACTGTCTGCCCCCAGTTTGGGGTCCTGGGACGCTGAGGAGGGGAAGTTTTACCATCGAATAAAGTTACCCTGGACCC
>NW_024372393.1:0-2704 GCF_014805655.1 Passer montanus | reverse complement strand
GAAAATTCAGGGAGTTAGAAAGAAAGTTACGCTTAGTAGGCCCTTGGAAAATGTTGAAAATAGGCCCTGGGAAACATTAGGCCTTGTGTTTGCCAGATCATGTGAAATTGCACCTGTGTAACCAGTATATGATAAATGATATAAGTGTTAGATGTGATGATTGTTTAGATAGAATTATTTTTAATCATAAGAAGAATCATGAGAAACTATGTTCAAGGGTTTGAGGGGGATCATGAGAAACCTATGCTTGGATGAAATCAATGTATATAATAGAACAATGTAAGTTTAATCATTAAGATGTAAGTTACATAAGAATAGAATATAAAAAGATGTTCATCCCAAACCCATGGCTGAGTCATATTTAGGTCTGTAGCCCTGACACCCAGAGCTCTTCAATAAAAGCACCTGCATATAATCATTCCGTGATTATGTGTTTCTGAACGCTAACACATGGACCCAGACGGTCCCAGTCACCCTGGTCTGTGACACCCAGGGGTGGGGGCTGTGACCTGGGCTGGATTTGGTTGGTTTGGAGGGGGATGAGGTGGAATGAGAATGTGTGGAATTGGGGATGCAGTGGGTGGGATCACTCTCAGCCTAAGGTACTGACATTCCCTGTGGGGCTCTTGGCTATGCTGTCCCCATGAATGACCCAGCTCTGGTCCTGGCCGCTGTCTTCATCCCTAATGTGGTGCAGGTCCAGTTGCCCAGCAGTGGCCCCGAGCCCTCCTGGTGCCAGGAGTAGGACAGGGGACCTGTCCCCTTGGCCACCGTGGAGCTCAGCACCAGGTGGTCCCCCAGTGTCACCTGTCCCCCGGGGAACTGCACCAACAGGGACACCCCCGAGGGCGGGACACCTGCAGGGGAACACAGGAGGGAGTGGGGACATGGGAGGAGTGGGAGGTACCAGGGAGCAGTGAAGAACTCAGTGAGGGGGAGGAGCAGAGCAGAGTGGGGGGATCCCTGTGAGGAAGAAGTGGGCCCAGAGATGGGGGGAAGGCTCAAAAAGGGGTGGAGGGGACCCCAGAGAACGACAGAAGTTTCAGCATGGGAACACATAGAGAGGGTTGAAGAGAACAACAGGGAAGGTTCTGGGGACCCAGACAGGGATGGTGGGACCTATAGAAAATGGAGGGAGCTCAGAGAGGGAATGGTGCACCTAGGGACTCATTGTGGGACCTGGTGTGGGATGCAGAGTCCAGGGAAAGGGATGGGAAGAGCTAGGGAGAGACTTGGGAAGGCAGGGCAGCACGCAGAAGGTTGAGCAAGATGGGGGAGGGATGTGAAGGCTCCCCGTGCCCATCCCCACACTCACAGCACACTGCGATGTGGAGCTTGGCACTGCTCTTCCCCATGGTGCCCGCCATTGACAGCTGTAATTCCCCGAGTGGGAGACCCCCACGGCAGCACCAGCAGCTGCCAGGACCCCTGGGAAGTGATACATGGAATAAATAGACTGCTCAAACTGATGTAGTTATGAAGTGGGTATGTACGTCAGCATGCCGGACAACCGAGATAGGTCTAGTGAAAGCTTGTGCCCCGAGCCTCAGTCTGACCCACATCTTTATTATCAAAGGTGTTCATTATGCAATACATTACACAACCTTTCCATGCATATTCAACCCCTGGCCCTGCCTGTCCGCCCCTGCCCTGCCCCTTCCAGGGTACCCCTCCACTTCCCAGAGCTGTGGGAGCCTTACCCTGGCAATGCTCAGTCCCGACACATCACGACAGTGGCTTCAGACACGCTGCCACAGTCAGTTTGGACATCCGTGACCATCCCAGCACTCACAGTGCGATGGCAACCGGGCCCCTTCCCGGTGCTCTGGGACCACCATTGCAGTACCTCCTTTCCACAGAGCCCACGACAGGGTCTCTGCTCCCCCACCATCCCAGGTCTCCCCTGCGCCGTTTTGCCCCCTCCATGCTCGGGGCTCCCCAGTGGGGTCCTGGTCCCTCCATCCCAGCCCCTCCCACCCACTGCCCCCCAGCCCCTCCGGCCGCACCCCTGACAGCCCCCTGGCACCAGCAGCAGCGGCTGCTGAGCTCCTGCAGGATGAGACATCCTAGTGGGTATCCAGCTGAGCGGGGCCCGGCTGCCTCACGCCATCCTTGCCTGCAGCAGTCAGGCACCAGCAGCCCCAGGCTGCTCCTTCGGGACGTGCCTGTCGCTCCTGGAGCACTGCCTTTTGTCAGGAACGAGCCCGGGATCACCAGAATCATCTCCAAGGCCTGGGCTGGGACCTTCTGTGAGGCTGTGCCCGAGCCTGGAAAGGTTTGGGAGGTCGATGGGTGTCACTGCTGTGTCTCAAAATCTAGGGGGAGCAGGAATGGCAAGCAGTGCCCCACGATGGCCCAGCCCCGTGGTCTTTACCTGAGCACCCTGCGGAATTCCAGGTGCTCCTGCTCCACCTGCATAGCCCAGTACTGTTCCCGTGGGCCACCTGCTCCAGCTGCTCCCACTTCAGTCCCAGGATCCCAAAATCCCCAGGAGAGGCAGCGGAGCTGTGTGTTTGTGCACTGGGATGTGTTAGGAGCACAACTGAAGTTTAGCAACCCCAGTCCAAATCACAACACCTCCTTAAGGGTCTGCAGCTCGCAGAGCAGAACAGGGACAATGGCCCAGCCACCTCCAGTTTTGCCCCATTTTACCCTCCCAAGTCACTGCTTCCAGCCTGAGCTGTCCCTGTGCTCCAGCTGCAGC
>NW_024372392.1:0-541 GCF_014805655.1 Passer montanus | reverse complement strand
AAGCTTCCAGCAGCTTCCAACAGGAACCCCTTTCTGTGGCCCTCCCCTGCTACCAAAAAACCAGGCTGTGCCAAATCAACACAAAGCAACTGTTTGCCCTGCTGCCCTTGGGCAGTGTGAGCCTCCATTTGAATGAAAAAAAATGGGAATTCTTGGCTCAGCTCGTTTTCCTTGGGCCCAGGGCAGCTTTTGGCAATGATCCCAGATCTCTTGCCAGCAAGGGAGTTGTTTCTGACAAGCAGCCCAATGCTCCACCTGCTCTGGCAGCACTGGCACCATTCCGGTGCCACCTGCACCACCAGCATCCCTCTGCTGCTGGAGGGACCATGACCCCTCCTGAAAGAGAAATGAGAAATGGCAGAAACCTGTCAGGTGAGAGAAGGCAGTCAGAGAACGGGACATTGTCCAGGGAAGGAGTGTTTCTAATCACGAGGAAAAAATTACATATTCTATTCTTCAAGTGGATTTTTGACTAAATTCACTTCCTTGGTAGCTAAAAAAAAACCAACACCGCCCGCAAATCAAACAAGAAAAAAAAAAA
>NW_024372391.1:0-541 GCF_014805655.1 Passer montanus | reverse complement strand
GGGAGTTTGGGGGCGCTGGGTGAGACTGGAAGGGAGTTTGGGGGCTCCTTGTTGGCACTGGGACGGAGTTCGGGCACACTGGGAGGGATTTTTGGGGTTCTGGTGGGCACTGGGTGGGATTTTAGGGGTGCTGGGTGTCACTGGGATGGAGTTTGGGGGTCCTTGTGGGATCTGGGAGGGAGTTTGGGGGTGTTTGGTTTAACTGGGATGGAGTTTGGGGGTCCTTGTTGGCAGTGGGATGGAGTTTGGGGATGCTGGGAGAGAATCTTGGGGTTCTGGTGGGCACTGGAAAGGATTTTAGGGGTGCTGGGTGTGACTGGGATGAAGTTTGGGGGTCCTTGTGGGATCTGGGAGGGAGTTTGGCCATGTTTGGTTTAACTGGGAGGGAGTTTGGGGATGCTGGGAGGGATTTCTTGGATTCTGGTGGGCACTGGAAAGGATTTTAGGGGTGCTGGGTGTGACTGGGATGGAACTTAGGGTTCCTTGTCGGATCCGGGAGGGAGTCTGGGGGCGCTGGGAGGGATTTTTGGGGTTCTGGAGG
>NW_024372390.1:0-541 GCF_014805655.1 Passer montanus | reverse complement strand
AATCCCCATTTTCCCACCCATTTGCACACTCATTTGCACACTCACGGTGCGCCAATCCCCGGTGTAAACCCGATTTTCCCACCCATTTGCACACGCATTTGCACGCTCACAGTCCTGGAGGAGGGCGGCGCCGAGGGGCTGGTGAGCGACACCATCCCTGGGAGACCCCTCCCCAAATCCCCCTCCCCACACATTCCCCTGGAAATCCCCAAAACATCTCTAGAAATCCCCCATAAATTCCCCATCAATTCCCAATAAATTCCCCAAAAAATCCCCATAAATTCCCAATAAATTCCCCAAAAAATCCCCATAAATTCCCAATAATTTCACAAAAAATCCCCATAAATCCACTCAAAATTCACAAAAATTTCACATAAATTCCCAATTAATCCCTGATAAATTCCCAATAAATTCCAAAAAAAATCCCAAAAAATCCCAATAAATTCCCAAAAAAATCCCCAAAAATCGCAATAAATTCCCAAAAAAATCCCCACAAATTCCCAATAAATTCTCAAAAAAATCCCCATAAATTCCCAATAAA
>NW_024372389.1:0-541 GCF_014805655.1 Passer montanus | reverse complement strand
AGAAAAACCCCCAAAAAAACCCCAAAAAAATCCACAAAAAACCCCCAAAAACTCCGGAAAAACCCCAAAACCCTTAAAAATCCCAAAAAAACCTCAAAAAACCCACGAAAATAACCCAAGAAAAAAACCCAAAAAAACCTTCCAAAAAAATCCCTAAAAAACCCCAAAAAACCCCAAAAAAACCCTCAAAAAATGCACAAAACCCCCCCAAAAAGTCGCAAAAAATCCCAAAAAATCCCGAAAAAACCCTCCCAAAAAATCCCAAAAAATCGTAAAATGTTCCAAAAAATCCCGAAAAACCACCCAGAAAAAAACCAAAAAAACCCTCAAAAAATGCACAAAACCCCCCCAAAAAGTCGCAAAAAATCCCAAAAAATCCCGAAAAACCACCCAGAAAAAAACCAAAAAAACCCTCAAAAACCCCCCTAAAAAAACCCCAAAAAACCCCAAAAATACAAAAAGAATCCCAAATCCCGCCCCATAGATCCCAAACCCCTCCCAAAATCGCCAAAAAAATCCCAAGCCCCTCCCCCCACCTGTC
>NW_024372388.1:0-541 GCF_014805655.1 Passer montanus | reverse complement strand
CCCATCCCTGGGCTTGCAGGAGCCTTCTGGGGGCACAGATCCCAGCCTGGGGCCCATGCTCAGCATGGCGCCTGGAGCAGAGCACTGAGTGCCTCTCCCAGGCGTGCCTTCAGCACCTCCCCTGACATGGGTGGCCTATTCTAAAATCTAATCGCTTTTTTGGAGAAAAAGGTCTTCCTAATTTTCTTGGTTTTACCTGGAATTGAGTTTCTGTAAAAGTCTTGGTCAAACCAATCAGTGGCCAGATTTGAAAACTGGCACCTGTTGTGGCCACTGTGGTTCTGGATACGCCTCTGAGAACACACAGGGGTTCAAAGCAGAAGATTCCCAGAGAGCTTCCTCTTTTGGAATCTGGTGGTGAGTGGAGTCTAACCTCTCCCCTGCCCAGCTGCGTCGGGGTGGGGCAGGGCAGGGCATGCGGCCTGTGGAGAGGGAGGCCAGAGCCCTGCAAGGTGCAGGGGTGGAGGAGACCTGGGATGTTTGGGCCGGCCCCCAGAGAGAGTGGTAGACACTGCTGGCAGCACGGCCGGCCAGAAGTGGG
>NW_024372387.1:0-541 GCF_014805655.1 Passer montanus | reverse complement strand
GCTGCACATTCCCGGGGAAACTGAGGCACGGCCCCCACCGCATTCTGGAACCCCCCCAAATTCCCGCTCCTTCCCGCGGCATTCCCGGGGAAACTGAGGCACGGCCCCGCCCCAGCCCGCGCCGCCCGGCATTCCCGGCGCTCCCGGCGCGGGAAAACAACGGGAACAGCGGGGGCGGGACCGCCCGCGGGGACCCGGATCGGGATCGGCACCGGGACCGGGACCGAGACAGGGACCGGGACAGGGACCGGGATCGGGATCGGGACCGGGATCCGGGATCCGGGACCCCCGGAGCGGGTACGGGACACTCGGGGGGCTGCGGGACCCCGGGAATGGGATCCGGGGATGCGAGAGAATCCCGGGAATGGGCGGGGGACCCGGGAATGTTGGGAGGTCCTGGGAATGCTGGGGGGATCCCGGGATTCGTGGGGGACCCCGGGAATGCGGGGGGGACGCCGGGAATGGGAGCGTGACCCCGGGAATGCGGGGAGATCCTGGGAATGTCGGGGCGGCCCCGGGAATGGGAGCGGGACCCCGGGAA
>NW_024372386.1:0-542 GCF_014805655.1 Passer montanus | reverse complement strand
TCCTGTCAGATACTCAACTGTATGAAAGTTCAATTGAAAAAGGGAATTTCCATCCATGAGAGTTTGTGTCTGCTTTTGCCTAAAGCTGGAAATCTGTCCCTGGTGCACTGTCAGTCAGGCTGCCGGGCTGGGCGGTGTGTGGTGCAGCCTGCTCAGCTCTCCAGGCACCATGTGGGACCTGGTGTGTGGCTTGGCCCTGCCTGACCTCGCCCTGGGCCAGCAGGGACAAGTGAGCTCAGCTGAATGGGTTGGCACGGAGTTCTGGCAGTGGCCAAGGCTGGAGCAGAAGAAGGGGGAGGAGAATCCCACCAGCAGGATTCAGATGTCGTGGGCTGAAGGCACAGTGGGTTTGGGGCTGGGTTTGTTTTCTGTCCTGTCTGTTCACGGAGCAGAGTGTCACTTTCCCCTGAGCAAGCCCGGCTGTGTGCTGTGGCTCCATCCACAGCACAGCTGGGACGTGCTGCTGCCACTGGTGCTGCAGGAGGCCCCGGGGATGGCCGTGTCCCCTGTGTCACTGCAGCACCTGTGGGGACTCGGGGTGC
>NW_024372385.1:0-542 GCF_014805655.1 Passer montanus | reverse complement strand
TATCCCAAAAATTCCCCCAAAACCAGCCCCAAATTAGCACAGATACACCAAAAATTCCCCCAAAATTCCCCAAAATTCCCCAAAATTACCCCAAATTCAAAAAAAATAAAAAAAGTCCCAAAATCAACCGAAAACCACCCCAAAAAATCCCAAATTATCCCAAAATCCCCCGAAAACCACCCCCAAAATCCCCAAAATTACCCAAAAATTCCCCCAAAACAATCCAAAATCACCCCAAAAATCCCTCAAAATCTCCCCAAAATCCCCAAAAATCAACCCAAACCCACCCCAAAATAACTCAAAAATTCCCAAAATCACCCCAAAATCCCCCAAAATCACCCCAAAATTACCCCAAAATCACCCAATCCCAAAAATCCCCCCTTAAATACCCCAAAATCACCCCAAAATTACCCAAAATTCCCCAAATTACCCAAAAATTCCCCAAATCACCCAAAAATCCCCAAACCAACCCCAAAATCCCAAACCCACTCCTAAATTACCCACAAAATCCCCCAAAATCACCCAATAATCCCCAAAATCTC
>NW_024372384.1:0-542 GCF_014805655.1 Passer montanus | reverse complement strand
GGGGCGGATTTTGGGGGCGGATTTTGGGGTGAATTTGGGGAGATTTTGGGGGCAGATTTTGGGCTGAATTTGGGAGATTTTGGGGTGGATTTTGGGGCAAATTTGGGGGATTTTGAGGTGAATTTTGGGGCACATTTGGGATATTTTGGGGTGCATTTTGGGGCGGATTTTGGGCTGAATTTGGGAGATTTTGGGGTGGATTTGGGCATTTTTGGGGGCAGATTTTGGGGTGGATTGTGGGGCAAATTTGGGGGATTTCGAGGTGAATTTTGGGGTGCATTTGGGGGTTATTTCGGGGTTTTTTGGGGTGGATTTTGGGGTGAAATTGGGGTGGATTTTGGGCTGAATTTGGGGAATTTTGGGGCAGATTTTGGGGCACATTTGGGGTGGATTTTGGGGCTGAATTTGGGGTATTTTGGGGCGGATTTTGGGGGTTATTTTGGGGGATTTTGGGGTGTATTCGGGGCGGATTTTGGGGCACATTTGGGGTGGATTTGGGGCTGAATTTGGGGAATTTTGGGGCGGATTTTGGGGCTCATTTG
>NW_024372383.1:0-542 GCF_014805655.1 Passer montanus | reverse complement strand
TCGGGGGGGCCGGGGGCGGGCGGGAGCCCCTCGGGGGGCTCCAGGGGCACGCGGCGGCGCAGGGCGATGTTGTGCAGGATGCAGCAGGCCAGGAAGATCTGGCAGACCTTGGGGGGGCTGTACTGCAGCCCCCCGCCCGCCAGGCAGCGGAAGCGGCGGCGCAGCAGGCGCAGCGTGCGGCGCAGCGGCGCCAGCGAGCGCCAGTGCAGCGCGTTGTAGCGCAGCTCGGCCGCGCCCCGCGCGCCCCGGATCGGCGTCAGCAGCCACGGCTTCAGCGGGTACGAGCCGTCACCTGGGGGGAGAGGGGACGCGGCTGAGGGACACCGGGGTGACACCTGAGTGACACCTGAGTGACACCTGAGTGACACCTGACACGTCTGAGTGACACCTGGAACAGTGGGGACATGTCTGAGTGACACCTGACACACCTGAGTGACACCTGACACACCTGAGCCACACCCAGGGCACCAGGGACACACCGGATCCCCAGGACCCCTCACCCAGCAGCCAGAGCCTCTCCCCCAATAACCGGACCCCCTCCT
>NW_024372382.1:1714-12483 GCF_014805655.1 Passer montanus | reverse complement strand
GGGGAGGGGGCAGGAGGGGACGGGAGGGGACAGCGGGGACGGGAGGTGGCACCTGGAGGTGGCACCTGGCAGGGGCGGGCCTGGGGGGGGGACAGGGAGGTGACAAACGTCACCTGGAGGCCACCAAGGGGGACAGGGAGGTGACAGAGTGACCTGGAGGGGTCACCTGGGACCCCCCGATGGGGACAGGGAGGTGACAGAGTGACCTGAAGACCCCTGGGGGGGACAGGGAGGTGACAAAGTCACCTGGAGGCCACCAAGGGGGACAGGGAGGTGACAAACGTCACCTGGAGGCCACCAAGGGGCACAAAGAGGTGACAAGAGCCACCTGGGACCCCCTGATGGGGACAGGGAGGTGACAAGGTGACACCTCAGAGAGTGGGGGGGCCCTCAGATCTGTGGGGAGGGGACACGGGGACAGAAATGACACACGGACCTTCCTGGGGGGGGGACAGGGGACAGGGGACAGGGGACGGGGACACGGCGGTGGCTTCTCCAAAGGGGCGCAGATGGCACCGGGACCCTCCTGGGGACCCTCAGCGAGGGGTTGGGGACACCTCAGGGGTCACAGGTGCCACCAGGGCAGGGCTGGGACATCCCCAGAGGGACAGAGGTCCCCGCGGACACCCGGGAGGGGACAAGGACACCGTGAAAGGGACAAAGGACACCTTGAAGGTGACACTGAACCTTCCTTGGCAAGGGGAAGGGGACAAGGACACCTTCCAGGGCAGGGCTGGGACATCCCCAGAGGGACAGAGGTCCCCGCGGACACCCGGGAGGGGACAAGGACACCGTGAAAGGGACAAAGGACACCTTGAAGGTGACACTGAGCCTTCCCTGGCAAGGGGAAGGGGACAAGGACACCTTCAAAGGGACAGAAATCCTGGGTGATGACACCTCTGAGGTGACAAGGACACCACAAAAGGCTCCTTGGGGACAGGGACACCTTCAAAGGGACAGAAATCCCCTTGGAGGGGACAGGGACACCACGAGAGGGACAAAGGTCCCCGTGGACACCCAGGAGGGGACAAGGACACCATGAGAGGCTCCTTGGGGACGGGGACACCACGAGAGGGACAGAAATCCTGGAGGGACACCTTGAAGGTGACACTGAACCTTCTCTGGCAGTGGGAAGGGGACAAGGACACCACGAGAGGGACAAAAGTCCCCGTGGACACCCGGGAGGGGACAAGGACGCCATGAGAGGTTCCTTGGGGACGGGGACACCTCCAGAGGGACAAAAATCCTGGAGGGACACCTTGAAGGTGACACTGAACCTTCTCTGGCAGTGGGAAGGGGACAAGGACACCACGAGAGGGACAAAAGTCCCCGTGGACACCCGGGAGGGGACAAGGACACTGTGAAAGGGACAAAGGACACCTTGAAGGTGACACTGAGCCTTCTCTGGCAGTGGGAAGGGGACAGGGACATCTCCAGAGGGACAAAGACCCTGGAGGGACACCTTGAAGGTGACACAAACTCCTCGGGTCCCCGTGGACACCTGGGAGGTGACAGGGACATCTCCAGAGGGACAGAGATCCCCTTGGAGGGGACAGGGACACCACGAGAGGGACAAAAGTCCCCTGTGGACACCTGGGAGGTGACAAGGACACCACGAGTGGCCCCTGGGGACAGGGGCACCTTCAAAGGGACAGAAATCCTGGGTGATGACACCTCTGAGGTGACAAGGACACCACGAGTGGCCCCTGGGGACAGGGACGTCCCCTCCAGGTGACAGCACCGGGACCAAACCACCACAGCAACTCGGGACCCTCAGCACGGCCACCTCCTCCAGGCGCCAAAACCCCCCCGGAAAAAAAACCCCAAAAAAACCCCAAAAACCCCAAAAACCCCTCCCGACCTCCCCCACCCCCCCCAAAACTCGTCGCGCCCGCGCCGGGGCCGCGCCCGGGGCGCTCTGCCGGGGGCGGCGGGCGGGGGTCCCGCGAAGCCCCCGCCCAGCGCGGGGGGCGCGGAGTAGCTGGGCCCGGGCAGGTCGTAGGGGTCGAGGGCCGGGGGAGGGGGCTGCGCCATGGCCGCCCCCGGCGCCACCGAGGAGATGAGGGTGGGCTGCACCAGCCACTGCAGGTCCTGGCTGGTGGTGATGGCCGTCACCGTGGGCACGAAGGAGCCGGGCATGTCCCCCAGGGCGCTGCACTCCTGGGGACACGGGGGGACACAAAAGGGACACGGGTTAGAGAGGTGACAGTGATGGTGACACGGCTGGGGACACGAAGGGACACGGGTTAGAGCAATGACACCCCTGGGGACATCCCTGTCACCTCCCCCGGGTCAGGAGTGTGACACCGCCTGTGTCCCCCAGGGCGCTGCACTCCTGGGGACACACAGGGGACATGGGGGGACACCGGTTAGAGAGGTGACAGTAATGGGGACACGGCTGGGGACATCCCTGTCACCTCCCCGCGTCCCCCAGGGCGCTGCACTCCTGGGGACACGGGGGACACGGGGGGACACGGGTTAGAGAGGTGACAGTAATGGGGACACGGCTGGGGACATCCCTGTCACCTCCCCGCGTCCCCCAGGGCGCTGCACTCCTGGGGACACGGGGGACACATGTCAGAGAGGGGACAGCAATGGGGACACGGCTGGGGACACGGGGGGATCTCCTCCCCCCGCGAAGGGAGGGGGTGGGGGGAGACCCCCAAAAAGGGGGGTGGGACCCCCGAAGAGCCGCGGGGATGAGGAGGGTGGGGAAGGGTCCCCAAAGTGGGAGAGGGGCCCCAAAACTGGGCAGGGACCTCCCAAACTGGGAGAGGAGCTCCCAAACTGGGAGATTCCCCCCCCCCAAACTGGGAAAGGAGCCCCCAAACTGGGAGAGGAGCACCCAAACTGGGAAATTCCCCCCCCCCAAACTGGGAAATGCCCCCCCAAACTGGGAGATTCCCCCCCCCAAACTGGGAGCCCCCCAGTTCCTCGCCCCGAGCTCCCTCTGCCGCTCACCGGCGGAACTGCAGCCGGGCGGGGGGCGTGGCTTTAGGAGGGCGTGGCCTCAGTCCCCACCCATTTTCCCCTTGATTGACAGCTGGGTGAGGCGACGTCCCCGCTGTCCCCACGAACGTGTCCCCGCGGGCTTTGTGTCCCCAAAAGCTCCGTGTCCCCAATGTCCCCAATGTCCGCGGGGGGCGGTGGGGACCCCCCGTTCACAACGCGAGGAGCGAGGGAGAGCTCAGGGAGTCCGAGGACTGGTCGCTGCCGCTGCTCCGCTGGTGCGAGGCTCCACACGTGGCTCCCTCTGGGTGGGTGAACACAAACGCGGGGGTCGCGTTAGGGGGTCCGGGCGGGGGGCAGCAGCCGGGGAAGGGGCCCTGGAACGGCGCCGGGGGCAGCAGAGGCGCGGGGCCCGCCCGGCCCGGGCTGCTCACCTCGGCGGGGCCGGCGGGGGGGGCGGCGGGGGGGGGGGGGGCGCCCGAGGGGGCCCGGGGGCCGCAGCCGGGGAAGGGGCCCTGGAACGGCGCCGGGGGCAGCAGAGGCGCGGGGCCCGCCCGGCCCGGGCTGCTCACCTCGGCGGGGGCGGCGGCGGGGGCGGCGATGTCGCCGAAGGGGACCTTGCAGGCGGGGGCGTGCGCCACCAGCACGAACTCCAGGCGCTCCTTCTCCTTGCGCAGCTCGGCGATCTCCGACTCCAGCTCCGCCTTCTCCTCCTCCAGCTGGTCCGTCTCCTGCGGGCACCGCGGCGTCAGCGCGGGCGGCGGCACCCGGGTGGCACCCGAGTGGCACCGAGTGTCCCCCGAGTGTCCCCAAGGTGGTTCTGGCACTGCCGTGTCCCTGAGTGTCCCCCGAGTGGCACCGAGTGTCCCCCGAGTGTCCCCAAGGTGGTTCTGGCACTCCTGTGTCTCTCTGGCTCTCTGTCTGTCCCTGGGTGTCCCCCGAGTGGCACTGAGTGTCCCCCGAGTGGCACCGAGTGGCACCAAGTGTCCCTGAGTGTCCCCTGAGTGGCACTGTCTGTCCCTGAGTGTCCCCCGAGTGTCCCCGGGGTCGCTGTGGCACTCCCATGTGGCTGGGTGTCTGTCCAGTTCCCTGTCTGTCTGTCCTTGGGTGTCCCCGAGTGTCCCCCGAGTGTCCCTGAGTGTCCCCTGAGTGGCACTGACTGTCCCTGAGTGTCCCCCGAGTGGCACTCAGTGTCCCCCGAGTGTCCCTGAGTGTCCCCTGAGTGGCACTGTCTGTCCCTGAGTGTCCCCCGAGTGTCCCCGGGGTCGCTGTGGCACTCCCATGTGGCTGGGTGTCTGTCCAGTTCCCTGTCTGTCTGTCCCTGGGTGTCCCCCGAGTGGCACCGAGTGTCCCCTGAGTGGCACTGTCTGTCCCCAAGGTGGTTGTGGTACTGCCGTGTCCCTGCGTGTCTGTCCCCGGGTGGCACCGAGTGTCCCCAAGGTGGTTCTGGCACTGCCATGTGGCTGGGTGTCCGTCTGGTTCCCTGTCTGTCCGTCCCTGGGTGTCTTTGAGTGTCCCCCGAGTGTCCCCAAGTGTTCCTGGGTGTCCCCCGGGTAGCACTGAGTGTCCCCCGAGTGTCCCTGAGTGTCCCCGGGGTGGTTGTGGCACTCTCTTGTCTGTCTGGCTCTCTGTCTGTCTGTCCCTGAGTGTCCCCAAGGTGGCTCCGAGTGGCACCGAGTGTCCCCCGAGTGTCCCCAAGGTGGCTGTGCACTGCCGTGCCCATCTGCTTCTCTGTCCGTCTGTCCCCGAGTGTCCCCGAGTGTCCCCGGGGTGGTTCTGGCACTGCCGTGTCTGTCTGTCTGTCCCCGAGTGTCCCCGAAGTGGTTCTGGCACTCCCATGTCTGTCTGGCTCCCTGTCTGTCTGTCCCCGAGTGTCCCCGGGGTGCCTGTGGCACTGCCGTGTCCGTCTGGCTCCCTGTCTGTCTGTCCCCGAGTGTCCCCGGGGTGCCTGTGGCACTGCCGTGTCCGTCTGGCTCCCTGTCTGTCTGTCTGTCCCCGAGTGTCCCCGAGTGTCCCCGGGGTGGTTCTGGCACTGCCGTGTCTGTCTGGCTCCCTGTCTGTCTGTCCCCAAGTGTCCCCAAGGTGGCTCCGAGTGGCACCGAGTGTCCCCCGAGTGTTCCCGGGGTGGTTCTGGCACTGCCGTGTCCGTCTGGCTCCCTGTCTGTCTGTCCCCGAGTGTCCCCGGGGTGCCTGTGGCACTGCCGTGTCCGTCTGGCTCCCTGTCTGTCTGTCTGTCCCCGAGTGTCCCCTGGATGTCCCCTGGGTGGCCACGAATGTCCCAGGGTGTCCCCAAGGTGGCTGTGGCACTGCCGTGTCCCTGCGTGTCTGTCTGGCTCCCTGTCTGTTTGTCCCCAGGTGGCACTGAGTGTCCCCCGAGTAGCACTGACTGTCCCTGAGTGCCCCCCGAGTGTCCCCAAGGTGGCTGTGGCACTGCCATGCCCATCTGGCTCTCTGTCCGTCTGTCCCCAAGCGTCACCTGAGTGTCCCCAGGGTCGTTGTGGCACTGCCGTGTTCGTATGGCTCCCTGTCTGTCCGTCCCTGTCTGTCTGTCCCTGGGTGTCCCCAAGCCTGGGGACATCCCGCAGGCTCCTCCAGCGTCCCTGAGTGTCCGTCTGTCCCCTCTCTTGTCCCCTGTCCCCATGGGTGGCACTGTCCTCGCCCTGTCCCCTCTGCTGTCCCCAAGTTTGGGGACATCCCCGAGTGTCCGTCTGTCTGTCCCCAGCTCTCAGGGGTGCCACTGTCCCCTCTGGTGTCCCCAGGGATGTCATTGTCCCTTACAGGGCCTGGGGACACGGGAGAGCAGCAGCGCCACCTTCCTCATCACCATCATCATCCTCCTCAGCAGCCGCGGGGACACCGCTGTCCCCTCCCGATGTCCCCAACTCCTGTCACTTGTCCCCAACTCTGCCACTTGTCCCCAACTGCCAGGACATCGCCACCACGTGGGGACATCGCTGTCCCCTCCCGATGTCCCCAACTCCTGTCACTTGTCCCCAGCCCTGAGGACATTGCCACCATCACTGGTGACACCGCTGTCCCTTCCTGATGTCCCCAACTCCTGTCACTTGTCCCCAACTGCCAGGACATCGCCACCATCACTGGTGACATCGCTGTCCCTTCCTGATGTCCCCAACTCTGAGGACACCACGTAGGGACACTGCTGTCCCCTCCCGATGTCCCCAACTCCTGTCACTTGTCCCCACCTGAGGACACCGCTGTCCCTTCCTGACGACCCCAACTCCGAGGACATTGCCACCATCACTGGGGACATCGCTGTCCCCTCCTGATGTCCCCAACTGCCAGGACACTGCATGGGAACTCCCCTGTCCTCTCCTGATGTCCCCAACTCCGAGGACATCGCCACCACTGTCCCCTCCTAATGTCCCCAACTCCTGTCACTTGTCCTGACCTGAGGACATCGCAGTCACCTCCTGATGTCCCCAACTGCCAGGACACTGCCACCATCACTGGGGACACCGCTGTCCCCAACTCCCAGGACGTTGCCACCGCGTGGGGACACCGCTGTCCCTTCCTGATGTCCCCAGCCCCGAGGACATTGCCACCATCACTGGGGACATCGCGGTCTTTGGGGACAATGCCACCCCCCGGAGAAGATGCTACCCCAGGGGACAATGCCACCCCATGTCCCCAACTCCTGTCACTTGTCCCCACCTGAGGACATTGCCACCATCACTGGGGACAATGCCATCCTTGGGGACAATGCCACCCCCGGGGACAGTGCCACCCCCCGGGACGACGTCCCCGGTGTCCCCGGTGTCACTCACCGCCTGCAGCCGGTCCGTCAGCTCGCGCCGCCGGTTGCGGCACTTGGCCGCCGCCAGCTTGTTCCGCTCCCGCCGCACGCGGCGCTTCTCCTCCTCCTCGGGCGTCAGCTGCGGGGACAGGGGACAGCGGTGTCACCCGCGGCCACCCCCGGCGGCCCCCGGTACCCCCCGAGAGCCCCCGGCAGCCCCCGGCCCCCGAGCCCCGCTGGCCAAAGGCAGCCAGGGGTGTCCCCGAGGTGACACCGCACGGGGTGGCACCAAGGCTCTTTCTGCTCATGGTGTCCCCAAGGTGCCACCAGATTGGATGGCACTGAAAATGTCACCACTCCTGGTGTCACCAAGGTGTCACTGCCTTGGGTGGACCTGAAAATGTCACCAGAGCTGCGGGGACAGGGGACAGCGGTGTCACCCGCGGCCCCCCCCGGCGGCCCCCGGTACCCCCCGAGAGCCCCCGGCAGCCCCCGGCCCCCGAGCCCCGCTGGCCAAAGGCAGCCAGGGGTGTCCCCGAGGTGACACCGCACGGGGTGGCACCGAAAATGTCACCAATGTGTCCCTAAAGTGCCACCGCCTGGGGTGGCCCTGAGGCTCCTCTCTCTCATGGTGTCCCCAAGGTGCCACCGCATGACTGAAAGTGTCACCAATGTGTCCCTAAAGTGCCACCGCCTGGGGTGGCCCTGAGGCTCCTGTCTCTCATGGTGTCCCCAAGGTGCCACTGCCTTGGGTGGCCCACAAAATGTCACCACTCATGGTGTCCCCGCCTGGGGTGGCCCTGAGGCTCCTCTCTCTCATGGTGTCCCCAAGGTGCCACCGCATGACTGAAAGTGTCACCAATGTGTCCCTAAAGTGCCACCGCCTGGGGTGGTCCTCAAAATGTCACCACTCATGGTGCCACCAAGGTGCCACCACCTGGCCCAAGGTGTCACCACAGGGAGTGGCCCTCAAGCTCCTTGATGTCCCCAGCTTCCCTCCGTGTCCCCAAGGTGGCACCGCCTGGGCCGTCCCTCAATCTCCTGCCACTTCCACGCCCCCAAACTCCCCCTGCCACATCCCCAAAGCGACGCCACCCTCTGTCCCCCCTGTCCCTTCTGTCCCCTCTGTCCCCCTCTCTCTGTCTGTCTCTCTGTCCCCTCTGTCCCCTCTGTCCCCCCTCTCTCTGTCTCTCTGTCCCCTCATTCCCTCTGTGTCCCTCTGTCCCCACTCTGTCCCCCCTGTCCCTTCTGTCCCCTTTGTCCCCACTGTCCCCTCTGTCCCCCCTCTCTCTGTCTGTCTCTCTGTCCTCTCTGTCCCTGCTGTCCTTTCTGTCCTCTCTGTCCCCTCTGTCCCTCCTGTGTCCCCTCTGTCCTTCCTGTGTCCCCTGGGTCCCCCTGTCCCCTCTGTCCCCTCTGTCCCTTCTATCCTGTCTGTCCCCTCATCCCCTCTGTGTCCCCCACTGTCCCTCACTTCTGGGCACCACCCTCTGTCCCCCCTGTCCCTTCTGTCCCCTCTGTCCCCCCTCTCTCTGTCTCTCTGTCCCCTCATTCCCTCTGTGTCCCTCTGTCCCCACTCTGTCCCCCCTGTCCCTTCTGTCCCCTTTGTCCCCACTGTCCCCTCTGTCCCCCCTCTCTCTGTCTGTCTCTCTGTCCTCTCTGTCCCTGCTGTCCTTTCTGTCCTCTCTGTCCCCTCTGTCCCTCCTGTGTCCCCTCTGTCCTTCCTGTGTCCCCTGGGTCCCCCTGTCCCCTCTGTCCCCTCTGTCCCTTCTATCCTGTCTGTCCCCTCATCCCCTCTGTGTCCCCCACTGTCCCTCACTGTCCCCATTGTCCCCTGTCCCCTCTGTCTCTCACCGCCTGGGGTGGTCCTCAAAATGTCACCACTCATGGTGCCACCAAGGTGCCACCACCTGGCCCAAGGTGTCACCACAGGGAGTGGCCCTCAAGCTCCTTGATGTCCCCAGCTTCCCTCCGTGTCCCCAAGGTGGCACCGCCTGGGCCGTCCCTCAATCTCCTGCCACTTCCACGCCCCCAAACTCCCCCTGCCACATCCCCAAAGCGACGCCACCCTCTGTCCCCCCTGTCCCTTCTGTCCCCTCTGTCCCCCTCTCTCTGTCTGTCTCTCTGTCCCCTCTGTCCCCTCTGTCCATGCTGTCCCTTCTATCCTCTCTGTCCCTCTGTCCTGCCTGTGTGTCCCCCTGTCCGTCTGTCCCCTCTGTCCCCTCATCCCTGCTGTCCTCTCTGTCCTCATCCCCTCTGTGTTCTCACGTCCCCTCACTGTCCCCAATGTCCCCTGGTGTCCCCAGTGTGACCCTGTGTCCCCACTGTCCCCCTGTCCCCTCTGTGTCCCCTCATTCCTCTGTCCCCTCATCCCTGCTGTCCTTTCTGTCCTCTCTGTCCCCTCTGTCCCTTCTATCCTGTCTGTCCCCTCATCCCCTCTGTGTCCCCCACTGTCCCTCACTGTCCCCATTGTCCCCTGTCCCCTCTGTCTCTCTGTCCCCTCTGTCCCCCACTGTCCCCCCATTATCCCCTCTGTCCTTCCTGTGTCCCCTGTGTCCCCCAGTCAGCAGCCCCACGGCCACCACGTGTCCCTGTGTCCCTCCCATGTCCCTCTGTCCCTCTGTCCCCCCTGTGTCCCTCTGTCCCTCTGTCTCTCTGTCCCCTCATCCCCTCTATGTCCCCCTGTCCCCCCATTGTCCCCCTATCCCCCTCTGCCCTTCTGTCCCTCCTGTGTCCCCTCTGTGCCCTCTATCCTCTCTGTCCCTCCTGTGTCCCCTGCGTCCCCTCATCCCCTCTCTGTCCCCCTGTCCCCTCTGTGTCCCCCTGTCCCCATTGTCCCCATTGTCCCCTCATCCCTGCTGTCCCCTCTGTCCCTGCTGTCCTTTCTATCCCCTCTGTCCCCTCATCCCCTCTGTGTCCCCCCTGTCCCAAATGTCCCCCCCCTGTTCCAAATGTCCCCCGTGTCCCCCCTGACGCCTGTGTCCCCCAGGGCGCTGCACTCCTGGGGACACACAGGGGACATGGGGGGACACGGGTTAGAGAGGGGACATTGATGGGGACATCCCTGTCCCCTCCCCCGGGTCAGGAGTGTGACACCGCCTGTGTCCCCCAGGGCGCTGCACTCCTGGGGACACACAGGGGACATGGGGGGACACCGGTTAGAGAGGTGACAGCAATGGGGACATCCCTGTCACCTCCCCCGGGTCAGGAGTGTGCGGTGTGCCCCAGGGCGCTGCACTCCTGGGGACACACAGGGGACACGGGTTAGAGAGGGGACACTGATGGGGACACGGCTGGGGACACGAGGGGACACGGGTTAGAGAGGGGACATTGATGGGGACACGGGTTAGAGAGGGGACAGCGATGGTGACACCGCTGGGGACACCCCTGGGGACATCCCTGTCCCCTCCCCCGTGTCCCCCAGGGCGCTGCACTCCTGGGGACACGGGGGACACGACGGGACACCGGTTAGAGAGGGGACACCGCTGGGGACACGGCTGGGGACACCCTTGGGGACATCCCTGTCCCCTCCTGGGTCCCTGTCACCCGTCCCTGTCACCCAATAATGGCACTCTCCTGTCCCTGTCACCCAAAGGTGACACCCTGGGTCCTTGTCACCCCCTAATGGCACTCTCCTGTCCCTGTCACCCCCTAGTGACGCTGTCCTGTCCCTGTCACCCAAAGGTGACACCCTGGGTCCCTGTCACCCAAAGGTGACACCCTCGTGTCCCTGTCACCCAAAGGTGACACCCTGGGTCCCTGTCACCCAAAGGTGACACCCTAGGTCCCTGTCACAACGGGTGACACCCTGGGTCCTTGTCACTGCCACCCTTTGGTGACACCGCCACCCTTTGGTGACACCGCCACCCTTTGGGGACCCCCGAGCCCCCAAATCCTTGCGGGGGGGCGTGGCCACGGCTCAGAGGAGGCGTGTCCGCCAGCCACGTGGGCGTGGCCTCCAGCTTGCGTGGGCGTGGCTTCCCGCCGAAAGGGGCGTGTCCAACCCAAGGAGGGGGCGTGGCCTCGCCGGGGGGGGTCTCCCTGGCAACGCCGCGCGCGCGGGGGGGGG
>NW_024372382.1:0-346 GCF_014805655.1 Passer montanus | reverse complement strand
TGCCGCCCGGGGCTCCCGGCGCCGCCGCCGCCGTTAAGAGGCGGCGGGAGGAGGCGGGGACGGGGGGGATCCCCCCGGGCCACGCCCCCCCGGAGTTCCTGTGACGCAATTAGCCATATATGCGCCGCGGCCGCGCTCGCCGCTGCCGCCCGGGGCTCCCGGCGCCGCCGCCGCCGTTAAGAGGCGGCGGGAGGAGGCGGGGACGGGGGGGATCCCCCCGGGCCACGCCCCCCCGGAGTTCCTGTGACGCAATTAGCCATATATGGGCTTGTCTGCAGTGTTTGTTTGGTATCCTAGCAGTGACGTCACAGGGATTCCCTCCGCCGCCGCCGCCGCCGCCGCCGCC
>NW_024372381.1:0-542 GCF_014805655.1 Passer montanus | reverse complement strand
TGGTTTGTACTGGTTTGTACTGGTTTGTTTTAACTGTACCAGTTTGTACCAGTTTGTACCGGTTTATATCAATCTGTACTGGTTTATACTGGTCTGTACTGGTTTACATTGATTTATACTGGTTTATATCAGTCTGTACTGGTTTATATTGATCCGTACTGGTTTAAACTGGTTTAAACTGGTTTGTACTGGTTTTGCAGGCCCCTCCCCCCCAAGCAGGGTCTCTCCAAGGCCCAGACTGGTTTGTACTGGTCTATACTGGTTTATATCAGTTTATACTGGTTTATACTGGTCCATACTGGTCCATACTGGTTCATACTGGTTTATACTGGTTTTCACTGGTTGTTTCAGGCCCCTCCCCCCCAAGCAGGGTCTCTCTGAGGCCCGGACTGGTCTGTACTGGTTTCTATTGCTCTATACTGGTCCATACTAGTTTATACTGGTTTATACTGGTCTGTACTGGTTGTTTCAGGCCCCTCCCCCCCAAGCAGGGTCTCTCCGAGGCCCGGACTGGGTTATACTGGTCTGTACTGGTTTATACT
>NW_024372380.1:0-542 GCF_014805655.1 Passer montanus | reverse complement strand
AGTCACAGCCACCGACCCAAACCTGCCCCAGTGGCCTCACATTGGGACTTTTGGCACAAAATTTGAGTTTTGGACCCCTGACCTCAAACCTTAACCCAAATTTTGACCGATTCAATGTAATTTGGGGAAGGAGGGCACTGGGTGTGGCCCAGAGGTGACATTTGGGGCAGAGCCAGTGCAGGGCTGGGACAAAGGGTCAGGAGTGGGGTCAGGGCTGGGGTTTGGGGACAGGCGGGGACACAGCGATGGGGCCAACACCCGTCACAACCAACGTCACCACCATACCCAGCACTATCACCACCATATCTGTCGTAATGTTTTCCGCAGAAATAGGATCCGGAATCCTCGTCCTTGAGGTTGTTCATGGTCAGCGTCACCGAGCTCTGCCCGTTGTCCCTGGAGATCGTGACCCGGCCCTTGAACGATGGCGCGTAGGCGGTGCTGCCACCAGTGTTGATCCCCGCGAGCCACTCCAGAGCCTGCCCCGGCCTCTGTCGAACCCAGTACATGGTGAAACTGCCGAAATTGAACCCGGAGCCTCG
>NW_024372379.1:0-561 GCF_014805655.1 Passer montanus | reverse complement strand
TTACTGTTTTCAGAATGCTGAGGAAGAATAGGATAGCAGAAAACTTGTCTAATTTTTGGAGAAGGTATATAGCTTACTGTTTCAGCTGAGGTGTTCTGCTGAAACAATGCTTTAACTTTGGTGCTTTTTTGTTCCCTCCCCAATGTTTTTATGAGGAAAAATAAGCACAAACTTACAGAGTGTTTGAAAAATGACTCTCTCTCTCTCTATATATACACACATATACGTATATATATATGCATATAATTATATATAACAGTTGTATCAAAATTTCTTTCCCTTGTGTTTTTTCCCTCTCTTCCCATATAATTGGAGGATCCAAGCTGAGGCATTTCAATCAGCTTCCTCTGGACTCCCTCTGTAGCCAGTGGAGGAAAAAAAGGACCTCTAGAGAGCACTGCAGCACATAAATTCTGAATCACCTCCAGCAGGGCTCTCTCCCTTCTCTCTCAGCTCTCAGGAGAGCCTTTGAGTGTTCTCAGTTAACTGGGAACAAAGGTACATCCACATTCCTGTCGTGAGGCAGCAAATACATTTCCATTGCTTTAAAGATATGAGGTG
>NW_024372378.1:0-542 GCF_014805655.1 Passer montanus | reverse complement strand
GACCCAAAATGAGCCCAAAATCAGCAAAACCAGACCCAAAATCAGCCAAAATGAGCCCAAAATCAGCAAAAACGGCCCCAAAACGGCCCAAAAACCAACAAAACCAAACCCAAAAAAAAGCCCCAAAATCAGCAAAAACGACCCCAATAATAACAAAACCAGCCCCAAAATGAGCCCAAAATCAGCAAAAACGGCCCCAACACCAACAAGAACGGCCCCGAAATCAGCAGAACCGGCCCCAAAATGGCCCCAAAATGAACAAAAGCAGACCTAAAAAAGCCCCAAAAACTGCAAAAACAGCCCCAAACTGGCCCCAAAATCAGCAAAACCAGACCCAAAATGGCCCCAAAATGGAGACAACCCCTGGCTCAGCAGTGCCCCCAGCCCCATTCCGGTGTGTTCCCCTCCCCCACCTCTGTCGAAGGTGAAGCTGTCTCCCATCCCCCATTCCGGGCTCTCCCCTCCCCCACCTCTCTCGAAGGTGAAGATCTCTCCCATCCCCCACCGTTCCCAGCCCCTCCCCCACCTCTGTCGAAGGTGAA
>NW_024372377.1:0-542 GCF_014805655.1 Passer montanus | reverse complement strand
GACCCCGCCCCTCCCCGCAGTGGGCGGAGCTCCCCGAGCGCTCGCTGGCGCGCTGCCCGCACTGCCGCAAGGTGTAAGTCAAGCCCCGCCCCCTTTTCCCGGGAGGCCACGCCCCCCTCCGCGCTGTGGGCGTGGCCCCCACGGAGTGACCACGCCCCCCAGGTCCGCCATTGGCCGGCGCTTCCCGCGGCGGCGCTGCCTCTGCTGCCTATTGGCCGGGCTGGTGATGGGCGGGGCCGCGGCCGGGCTGGCGGTGAGGGGCGGGGCCACGGAAAGGGGGCGGGGTTATCAAAGGGGCGGGGCTTAAATTGGTGAGGCTTAAGGGGGAGGAGCTTAAGTGGGTGGGGTTTAAATTGGGGGTTAAGTGGGCGGGGCTTAAAGGGGAGCGGATTGGAGGGGCGTGGCTTAAGTGGGTGGGGCCTTAAGTGGGTGGGGTGAAGTGGGCGGGGCTTTAAGAGGGATGGGAGTAAAGGGGTGTGGCTTAAGTGGGAGTGGTTTAAAGGGGTGGGGCTGTAAGTGGGAGTGGCTTAAGGGGGTGTGGC
>NW_024372376.1:0-542 GCF_014805655.1 Passer montanus | reverse complement strand
CGGGAAAAAATCTGGGAAAAAATCTGGGAAAAAAAACAGGAAAAAACCCGGGAGAAAATCTGGGAAAAAATCCAGGAATTAATCTGGGTAAAGATCTGGGAGAAAATCCGGGAAAAAAAAACGGGAAAAAACCCGGGAGAAAATCTGGGAAAAAATCCAGGAGAAAATCCAGGAAAAAACCCGGGAGAAAATCTGGGAAAAAATCCAGGAGAAAATCCAGGAAAAAACCCGGGAGAAAATCTGGGAAAAAATCCAGGAGAAAATCCAGGAAAAAACCCGGGAGAAAATCTGGGAAAAAATCCAGGAGAAAATCCAGGAAAAAACCCGGGAGAAAATCTGGGAAAAAATCCAGGAGAAAATCCAGGAAAAAACCCGGGAGAAAATCTGGGAAAAAATCCAGGAGAAAATCCAGGAAAAAACCCGGGAGAAAAATACGGGAAAAAATCTGGGAGAAAACCCTGGAAAAAATCTGGGAGAAAATCCGGGAGAAAACCCATGAAAAAATCCGTGAAAAAATCCGGGAAGAAACCTGGGAAAAAATC
>NW_024372375.1:0-552 GCF_014805655.1 Passer montanus | reverse complement strand
CTCCTATCTGGCTGCACAAAAAGTGTTTATTCACTTTTAAATCCTTGAACTTTTCAATATTTTCTATTTCTGAAATATGGCTGTTTATAACAGAGTGCACCAAGATGTTATTTTGATACTTATGGGAAAATCCAGTCTCCACTAATCAGTGAAAAAAGTTTCAGTGTTTTCAGTGATAAAGATCCTCATTCCTTGAGGTACTGCAGGCAATCACTGAGAACAGATTACAGCGTCATGGTGAATACATTTTACTAGACAGATTTCTACAATACCAGGCAAATTTATGAACAAGATAATTTTTACAGGCTCTATTTAGCATTTACTTTGAAAATTATATTGCACAATTTGGGTATTTCACTAAATCTAAGGCAAAAACAAACTGTGAGCACAGACATATGTGAATATAAATACAGATGTACCTAAATCCTTATCAATGTTTTAGGGTTTTATATTGTCAATTTTAAGGCTTTGATATTATTGATATTTTAGAATAACAGCACAAGGGAGAGCCATTCTAGCAGCCCTACACCAGAAGCTTTAAATTTGGTTAAA
>NW_024372374.1:0-542 GCF_014805655.1 Passer montanus | reverse complement strand
CGGGAATCCCAAAATTCCCACATTTTTCTGGGCCCCTCCCGAATTCCCCTGCCCAAAAATCCCCAAAATCCAAAAAAAGCAGAAAAAAAAGGCAAAAAAACCAACCCAAAATGCCAAAAACCGCCCTAAAAATGGGGGAAATCCCAGAAAATTCCATGGAAATTCATTTATTGGGATGTTCCCAGGTTTTTTCTGAGTTTGGGGCTTGAGGAGCACCAAGCAGAACAAGAAAAACAGACAAAAACTGCTCGAAAAATTCCCCCAAAATGCCCCAAAAATGCTGGATAAACAGGAAAAAATCTGGAAAATTCCCTAAAATTCCAACAGGATCCAACCCAAGGGATTTCCCAGATTTTCCTTGGGAAAATGATGATTTCCAGCCTTTCCTTGGGATGGGTTTGAGTTCGAGGAGTACCGGGCAGAACCCAAAAAACACCCATAAAATGCCCGTAAACCACCCATAAAATGCCTGGAAATGCCTGAAATTGCCCCAAAAACACTGGAAAAATGGGAAAAATTCTGGGAAAATCCCTAAAATTCCA
>NW_024372373.1:0-542 GCF_014805655.1 Passer montanus | reverse complement strand
TAATTCAATTTAAATTCTTTAATCCAATTTAAATAATTCAATTTAAATTCTTTAATTATTCAATTACTTAATTCAATATAAATAATTCAATTTAATTCAATTTAAATAATTCACTTTAAATAATTCAATTTAAATAATTTAATTATTCAAATTAGTGCCTGATTGCATTAATTCCAGAAATTTTCAAATTGAAGATTTATCAATATAAATCTAAAATGTTCAATTAAAAAATTATCTAATAAATGCTGTAATTTATGGAAATTAAATGTAATTATTTTAATTTAATTTAAATGATGTGTCACTATTCAAATTAATTAATTCAATTTAAATGCTTTAATCCAATTTAAATAATTCAATTGAAATTCTTTAATTATTCAATTACTTAATTGGCCAAATGCATTAATTGCAAGAATTTTCAAATAGATTGCTTCTAATTCTAAATCTAAAATTTTCTATTTCATAATTATTTAATAAATCCTCTAATTTATGGAATTTTAATTGCTCATTTAAATGAATTTAAATGCTCTGCCATTATTCAATGT
>NW_024372372.1:0-542 GCF_014805655.1 Passer montanus | reverse complement strand
CCCAAATCCCAAATCCCCAATCCCAAATCTCAAACCCCAAACCCCAAACCCCAAATTCCAAATCCCCAATCCCAAACCCCAAACCCCAAATCCCAAATCCCCAATCCCAAATCCCCAATTCCAAATCCCAATCCCAAATCCACAAATCCCAGATTCCTAACCCCAAACCTCAACCCTCAAATTTCCAGCCCAAATCCCAAATCCACAAATCCACAAATCCCAAATCCACAAATCCCAAATCCCCAATTCCAACCACCAAACCCCAAATCCCCAACCCCAAATTTAAACCCCCAATCCCAAATCCCAAATTCCCAATTTCCAACCCCAAATCCAAAATTTCCTTCCCAAATCCCCAAACCCCAAACCCCAAATCCCAAATTTCCAGCCCAAACCCCAAATCCCCAATCCCCAATCCCCAATTCCAAATTCCCAATTCCCAATCCTAAATCCATAAATCCACAAATCCGAAATTCAAAATTCCCAATCCCAAATCCACAAATCCCAAATCTCAATCCCCAAACCCCAAACCCCAAACCCTCGAT
>NW_024372371.1:8007-14164 GCF_014805655.1 Passer montanus | reverse complement strand
GAATTATTATAATTTTAACATTTAGTTGCTCTCAGGCAAAGATATGGGAATAGCGATAACGGTTCTTTGCCCGTACGTATAACAAGGCACACCAAACACCAGCAGCTGCAGCACTGACAATCACAGAGCAGGAACCCAGTCCCAGCCCTTCGGCCGCGGCGCTTTCCCTGCGGTGCAGTTCCGCTCGCAGCCAGCAGGGGCGCTGGTGGCTCCCGGTGGGCGGGGCCGTGCAGGGATCCCCGCGGGGCTGCAGGGGGCGCTGCGGCGCGGGCTCAGGGAGCGCGCGGCAATGGCGGCCGGGCCCAGACCGGGAGGGATGGGGGAGAGGCTTCGCTCCACAAACCCTGGGGCCGCCGATCCCGGTGCCCCGACAGGACTCTCGGAAGCAGCAGGCTGGAATGGCAGGAATGAGTAAAATATCCCAGGCGGTGGATGAGATGTATCAGAAACTCCACGACAATAGCTGGAACCTGTGGCATGCCCTTTCAGGGCAGGGGGATGCAGGGCCCAACATTATCCATCCCAAATTTTTTCCCATACCAACATGTTACATCAAATATAAACCTTTAATTATATATATACATTATATATATACATATATATATACCTTAATTTTGTACTCGCAGATACAGGTACAAGCATAGTACCATAGGTAGTTCACCCTAAAACAAGGTTCCCTTGAGGTATGCATTGGGTCTCTCCATCCTTTTGCATCACCCACCAGGTGCAACTGGGTCCCTGAGAGAAGACAATCCCATGGATGGGATTGTCTTTGCTGGATGTAGAATTAACCCAAAGAGTTTTTGCTAAAATACCTCTCATATGTCCCCCTGGAACCTTATCTCCATCTGTTGTTTGCAAGGGCTCAAATTGGGCAGGGCCTGCTTGGTTAGTGGAGCTTTGTGTGTTCACTAACCATGTGGCCTTTGCTAAATTAATCTCCCAGTTCTTGAAAGTCCCCCCACCTAGTGCTTTTAAGGTGGTTTTAAGCAGGCCATTGCACTGTTCAGCTTTCCCAGCCGCTGGTGCATACTATGGAATATAGTACACCCACTCAGTGCCATATTCCCTAGCCCAGGTGTTGATAAGGCTGTTCTTGAAATGAGTCCCATTGTCGTACTCGGTCTTCTCAGGGGTACCATGCCTCCACAGGACTTGTTTTACAAGGCCCAGGATGGTGTTCCAGGCAGTGGTGTGAGGCACAGGGTAAGTCTCCAGCTGTAGCCATGATATTTTAGTGAAAAATCCTCTGCTAGGATTTTTCCTGTCCTGAGGAGTTGAGAGCCTCAGGAAAGAAATGTAAACAATAACTGTCTGCTGCTGTGGAAGGCCACAGGTGCATCTTTCATTGGTCCATATGGATTGTTTTCAATTAGTGACCAATCACAGCCACCTGTGCCAAGGGTGTGAGCAGTCACAGGATTTTGTTATTGATTCCAATTCTATTCTTGTCTTGGTAGCCTTCTGATCTTCTTCTCTCTGTTCTTTTAGCATAGTTTTAATGTAGCATTTTAATATAATATATAGCATAATAAATCAGCCTTCTGATGAAAATGGAGTCAAGCCTCGTGTCCTCACACAAGGAGTTGTCTAAACAAGATCCAGCCATCCTGTGGTGGTTTCCACCATGGTCAGCACGTAACTTCACATTGATGGTAATGGAGCAGGAGCAGGAAATCAGTTGCTGCCCTGTTCTGAAGGGTTGCCTGCCTTGTTATTTCTTCATCTGATAGGAGGTCGCTCAGGACTGCTGAGATTAAGTTCACTTGTTTGAGGTTACCACTGATCAATTGTATGAGGTTGATTTTTGAGATGTAGTCATTGCAAAGTTGGCAGAATTAGGACGGTCAGGGGACTCCTCCCTTTCTAAGATCATTTTCTGGGTTCACCAAGTTAAAGCCATTTTAAATTCAAGGTGGGAATGGAGAAAACAACCATCAGTTAACACTTCAATCCCCGGTTCATGTGGTTCTCTCCGTCCTACCCCTCTTCCCTCTCCCGTGGTCCCAAAAGGTGGAATCTTGAAGGGAGGAGTTCGCTTTAATCTCCCTGATCCTTATCCCTCACAAAATGGCTTCTGTGAAGCCCAATATGGCAGAAGTCTCGTGGTTTTTCCAGCCAACCCAGTCTCTTCTCTCTATAAACCTTTTTGCATGTCGAACAACCCCTTTCTTATTTAGACTCCTCCCATTCCCCTGCCCCTTCCCTTGTCCCTCTGCCAGTCCCTCCTCAGAAATCCCTGCTCCATGTTACGTCCCTGAGGTGGAGACTGGAACATCAGGTCTCCCTGCCTAGTCCCTTAGCTCCTCCTCTCCCCCTCCTCTTTCTGGTTCCCATGCTTTGGCTTGCAGGGGGCAAGAGGCGGGACACCAGAAACTGGAGCCAATGCCCACAATATCAGCGGCTCCAGTCTCATACCATCCGGAGAGGGAGGGCAGGACATGAGCCCGATGGACCCCAGTTTCCCAAAAAGATTTTGGTAGAGATAGTGAACATTTCTGGGGAATCTTAAGGGCCACTCTCACAGAGTCAGAGGTAATCCCGGCCAATCTCAAACATTTGTTTTCCTCCCTCCTCAATCCAACCAAGTACACCATGTTGGAGGGAGTATGGAAAAAGGCAGCTCGGGAAATCCTCCCTACTCTGTGGTCAGAGAACTCTTTCAGGATTTGGCCCATTTGCTCCCACGTCCCACACCACTCAGGATTTTCCATGCGTGGGTCAGGGGTCTCATCAGCCCGTCTAGAAATCTCAGCCCTCATTCTAGAGAAGCTGCAGACTGTATAAAAGAAGCTTACTAGATTAAATATCAGAAAGATGGTCTCTTTAACATTTAGAGGAAACTGAAAATTCTCCCATACTGATACAACAGATTCAGAGGAGAAGAAGGAAAGCAAAGGCTGAAAAACCTCATCCCCCACTCCTCCTCTAACAAACTGGGTGCATAACCATAGTCATGAACCATTCATACCTGGAACAGACCCCAGCATGTTCATCAACTTCTTAAAAATCATAACCACCAAGCCTAGCAAAATAGCTATTCTGGTCACTGTCCCTCTACTGTAGAAACTACGTATTAGGGACAATACTAGAGCTATTTCTGGATAAGAAAATAAACCTAGGGACCATAGAGGTATTAAGATCTCAAAAAATTCTAGGGACCAGAAATGCATGCACGCCTTCATGCCAAGGGACATTACAAATTCAAAAAACGTGGTTATTAACTGCTTTATAATAATACAGAGTAATGGTAAGCAAAATGTACAAAGTAAGCAGCAAAAAGCCAAGCGAAAAGCAAAAGCCACACTATGTACTGCCCCGTCTCTGTGTCCCATCAGCTGTGGGGGGAGCAGGCTGATAACAAACTAAAACAAACCTTGCTCTTCAGAGCCAGTCTTGAAGGCACAGTACATAATATCCAGCACTAACAGAACACACGATTGGGGATACAAGCATCATAACCTCACCCTAGGACACTGGGTGAGGTTATGATGCACATATCAACAGGTGGTATGGTGGACCAGATGAAAACCAGGATGACGGTGATCCAAAGCCAGAAGAGGGCCATTAGGTTTGGGTTTACTGGAAAAGAAGCAGAATCAGTGAGTACAATGCAAAAAAAGGGGGGTGGTTCTACTCCAGGATGATGAGATCATCTGAAAAAGGTCTCTTCTTCCTCCTCCAACAAACATCTTCTACTTGCACTACTTGACAAGCCAAACGTTTTTTTGGTAGAAATGGCTTGACCCATTTGGAGGGTACCCACTTAGGCCCAGAGGGAGTGGATATGCAAGCGTATCCCCTCCCCCAGGTGACAAGCTCGAAGGGGCCCTCCACTTTCCAGGTCTCCGGGTCTCTTGCCATGACCCAGGACCTGTCCTTCAGCTCCAGTAGAGGGTTTGCGTGGTAACACCGAGTCATGGGTGGATTCAAATTTTCAAAACTGCAGTTTAAGAAGTTTAATCTGAAAAATGCTTTGGACAACCCGATCTGGGGAGGGTCCACGTTCACTGTCTCTCGCTGATGTCCGAGCGTTGAGACTCTGCTGAGCCCTCTTCCACCATGGTTTGACCTATTGAGGAATAAGTGATGCCGGTATGTCTTATTCCCCATTGTTGCAGGAAAGCTTCAAATTCCTTGGATTTGTGCCCCAGCCCATTATCCATTCGAAATTTCAAGGTCGAGGTACTTCCAAGGTGGCATCCTCTGAATTTTGTCACTTTGCAGCTCGAGCCCTGCAGCAATTAATGAAGATGTTGCCAGTTCAAGCGCATGGCTAAGTATGTCATTGCTGAGTGCACAAATTTGAATCCCCAATGATTACATACCTGCAACGGATCCAGTGCCAAGTACCTGGGGTCTTGGGCGAAACCGTTACTGCGAGGAAATTAGAGTTTCAGAGATGGATGGGCTTTGTCAACTGGAGTCTGAAGGGAGAAAGTTTAGATAATGTTGTCAGAATGGGTTTTTGGTTTAAGTATATAGGTGTTGCAGATGGTGAATCTTTAAAAGTCACGTCCGGTGAAACATTGGAAATCACATCGGGTAAAGCCATGTCAGTCATGTCAGCAACAAGTGGAATGTGTCTGAAGGGGTCTCCTCCCCTGCCCTCCCCACAGGATGCTTAATTGTTCTGCCTTAATTTTGTTGTCGCAAATGGAGGGGCTGCGCTTAGAAATATATTTTTTTTTCACCCCTCCTCAGAAAGCGACTGGCTCTATCTAAATTAAAGAAATTGTTGCTGCAGTGGACAAGCCAGGGCCCAGTGGCATGGCTTGACACAGAGATGACACAGGCAATCCTCGGGCAGTGGTGGGCCAGCAGGTCTTGGCATGGTTTGCATGCCTGTACCCAAAGTAGGATAAACATCAATGGGAGGTTTGGCAAAAGCAACTTTGAGAGCAGTTCTTGGTGTATGATCTTTTTGAGTAGGTTCCTCCGGAAGCACAGAAAACTTTTTTGCACAAACTTCAAGCATGAGTTGCAAGGTGGGGGGGGCGTTCTAGTGGGAGGCTGAGGATGGCCACCTTACACCTGGGATTGGTGTTAGCTGATGCCATCTCAGATAAAATCTCTTTACAAGCCTACTCACCCCAAACCTGCAACTCCACTGCCTTCCAAAGGCTGTAAAAGGCTCAGATGGAGATCAAAAAATTTTAGAGTATGTTAACAAGGGAGCATCAACTTGCAAAGCGAGGAATGGCTTTTCAGCCAACTACATGGCTTCTTTTAAAGCCTCTCAAGGTAGTACTTTGGCTTGAACCTGTCCTTGTGCCCAGTTTGTCAGGCCACAAAGATGATCAGTAGAGATGGGCAGTCCTTTCAAGTCTGCACCAGTCTGGAGCAGAGGGTGTCCAGCAATTGAATACCTTGCCTGGACTGTCTGAGAATCCATCTAGAGTAGGGCTTCTGAAGGGAGAAGAGCAACAGGTACCAATTGCCACTTCCACAGTGCATCGTCGACAGTATAGAACCACTCGAGATGCTGTGATTCCCATCCATAAGATGATCCGAGAGCTGGAGAGCCAAGGGATGGTCAGCAAGACCCACTCACCCTTCAACAGCCCCATCTAGCCTGTGCATAAATCTGAAGGAGAATGGAGACTGACGGTTGACTACCGTGCATTGAATGAAGTGACTCCACCACTGAGCGCTGCTGTGCCAGACATATTAGAGCTCCAGTATGAGCTTGAGTCCAAGGCAGCAAAGTGGTATGCCACTATTGATATTGCCAATGCATTTTTCTCCATTCCGCTGGCAGCAGAATGCAGGCCTCAGTTTGCCTTCACCTGGAGAGGTGTGCAGTACACTTGGAACCGGCTGCCCCAGGGGTGGAAGCACAGTCCTACCATCTGCCATGGACTGATCCAGAGTACACTAGAAAAGGGTGAAGCTCCAGAACATCTGCAATATATTGATGACATCATTGTATGGGGGAAGACAGCAGCAGAAGTGTTTGAGAAAGGAGAAAAAATCATCCAGATTCTCCTGAAAGCTGGCTTTGCCATCAAGAAGAGCAAAGTCAAGGGACCTGCTCAAGAAATCCAGTTTCTGGGAGTGAAATGGCAAGACGGACGGCGTCAGATTCCCACTGATGTCATCAACAAGATAACAGCAATGTCTCCACCATCCAACAAGAAAGAAACACAAGCTTTCC
>NW_024372371.1:0-7961 GCF_014805655.1 Passer montanus | reverse complement strand
GAGCTGAGCTGTGGTTCTTTCTGCGTGATTGTGGAGAAGACATGAGGCTATGGGATGGAAAATCCACTGCTGCTCTGGCCCGAAGGGTGCGTGAATTGAAGGAAGACAGGGCTCAGAGAGGAAGTTCCACCACAAGGAAAGCAGCTCCAGTTGCCCGTAGCCGAACTGCCAGGTATGATGATGATGATGACATGTCTGATCCCCTTGAAGGAACCTCTAAGACATATGCCCAAGGAAAGAAGGATAACCAGGCTTAGAGGGGCCCTGCCTCTAGCCAGGTAGAGGCTAGGGAAAATCGTGTTTTCTGGACGGTGTGGATTCGTTGGCCTGGCATATCGGAACCACAAGAGTATAAAGCTTTGGTCGACACTGGTGCGCAGTGTACCATAATTCCATCAAGACATGTGGGGACAGAATCCGTTTCTATTGCTGGTGTGACAGGGGGATCACAAGACTTCACTTTGGTGGAAGCTGATGTGAGCTTGACTGGGAATGAGTGGAAGAAACATCCTATTGTGACTGGCCCAGAGGCCCCATGTATCCTGGGCATAGATTATCTGCGAAGTGGGTATTTCAAAGACCCAAAAGGACTGAGGTGGGCATTTGGGATAGCAGCTGTAGTGACAGAGGGCGTCCAGCAATTGAATACCTTGCCTGGACTGTCTGAGAATCCATCTACAGTAGGGCTTCTGAAGGGAGAAGAGCAACAGGTACCAATTGCCACTTCCACAGTGCATCGTCGACAGTATAGAACCACTCGAGATGCTGTGATTCCCATCCATAAGATGATCCGAGAGCTGGAGAGCCAAGGGATGGTCAGCAAGACCCACTCACCCTTCAACAGCCCCATCTAGCCTGTGCATAAATCTGAAGGAGAATGGAGACTGACGGTTGACTACCGTGCATTGAATGAAGTGACTCCACCACTGAGCGCTGCTGTGCCAGACATGTTAGAGCTCCAGTATGAGCTTGAGTCCAAGGCAGCAAAGTGGTATGCCACTGTTGATATTGCAAATGCATTTTTCTCCATTCCTCTGGCAACAGAATGTAGGCCTCAGTTTGCTTTCACGTGAAGGGGAGTGCAGGATACCTGGAATCAACTGCCCCAGGGGTGGAAGCACAGTCCTACCATCTGCCATGGACTGATCCAGACTGCACTAGGAAAGGGTGAGGCTCCAGAACACCTACAGTATATTGATGAGATCATTGTGTGGGGGAACACAGCTGCAGAAGTGTTTGAGAAAGGAGAGAAAATCATCCAAATCCTCCTAGGAGCTGGTTTTCCCATCAAAAAGAGCAAAGTAAAGGGGCCAGCTCGTGAGATTCAGTTCCTCTGAGAAAAGTGGCAAGATGGATGGCGTCAGATTCCTACGGATGCCTTCAACAAGATCACAGCTATGTCTCCACCAACCAGTAAGAAGGAGACACAAGCTTTCCTAGGTGTCCTAGTCCTAGCCATAGGCTTTTGGAGAATGCACATTCCCGAGTAGTCAGATTGTGAGCCCTCTCTACCTGGTTACCTGTAAGAAGAACACTTTCCACTGTGGCCCTGAGCAGCAACAAGCCTTTGCCCAGATTAAGCAGGAGATCACTCATGCAGTAACCCTTGGCCCAGTCAGGATAGGACCAGAGGTGAACAACCTGCTCTATTCTGCAGCCGGGAACCATGGCTTGTCCTGAAGCCTTTGGCAGAAGATGCCTGGGGAGACTCAGGGTCAACCACTGGGATTTTGGAGTCGAAGCTACAGAGGGTCTCAATCTAACTACACCCCAACAGAGAAATAAATCTTGGCTGCCTATGAAGGAGTCCAAGCTGCCTCAGAAGTGATTGGTACAGAAGCACAAGTCATCCTGACACCCCGACTACCGATGCTGCAATGGATGTTCAAAGGCAAGGTTCCGTCCACCCACCATGCCACCAGTGCTACATGGAGCAAATGGATTGTTTTTATCTCACAGTGCAGCGGCATAGGTAAACTGAATCTCCCTGGGATTTTAGAGGTAATTACAAATTGGCCCGAAGGTGAAAATTTTGGTGTCACAGATGAAGAACAAAAACTAGTGACATGGGCTGAAGAAGCTCCTCCATATAACCAACTGCCACCAGAGGAAATACGCTATGCTCTTTTTGCTGATGGTTCCTGTCACATCATAGGGATGAACCGGAAGTGGAAAGCAGCCGTATGGAGCCCCACACGACAGGTGGCAGAGGCCACTGAAGGAGAAGGTAGATCAATCCAGCTCATGTAATTCAAAGCTGTTCAGCTGGCCCCGGATATTGCAGAAAGAGAGAAACGGCCAAAGCTCTACCTCTACACTAATTCACGGATGGTAGCCAACGCTCTGTGGGGATGGCTGGAGAGGTGGAAAGAGGCTAACAGGCAGCGTAGAGGAAAACCAATTTGGGCTGTTGAAGAGTGGAAAGACATCACTACCAGGGTAGGGAGGCTACCTGTGAAGGTCCGCCATGTAGATGCCCATGTCCCCAAGAGTAGAACTAATGTAGAGCACAAAAACAATGAGCAGGTAGACCAGGCTGCAAAGATAGGCGTGTCAAAGATAGACCTAAATTCGGAGCACAAAGGAGAGTTATTCCTAGCTTGATGGGTCCATGATGCCTCAGGTCATCAGGGTAGAGATGCCACCTATAAGTGGTCATGAGACCGAGGGGTGGGTTTAACCATGGGCCTCAGGTCATCAGGGTAGAGATGCCACCTATAAGTGGAGGGTAGGGAGGCTACCTGTGAAGGTCCGCCATGTAGATGCCCATGTCCCCAAGAGTAAAGCCAATGAGGAGCACCAAAACAATGAGCAGGTAGACCAGGCTGCAAAGATAGGCGTGTCCAAGATAGACCTAGATTGGGAGCACAAGGGAGAGTTATTCCTAGCTCGATGGGTCCATGATGCCTCAGGTCATCAGGGTAGAGATGCCACCTATAAGTGGTCACGAGACCGAGGGGTGGGTTTAACCATGGACAGTATTTCTCAGGTTATCCACGACTGTGAGACGTGTGCTGCCATCAAACAGGCCAAGAGGGTGAAGCCCCTATGGTATGGTGGGCGGTGGTCCAAGTACAAGTATGGGGAGGCCTGGCAGATTGACTACATCACACTGCCCCAGACACGCCAAGGCAAGCGCTACGTGCTCACAATGGTAGAAACCACCACAGGGTGGTTGGAGGCCTACCCTGTGCCTCATGCTACTGCCCAGAACACCATCCTGCGCCTGGAAAAGCAAGTCCTGTGGAGACATGGTACCCCTGAGAGGATTGAGTCAGACAACGGGACTCATTTCAAGAACAGCCTTATCAGCACCTGGACCAGAGAACATGGCATTGAGTGTGAAGGAGTCCAAGCTGCCTCAAAAGTAATAAGCACTGAAGCACAACTCCTCCTGGCACCCCGACTACCAGTACTGGGGTGGATGTTCAAAGCAAAGGTTCCCTCTACCCACCATACCACCAGTGCTACATGGAATAAGTAGATTGCTCTCATAACACAGCGTGCCCGTATTAAAAAGCTGAACAACCCTGGGATTCTTGAAATAATTACAAACTAGCCGGAAGGTAAAAACTTCAGTCTCACTGATGAAGAAGAACAAGAAGTGACACGTGCTGAAAAAGCTCCTCCATATAACCAATTGCCAGTGGAAGAAACACAATATGCTCTTTTTACTGATAGTTCCTGTCGCATGGTAAGAATGAATCAGAAGTAGAAAGCAGCCGTATGGAGCCCCACACAACAAGTTGCAGAGACAACTGAAAGAAAAAGTAGATCAGGCCAACTTGCTGAACTCAAAGCTGTTCAACTGGCCTTGGACATTGCTGAAAGAGAGAGGTGGCCAAAGCTCTACCTCTACACTAATTGATAGATAGTAGCCAGTGCTCTGTGGGGATGGCTGGAGAGGTGGAAAGAGGCTAATTGGCAGCGTAGAGGAAAACCAGTTTGGGCTGTTGAAGAGTGGAAAGACATCGCTACCAGGGTAGGGAGGTTACCTGGGAAGGTCCGCCATGTAGATGCCCATGTCCCCAAGAGCAGAACTAATGTAGAGCACAAAAACAATGAGCAGGTAGACCAGGCTGCAAAGATAGGCGTGTCAAAGATAGACCTAAATTCGGAGCACAAAGGAGAGTTATTCCTAGCTTGATGGGTCCATAATGCCTCAGGTCATCAGGGTAGAGATGCCACCTATAAGAGGGCACGAAACCGAGGAGTGGATTTAACCATAGACAGTATTTCTCAAGTTATCCACAACTGTGAGACGAGTGCTGCCGTCAAACAGGCCAAGCGGGTGAAGCCCCTATGGTATGGTGGGCGGTGGTCCAAGTACAAGTATGGGGAGGCCTGGCAGATTGACTACATCACACTGCCCCAGACACGCCAAGGCAAGCGCTATGTGCTCATAATGGTAGAAGCCACCACAGGATGGTTGGAAACATACCCTGTGTCTCATGCTATGGCCCGTAACACCATCCTGGGCCTTGAAAAGCAAGTCCTTTGGAGGCACGGTACCCCTGAGAGAACTGAGTCAGACAATGGGACTCATTTCAAGAACAGCCTTATTAACACCTGGGTTAGGGAACATGGCATTGAGTGGGTGTACCATATCCCCTACCATGCACCAGCTGCAGGCAAAGTGGAAAGGTACAATGGACTACTAAAAACCCAGCTGAAAGCCTTGGGTGGGGGATCTTTCAAAACTTGGGAGCAGCATTTAGCAAAGGCCATCTGGTTAGTTAACACCTGAGGTTCCACCAACCGAGCAGGTCCTGCCCCGTCTGGTCCCTGAATATAATAAATGGAGAGAAAGTCCCAGTGGTACATGTTAGAGGTTTGTTAGGGAAGACCTTGTGGATCAATTCTGCCTCGAGTACATTGTGGGGTACCTTGTTATCAGCCTGCTCCCGCACAGCTGGCGGGACACAGAGACGGGGCAGTACATAGTGCGGCTTTTGCTTTTTGCTTTGCTTTTTGCTGCTTGCTTTGCTCTTGCTCCTGCTTTGCTCCTGCTCTGATTTTCCTTTTTGCTTCTGTTAGTTAGTTTAGCTAAGCAGTCCAGATTTTTCCCTGGACTGTATTTTTCCCTTCCCTTTTTGGAACCATTCAAACCTGCTCCGGACTGGGACCTGGGAAACACCAAGACTTTACATCTGGTGGCTGCAGCAGTTTTCCCCAGCGCTGGAGGGAGCAACAACAGAGCGACCACCCCCAGGAAAGACTTTCTGAATTTGTCATCCTTTTCCGATCGGTGAAAGTGTTGTCATCTGGTACTGTTCATTTTGTGTGCTGGGGGTGCTTTGCTTGTTAAATAAACAGGTTCTTTCCACTTCTCTCCAAGGAATCCTTCCCGAACCAGAGGAGGGAAGGGGCTGTGTGGGTTTGCTTTCTGGGGGGTGCCCCTTCTGGAGGTTTTCTCCCAGATTTGCCCTAATCCAGGACATTCTTGTATGTGACTTCAAACTCCCAGACATCTGTTGGAAACTTAATAAAGCAGGAAAAAGGCAGTCCAGGAAATTTTTAGAGTGTATGGAGGACAATTTTTTTGTCACAGCTGGTGGGCAGACCAGGGGAGGGACTGTATTAGACCTGCTGTTTTCAAATAGAGATGGGCTGGTGGAGATGTAGTGCCTGGCCAGACACTCCAAGGGAAGCGTCCAGAGCCGCGTCCAGTCCATGGAACTGAGCGGCCACTGCCCAGCCCAGCCTGGGCTGATGTGGATTCGTCTGCACACAGCTCGGGAAAGGTCCCCCTGGCCACCTGCACAGTGCAACAGACAAGTGTCAGACACAGTTACAGAGCTCTGCCCAGAGATGACAGGGGCAGTTCCTTAAAAAGAACCATAAAAAGTCAAGAAAAATAACCAAAACAACCAAACAAAACAATAACAAAACTACAAGAACAAGAAAAAAACCAAACACCAAAACCACAGAAAATCCCCAAAAAACCCCCAAAAACCCAACAAAAACAAACAAACAAAACAAAGAACAAAAACACAAACCAACCAAACATATAACAAAAAAAACCAAAACACAAAACAAGGAAGAAGAAACAGGCAAATCCTCTCCCCAGCAGAGCTGTTCCATCCTTCAGTTGTCCCACCTGCACTCACACAAGACCTGGGGCTGCAAAAAAATAGGATTCATTGGGCACATTTGCAGGTAAAGCAGGTTTAGGACAGGCCACCCCTCTGAGGGCAATGGTCTCACCATCAGCATTTTCAGGCTCATGGGAATGCAGCAGGCTTCATTGGTATCACCCAGTCCAGCTGCCCTTTTTTCCTTATATGTACTCCCCCTAGAATGTTCTCCCCTCTCTTATCCCCCATTGATCCCGGTTTACTGCAATGCTCTGCCCCTGTTACCTCATTGGTTCACCAGTTGGCTGCCCCTCCTCTGCACCACCTGTGCTCAGTTCCCATTGGCCCTTGGCCCTCAGACCCGCCCCTTTCCCCCCTTATCAAATCCTGGGTCCTCAGCCCCATTTTGTCTCTGTGCCTGGACCCTCTGCATTGCAATAAACTGAGTTTGGAGCTCTGCACACAGACCCGCCTCTGGCCTTGTCCATCAGCAGGTTAAGCAAGCGTGCTCTGGGAGTGCAGGTTGCTCACAGGGGCTCATTGTGGATTTGCTGCAACACTAGAGATGGACTTGGGCAGGAGGATCCCCCTAACCCAATGTACTCATGCACTGTATTTTTCCCCAAACCAGGATTGCTCATTCCAAAACTTTGGCCGGATGGAGGAGGAGGCTGTGAGGAAGAGGAAGATGGCCCGGGACACGCAGGCAGGTGAGGAGGAAGTGAGTGCCCCTTTCCCCCTCTCTCCTGCTCCATCTCCCAGCCCAGCAATGCCCCCGGCTGCAGGACAATCCCACTGCTGTCCTGCTGGGGATGCACTGGGGGATCTTCTTCCCTTTCCCTGTGGCACAGGGGCAAACCCCATCCTCTCCTTGTCCTTCTTGCCCCAAACAAAGAGGTGAGGATGGAGACCAGGGAGGACAAATCCCCACAACAGAACCTTGAGGAAGAGGCAAATTTGAGCGGCTCCACATGGCAGGAGTCCAACAGGGAGGGAAAGCACCAGACATGCCACAGGAGGAGGAGCACCAAACCCAGCCCAGGGTGCTCTGAGGTGAAAGGCTGCACCCTGAGCCAGGAAGGTGGACACAGCTTCAGGCAGAGCTCGGGGCTGGTGGTCCATGAGCAGCTTCAGGATGCGGCGAAGCCCTACAAGTGTTTAGAGTGTGGGAAGAGCTTCAGGCAGAGCAACACTCTGATCCACCACCAGATGATCCACACTGGGGAATGGGCCTACGAGTGTGGGGAATGTGGGAAGGGCTTCAGGTGCAGCTCAGAACTCATCAGGCACCAACGCATCCACACCGGGGAGATGCCCTACTAGTGTTCCCAGTGTGGAAAGAGCTTCATGCAGAGCTCTGCCTTGGCCAGACAGCAGCGGAGTCACTGTTAAGGGAAGCCCTGCAAATGCCCCAACTGCAGGAAAAGCTTCATTCCCAACTCCAGCTTCATCCCCCATTGGAGGACCCTCGTTGGGAAGAGACCTGTGATCCATGTTCATGTGATCCATGCTGGGAAGACACCTGTACCTTTTCCTGCCCCTGCCAATGACATGATGTGGGATTGAATAATGTGAGGGTCAGGCCACGGCCCTGTCATTACATTCACTCCCATCTCTGGTCATTGCCAGGGGCAGGAAAGGGACTCCCTGTCTCCCTGAAGAGAAGGGTGTCCTTCCCTGGAGTGAGGATAAACATTGCTGCTTAGAGGCACTCAGCGGTAATGTAGTTTTTCCTACAAATCCTTTTCCTTATTCCCCGCTGTTATCAATATTGTTTCTGTTGCTGTTTGTTCCTTGTCTTGTTGCTGTTTCCAGTAAATTGTTCCCACACCATCCTAGGATATTTGCCTTTTGTGCTTTGCATTGCAGGTGGGAGGGCAGCAA
>NW_024372370.1:3794383-3935512 GCF_014805655.1 Passer montanus | reverse complement strand
CAGTCTGCAAGCCTGGTCTTTAAACATATTTAAAAAATCCATTTAGAATTTTTTCACTAATTTGTTTCTAAGGAAGAAAAATTACCCATGGGAAAGCAGACCTTAGCAGTGATTTGTTGGCTGAAAATATCTGGGAGTCACTAGCTAGAAATAGCCAGTCATTGCTTAGGGCAGGCTAATGTTTTAGATCTTGACTTCCTTGACATATTTGGTGTTTTACCCACCAGCACCAGGAAGCACCTCTGCAGATAACCTGGATCATAAATTTATATCTGTTCACCATAGCGTCACCTTGAAGCACTAGCAGAGGTTGTCTTCCAAAATGGACATCACGAGTGACAAAGCTCATTATGACAGCATTCACAGGCACATGGAAAGTCCAGGTTTAATTTCTTTCCCTGGCTGATGAGACTGCAACCTCCCATCTTCCTTCCCCTTATGACAGCATTCACAGGCACATGGAAAGTCCAGGCTTAATTCCTTTCCCTAGCTGATGAGACTGCAACCACCCATCTTCCTAGAAAGGGGCTTATCCATCACCTGTTGTCCATCCTAATACAAGAACATCCTCCTTGATGAACTCTGTAGCATTGAAATGTCTTGGCATAAGTGTGGGAGTGTGAATGATCCTGGCTGTGAAGTTCAGTGATTAGAAATCTCCTATACCTCCTACTAATGCCAGTTAGTTAGCATTTAAGGTGACTTACCCTCCTTTCAGTTTCCAGCTGTTCTTTGGTTGTTGGTCTCTGGACCAACAGCTTGGTTTGTACTTGATGTAAGAACTGAGAGCTTGAGCACTTGAACCATCCTTGGAAGCAGATTCCATACACTTTACTGTCACCCCTTTTACCCGAAGTATGGACAAATACAGCACAGCAAGAGTGACAAATCCAAGTTTCTTTTACTGTTTATCAGTGGAACACTGATTGTTTCAGTGTGGTAATTAAAGAATATTAAAACTTGCCAATAAAGTTTCTTATTTGTTAGAGTTTGGAATGCAGATGAAATGTGTTACTAAATTGTGAATGCATCATCAGTGTTGTCTATTCTATTAGAACTAATGATAGGCAGAAAAGATAGAAAAGTGTAGCATAAAAATTATATTGTCCATTTTTGACAAATTGTAGGTTTATGGTACCTGTCATTTTGGAATGCCTTCAATTTTGAGGAACAGTAAGATGAGGTCATTTAGATATTATTGACTCTGCCTTAATGGCATCAGTCATAAGTATTTAAAGCATTTAACCCTCTATGAGGAGCTTTGAACTATAAAAGTTATTCTGCAATAAGGACAGCCTGCTGTTGTATAGCAGTGACACCAGATGTGTGGTCCCTTCCATGGCTGCCTCTACTGCCACAGGAACTTCTGTGGGTCTCATGGTGCTTGGAACAGCACTTTCATTGAAGACAGTGAAACTATACTCATATTAGGATATAGCAAGCATCTTTTTATTTGCCTATATATTTAAACTCATTCTAGCTAGATTGAACCATCTTTTCTAGAGTAATGTTAATGGAGTTTGGAATCAGTGAGCAAACTAACAAACTCTTGTTCCAGGTAAACAGGAGGTGCAGAATACATATTAATAAAAGACACCACATTCCGTTAGTAGAGCCCACAATTAGGCTAATAATACTATACTCAGCTTTTTCAGCAAATGGCCTTGTTTTTCAGCAGGCCTGGGCACTGACTGTTACAGTGATTTTGCAGGAAGCCTCTGCTCATTCATCCAAAGCATGCAAATGTGGACATAGCACATTAACTCAGACACCCTCTGAAAACAAACCTGGGCATAATGTTCACAAATCAAACTGTACATAGAAAAAGAAACCTAGAGCCTAATATTAAGTTCAGTGAGGTCAATATAAAAATGTCCACCCATTTTCTTAGGTTTTGGGTGAGTCACAATGAAGATTCAGTAGGTGTTCAGAGCATGAAGTTTGGAATTTCTTGTGGTCTAAGTGTAAACCCCAAAGTACAAATGAAAATGCTAAACACATTCCATTCACAGAGATAGCCTTTCCACTCACCACTAGCCTTTCCAATTTAACATATACCAGCAATTAAGTTTTCATCCCAGTTTGCCTTAAGTAAGCTTGACTTTTTTACCATTTGCAATTTCTAACTCTCTGTGAACTTCATAGTTCCAGCTTTCCTACTTGTGTCCATCTGTAGTCTGTACTGAGCCTGCAGACCACCTCTTCTGAGTTACTGGCAAAGAAGCACTCCCCTGATGCTGTTCATCAGTGTCAGACAAGCATGAGATACATAGATATCAGATATTTGAGCTTTTAGAATGCACCTTTTTCACTATCAGAGCTCAATGCATTTGTTACATATGGTACCTACTGCCATTTGAAATTATGCAGATCATGTGAGACACCTGCATGTGGCACAAGCTATGTGTCCCAGCAGTGCTTCAGCATGATAGCAGTCATGCACCCTTCTGAAACCACACCCAACATCCAGGTAGTGTTCTCTGGGGCATCTTCAACAGCAATGGCAATATTGGGGCAATTGGATCACATCCACCAAGTTAGGCAAAGGAGTTTCCATATACATTGCAAATATCAACCTGGGCTGCCTATAAGGGTATATTGATGCCACTAAATAGAGAACAGGCTAGGATATGATCCTGGCATTTTGAGTCTATGCAATGTAAACTGTGCCTTGTTCACACTGGTGAGGACTCATTTCCACAGGAGCAAACTGCCTGCACCCACAGACCACACCTCTTGGTCCTGGACCTCCTATGGTCATGCATTGTGCTGCTGTAGTCTTAGAAAATACTGACTGTGTGTGTCTGCAGTTCAAACAATCTGAAATAATGTGAGAGCTGTGCATGATCCATCCGTGTGGCAGCACTGAACTGGGCATATGTGTCACCGCACCCTTGAACGTGGCAGGAAAGATGTATGGCTGTGCAAGAGAAGGCAAAGCCTGCCAGGATAGCATTAGAGAGCTGTACAGAGCATAGGGTATCATAAATATGCAGTCTCATGTGCATTGCCTGCTGGGAGCCATCTCTGGAATGAACTCTCCACCAAGCCATATCAGGACACTGCAATGGAGAAAACACTTGGAGTGATTGAGCACAGTTCCAGGGAACATGTTAACAATTTAGCACCATGAACAGCCTGAGGTCCCATGTTTGGGCCATTTCCTATTTTTATGAAGTAATGTAGATTTATTTTCAGTGGCAACTGGTTAGTATTATTGATACTAGGGTTAAAAATGTACGCTTATACAAACATAGTTACATTTGTAACTTTTAAAATATAGGAGAAATATCAATTAGACTGTGCTTGAAATTCTGGTATTATTTTATCCTGGACTGTGTCAGGATAAAGAAGGACTGGGGTGAACAATTCTGCTTAGTCTTCCTGGAACTTAGCATGCCAACTCCCTTGGCAGACCATATAAAGGACCATGTTCAACAGCACTCCTGCCTAAGATATGTGAGACTGGTGTACTCACTGATGTAACCTACATCTCATGGAGAGTAGATGATCTGTGGATAACGTGTATACCCAAAAAAAACTAGAGTCAGTGAGAATTAAGCACTTAATACTGGCTAAAATCTGTTCCTGGCTCCAATAAAGCTAATCTAAATGAGCATTATGATGCACTACTACTTTAATTTTCAGCAGCCTTCCTGTTGTGGGAGTGAGAGTGCTCTGGGGAAGCAAATCATCAGGACATTGATTTAATATCAGTTTTGATTTAAATTTCTTGCAACACAGTAGGTTATGCTGACTCTCAGCCTGCGTGTGTTGTTATTTGGATTCTGGATAAACAAAGCAGTGTTCATTAGAAAGATATTAGTACTTTTGTTTTGATGCTCAGAAGAGGAGGAAGGGGGAATATGCCTTACATTTGTTGTCATTTTAAAATTTTAAACACTGAAAATCATAGGTAATTCATATCTGATGTATTTCCATATCAACTCAAAATATACTTCATGAATATCACTGCTGGTAGAGGAGTCATGCTTTCATATGGCTTTGCTGTTCGTAAACAAGTTTTCTTTTTACAAGTGAATGCACAGATCATTTTGTGACTACTGTACTGCAAGCTTCCCACAAACCTGAGTATTTGTGCCTTTCACAGTATCATTACTTTTCTGTGTGAGGCATCTCATCCACACATGTCTGCAGGATGTCAGTGTGCATTGTGAATATTTTGCTTGTTATGAGGGAATATCTCTTGGGTTTTCAAGGGTGCTTTAATCCCCAAGTATGGATTACTACTATTTTTTTGAACAGTGTTTTTTCTTTGCTGAGGTAAACACCTAGGAATCATCTGTCTGCTGAGAGAAAGCAGTTTAGCTTGTTGTCCCTAAGGGCAACCAGAGCTATCTGCTCCCAGTATTGTATTGGGAAAATTATGCTTATGTTGAAAATAACATTGGTCTGAGCTGTAATGGAAGGTACCACTCATCATATTCAAGCAAGACCAACTCTTGGTGTTTGGAGTCAAATTAATGCAAGGAGGAATTATTTCAGCATGCTATGAATTTAGTCTGAACAAAATAATTTTCTTCTTCATTGCATAGGATTACACATAGCCACTGTACATTCATCAAAAGGAATTTTTAATTCTGTTCTTAGAGTTATCAGGCACGTCTTTCTTTTTGTAATTGAATTTATTTACAGTTTTTATGCTGGACTCACTTGAACTGGCCCTGTGCATTTTTTGCCCCATCCCTAGTATTATAACATCTTGTTTCTCTTTTTGGTAAGAATATTCTGTGTATTTTTCATAAATCTGTGCTATCCTTATGGGAGGTTGTTCAATCTGGTTAGTTTTTGTTTTTGTTTTTGTTTTGTTGTCCTTTTTTTATGTTTTCTACTTACTTAATTGCTTTTGAATTTCAGAATAAAATAAAGACCCTAGCACTGATACCTGTCTGTTGTCTGGTTTAGAAGGAAAAATTAAATCATCTACAAACTGTCCCAAGAATCTGAATCCATAGGCTAGGCAGCATCACTGACTCTAGCTTGTCAAGCCTTTAAAAAATATTGAAGTATAGAGCTTTAATTTGTTTTGCAGTGAAGATGTTTCTCAGAAAGTCATTCAAAAGTAGCATCTGTGACCAACAAAATATTTTGGAAAAGCAGTTAACAGAAATATCACCAAGATTACACTGCTCTGAAATTCTTGTTCAACTACTTTTTCATTATTACAGCATGATCATCCAATGGATTGATATGAAAACAGACAGAAAATATATTTTGTGCACTAAGGTTTGTGTTGCTCCTGGAAGAGTTTAAAAGTAGGATTTTCAGTGCCTGTAGCTTCCAGCCATATTCAAGGGCACCTTGATTTAACTGTAAGCAGTGCCCCAGTGTATAGTCATAGGGTTATTTCTGTTCTTTGGGGAGAAAATCAGGCTGCAAATGCACACATCCTTCATGGCAGAATATCTGTCTAGAGAGAGGAAAGCAGATATATGTATAAGGGTAAAAATCCCAAATATAGCCTCTAATAGGTGTGATAATTATTTTCAGGAAAAAGTGATAAGATGCAGTTTAAATCCATTGGGCACATTGTTCCAATGAATGTGCAGTGTATTTATTAGGGTACTCAAAGGATTTATAGCTGCTCCAAAGAAGTACATCTGCTCTATGACTACAGGCAACTTTAGTTTCTAGGGAAAGTTTCTTGAAACTTTTTAAATATGCTTTAACCTCTTGCATGCTGACTTGACATACCTAAAAGTGAGTTGCCTCACACAGCCTTCACAGGAAATGGCTCAACAATAGCATCCATCTGCTCTGGATGCTCACACCAGGCATCTAACACCTCTGGCCTGACACCATCTCCAAGTATACACCTCCCAAAACTTTTGTAATTCCTGGTTTCTGGGAAAGGAAATCAGGGTATGAAGACTGGATGGAATTATAGTTTTTCCTGTAGTATCTGATTTAGATGACTTCAGCATGCAGCAGCAGTTAAGCACAGAGGAGTATATAAATATGTACACACATGGAATGATCTGCTGGTCCTAAAATTGGGTATCCTTGACAAACAGCCCAACAGGAGCCCACGTCTACATTGTACAGCCCTGCATGATTTGACCCAACAAATCTCCTGCCCTTTAGCTGTGCTCACACTGGCAGACCTGTAGTGTGGGGTGCCAAGGAAGAGTCTCTTAAGCCTCCTCTCAGGCCTGCAAGGGTTCACTCATGCTTCCCCTCAGGTGTCCACAGACCAAAGCTGGAGCTATCACAACCCTGGGAGCTGGTTGCCAGACCACAGCCTCCTGGTTACCCCAGCCACACAGGACAGACAGAGTCAACTGAGACAGCAGAAGAATGAGATACTGTGCTGCACAAAGGAAGAAGAAAATGAGACAGAGATAAAATTGAAAAATCAAAAGGAAAAAAATATCCCAGTAAAATAAGAATTAATTTTTCATTACATTCCAGTGCAAGTTATTACCACTGTGACAAAAAAAAAAAAAAAACATTTTAAACCTCATCGCCTCTTCTCATAGCTGCTGAATAACTTGCCCTCCTCATATGTGCCCATTTGTGGCTCAAGATGTGAACCAGAGAGAATGAAACTGCTTGCTTGATATTTAGGGCAGGGTAGTCAACAACTGCTTGCTCTGCTGGCAAATGACCCATAGGTCAGGCCCAGATGGATGTTGCCATTCAGAGTGCTGACTCAGGGAGAGCAGGAATGCCAAATGAATGAGCAATCATCTTGGTATTTTGTTTAGCATGGAAAATTCAATTAGAATTCTGTACTTCTCCTGCTTCTTGTTCTTCCTTGTGGCAATCTTTTTACACAACAGCAAGATGTTAACAGTGCAGAATAAAAGGCATGCTAATAAGTATAATTTTCCTTTTATTTTTTTCCCCTGAACACCGCATTTGCTTCATGTTCTTTATTCCATTGTACATAGCAATTAAATAAAGAAAAACTGGTGCTGGGCTGTTTCTTTCTACAGGGATTTTAAATTTTTCAAGCCACTCCTCTCTGAGCATTTGTACATTTGAAAGCAATTGTACATTTGCTCCCTTTCCTCCACAAACACCAGGTCCCCTCTAGGAAACTGCTGTCTTTGTATGCAAAAATGTAAGGGCAATGAATAGCGGTGGAATAGTCTGTCTGAAACCCATTTTCATCTGCTTCTTTCCTTCTTTTATCCCAAGTGTTATCTTATTCATTATAAAATATTTCTGTTCCTCTATTATATTTTTTCAGGTTCTTTTTTCTTTTTCAAATTCTCTGTGTTTACACAGGGTAGATGTGGCTTTGATGGACATATGATATACGATAGTTTGAGGCACATCTGACAGAATATGACTTTGGCCTGCATAAATTACTGTCAGGGAATTTTCAAGGAAGTATTGAAATAAATTTGCAGTGACTCAAAAATGTGTTATAAATTATAACATAATCCGCACCGTGGAATGATTTGATGCTTAAAACAATTAAGTGAGTTTTTTAGTTTAGGTATATCCTCATAATTTTTCCTCATAGTTTAAACTTCTCAAACTGCACTGAGCCCTTTGAGAAAAATACTTTAGAAGGGAAAATTTTCCCTCTCCCTTGATAAAAATCATATTTCTTTTCTGTCAGGCTTGTGTCTCTACTCTCACAGGTAGTTCAGAGATGGCAAGGTTTGGCCTTTCCTCACATACTTGTATCAACTCCTATAGAGGGTAACTAGGATCCTTCTACATTGTGCCACTACCTTCCTGATCCTTTTCTACTCCAAGTCACCAAATCCCAGCTTTTCAAATGACATTCTAGAAGTACTCCAATTAAGAGGATAAGAAGTGAGAGTTTGTGAAGCTCAAAATCCTTATGGGATCTTGAAAATATTCTTCAGGCAGTGGCCTATATTTTATGCATTCAGTATCAATGGTAGCTTTGACTCAGTGAGAGTAATCTCTTCTGTCTGCTGAAGAGCTCCTGACTGGAAAATAACTAGAATAGACAGAAAATGTGAATGTTTCTATTATTATCTTTAGCTCCCTTATGACACTATACTTTGTTAGGGTGTATATTCTTTTTTTTTCCATTTTAAGTTTTTTCTACACTGTGAAGAACTCCAGAGTTATTTTTACAGACAAAATTGCAAATTTTCTAGATTTTTCACTCCCAATCCTCTGACACTGCTTTTCTTAAAATCTGCAGTTTCACTCTTATAGTAAAACACATGCAAATTTCCACTTTTTGTGACTATTACTAAACTCCCAGAAACATGGATTTCAACGCTTCTAGATTTTGGAGGCAAATAAACTGCAGCACTCTTTACTTTTATAATGTCATTGTTTTTATGATAGACTCCTGACCATGATCCCTAAATGCCTGCTGATGCTGAAAAGCATCAGCAGACACAGGTGGGGTAGGCATTTCAAAAAAAAAAAAGCTGAACAAATAACCAGTGCACAGCTGCCTCCATCACGAGGGGGCTGGCACAGGAGCTGGGCTGCTTTCAAGCTCCTGTGTGCGAGGAGCAAGCATCGATCTTCTGTCCAACTACTTGCTTCCATCAGGAGCAGTAACTGGCAGGAGGCTGCCTGCCAGCTACAGGCAGCTCTGCAGCTCGGCTGTACCTGTTTGTTCTCAGAGACAGCTGTGAAGAACAGGCGGGATTGCCTGGGCTTCGAGGGAAGAATGAGACGAGAATATTTTACTGCTCTTTGTGAAGTGACTCACTAGATATCCATTGCAAATTGATTGCTTTGAGTCCTGTAGCTTTCCTTTCGTCACCCACCCTGCCCTCACAGCCCACAGCAGAAGATGCAGAACAGATGCATTCCCATTTTCCATTTGTGTTTGGAAATATCCCAGTGACAGCATCCTTGTCCCTGCAGAACCATGCAGGCTGTCTTCCCCCTACAGCCTCTGTGATGCTGGGGCCTCTTGCATCAGCACTGAAGGGAAGGGGAAGGTGGAAGCACAGAAAGGTGGAAAGAAAAAAATTAACAAAATCAAATTTACATTCATAGCTTCTTCTTGACTCAGGCCTCCTCCCTTGGTAGCACCCAGAAAGTGTGTCCCCCTCAGCAGTGTGGTGACACAGAGTTCCCAGATGCCAGCTGCATGCTTGTGGTGGCAAGGAGATGGTGACAAGCAACAAAGCCTGCCCAAGAGCCACAACAAGTACTCAAGCAGTAACACCAAGCCTAGGTTGCATGCTGTGTTTACCTGCTTGATTTAAATATAGCTTGAATTGTGCTATATTATCACTGTTGTTAGGCAGACGTGTTGGGAGAAGTGGGGAGACTTTTTACCTGATGCAGAATTCAAGAAGGGAAAATAGAGTTTTCATTGTAAGGAAAGTACTAGAGATGTAGGGGAATGCTTTGCTTATCCAGTGACTCTCTGATTTCAAGTAATTTGCTTGGTATATTATTATTTTTCATCTATATGGGGTGTTCCTTTCTTCTCTTCATTTTTCTATTTGGAATAAAAACTCTTTGGGACAGAGAGCTCATTCAAATTCACAGAGTATGCCTCAAATGCTGGAAACTGTGTTCATTCTTATCCATCAGTGTTTGCTCTTTAAATTGGCCAGATTAGATTTCACAAATGGTTTTGCAGTGTATTGAATTTATGGCAGAGGTGAGCTGTGCACCTTGAATTCATACTGCTCACCAAGTCACAGGGCTCAGACTGAGGACTCCAGATATACATATCTGCTGCAAAGAGAACCAAAGAAGGGTCCATTTCCTGATTCAGGATTAGATTGAGCACCAATTTTGAAAGAATATCTAAATTCATGACTTTCCACCCAGCCGTGACAGAAAACAGGGAATTGATTAGTCTCATAAGATTTTTGCTGCTTTAGGATAAAATCTTATGAGAACACTCCGTTAGTTTACTATACTTCAATCTGGACTTAAATTTTGTCCCTCTCTTGGAGTGATTCTTGAACAGCAGCAGTAGCTGGACCCACACCCAGCCCCTCCATCTCCTGTCTGCATCCACCTGGTCCCTGGTAGCCCTGAGGAAGCTGTGTGCAGTTGTTCTGTGAGGATCCAGTAATTGGGGCACTTAACCCTATCGTGAAAGGACAAGAGAGTGCAAGTCCACCTCAGCTCCCCTGCTCAGTAGGACGGCAGTGAAAGCCATTAGTATATTGACACAGCAGATTGACACTACCAGGCTCTCTCTGACTCTGATTGTTTTCCTGATAAGCACTTTCCCTGCTGAGCCTACTCATCCTGCTAGAAATATCTTTTTACATAACTTTGTGTCTCTGAAAACATTACCTTTTTCATTCTCGATATTTTGTGATTTTCACTTAGAACTTAGATGTTTTAACAATTTATATTGCATGTGATTTAACACCAATTTGTTGACATCTTTCTCATCCCTGAAACAACTCTGAAAATGAAATCGTGGCATCTTCCTTGGAGAGTCTGGAAAGAAAATTTAGCAAAAAAAATACAAAACTACACATCACTACAATGAGCAATTGCAACATCACAAAGCCTCTATGCTGACTTTTCATTTTTTCCTGACTGTATATATTCACCACTTGTAACAATGTGGATTTGTATGTATTTGGATTAAAATAATCCAGAAGGAAAATATCCAGGTCATTGAAATGAAGCTCCACCTCCAGAAGAGAATGACTGGCAACTAGAAGAGTTAGGGGACTGAAATCTAGCAGGCATTAATTTTGGATGGAATAAATTGTGATGTTAGAACAAGCAGGAGTTTGCATGCTATGGCTGTAAGTTTGGGGTGTTCCCATAGAACATTAATAATGGGAACATTATAAATCTAGATTATGATGTGGAGAAGAGCACTCTACTGTTCTAATGCCTTGCTCTCTGCAGCTGCTCTCCCTTGGGCTGAGTCTGTGGGACCTAGGGATCCCCTGGGATAATAGAGCCTGAAAAGTTTGGCTTTGAATCATTGAGAGTCCTCTGAGAACTTCTTCAGTTTGGAAAGCAAAGGAGCTATGTCAAGAAGTAACTACTAGAAGAAGTGAAGTTAAATGTAAGGCTACTTCAAGTATGAAGTACAATTATCCTTGCTCTGTTATGAAAGGACATACCCCAGCTCTTGCTGCCCTTTGAAATCTCACACTTCTCACGGCTCTTAGGAGGCTTCAACTATTTTTCTGCTGTAACACACGCAGTTCCTTTTAAACCCTTGAGTTTTAAGAGAAGAAACAGCCACTCCAGGTACCAGATAAACATTTCCAGGACAAATGAAAGTCTATGTAAGCTTGAAATACTCTATTAGTAATTGTTTACATTAGCTATTAACATTTGCTTGGAGAGATGAAGGATTGTTCAGAAAGAATCAGTGCTTAACAGCTTAGCCTTGCCACAGAAAAGCCTCTGGCATTTTATCTTTAAGATTCCAACATATTTCTGTTGCTACTTTAATGCTTATCTGCAATAAAAAGCTGATTCCTCCGAGTGCTTTGGATTTGCTTGAATCAGATTTATAGACCAGCTTTTTAGCGCTGCTCCTAGGTATTGCAGGGAAAGAGAAAGCTGCTTCAGGTCCTACAGATTTCCATTCCAGGGCACTGAGTTTCCAGTACCTTCTACCTTCCAAAAGCAATGTTTTGATTTACTGGGGGTCAAAGTGTAGAGTTTAAATGGACACATTTATGGAAAGGAGGACACATTTATGGAAATGATATTTGGGCCAGCTTGCTCCACCATTGGACAGACTTCTGCCCTTCATCTCTCCCCAGCCAAAATGAATGTTGAATGTGGCAGGAGTTCTGTGTCAGGCTTTACCAGACTGTAAGCAAAAATGTCAGTGTTTTATTAAAATGGAAAGGTCCATTTGATGATGTGAGACAACATTGTGCTCTCTGCAAGCTGTGGAGATTGCTGGAGGGAGGATCCCCGGGTGAGGGTTAAGACACAGAAAGGTAGCAATGCCAAAGGCACATACCTGTTTGCTTGTACTCTTTTGGAGCACAAGGCTGTCAGCTCTGAGCAGTGACTGTCTAGCCCCTACACGAGCCATAGCACCTGCCCCTGGAGCCAGCAAACCTGCAATGTGACACGCCAGCATTTCTGGGCCACAGATGGCAAGGAGCCTTCTGTGAGATAATGTCAGCTCTCACACAGACCCACAAATTATTTTCCTGAAAAACATGCAGTAGGCAACCTGGATTGTTTTAAAATGCCTGTTTCAAGTCAAAGCTCAATGAAACAAAATTCAGTTAGGTCATCCAAGACAGCACCCTGGGCGGTCACATATAAATCACAAGTTACAGGAGACCTGCCCAGATCCCTGCAGGTGTCTCAAACGGCACTAGAAACTTAAGTGAGTCTGTGTTGGTTTCTGGGGTTGTGACATGAATGTAGATACATAAGTGTAGGAGGTAGGAGTATTAGTGTGGAAGCTGAATGCACCCTAACTCTCTGAAATTATATATGTGTTATTCTGAGAATTCTGTAAGGTTAATAGCCATTCTTTACTGTTATTAAAAGACTTAACTTTTTTCTTGTCAGAGAGGCAATAGGTCTCAGAGACAATGACAGCAAAAAATGCTTTCATTTTACTCAAATACTCTGATGAGAAAAGTCTTGCTTTATAAAGTCACCTGGCTCATTTGTTTTATTTCACAAATTACCCAGGCGCTCATTTGTGCTTTATAACTGGAATTCTGCATTAGTTCTTGATTAGAAGAGCTGTCATCTGCTTTTCTGCAGATTCAGAAACATGAATCATGAGCAGGCAGTTATTGGTAAAACTCCAGACCATTTCAAGTCACAAAGTCAGGGGGCAAAAAAAAAAAAACCTGTGGAAAATAAAAAGCATTTGTTGAGCAAGAAGACCTCGGTGAAATTCTCAGAACTTCTCTGCCCTGAGAAAGTATCAATAACCATAAAATTTCACAGCCCCCTTTTTAGAACCGCAGCCTTAATGTTTTGTAGGGAAAATAAAGCTTTGGTTAACCTTGGCACTGGCAGACCTCATTAAAATAACAGCCTGTCACTTTCGAGTTTAAAATAACAGGGTTGTCAGTTTTATATTCAGCGGAACAATCTACGGTCTTATTCTCTGGGAAACACAGCGGGTGTGCTGAGGGGGGCTGGCAGCAGCGTCAAGACTGAGCAACACTGCCATCTCGAGGGCCCCCCAACCCAGGGTGCTCCCTGGCAGCTGGGGCAACGCGATGCTCAAATCCTGCTGAGTCCATGTGGTACACGCCTCACTTTTTAAAAAGCTGAAAATAATCCGCCGTCAAGTGCATGGTGGTTTGGCAACTGCTTGGCATTTAAATTTATTTTGTGAGAAAGTATGGAAATGTATAATGTATGAAAAGAAAAATTTCCATATAGAGCAAATAAAGTTCTGCCTCGCTTGTTTTATAATCGAAGCAAGTCACCCTTACTGAGGTACCTAGTGTGCATTGAAATTTTGGGCACCTAATGAGCCATTCTTAACAAAAATGTGCACCTAAGCTCCCTACATCTAATCAGTGGAGAAATGAAGGTGCCTTTAATAAAATGTCTGAGAGAGATCCTGTTTAGCTAAATTGCTGGATGAGAATAGAGGAAGCCTGGTTCAGTTGCTCATACATAAATGGCTAGTGCCTCCAAAATATCTATATGAAGATGAGAGAAGTAACAAAGGACACACAGGAGACATGTCTTTCTTGGGGGATAGTCCCTAAAACTTAGTGAACTGCTTTTCATTAAGCCCATTTTTCAAGGAAAACTGTCTGTCAGTTAAAATACCCAGCTGTCCTATACTATGCTGGTTGTGACATATGATTCTTGCCCTGACTGTGACACACACGTGCAGCAGACATATAAACATAACTTAGTTAGAGACAGTATATAATAAGTGCTTGCTAGCCTAGTTCTTTTAAACAAATTGTTAGCTGTTAGTCTTAGAATGCTTTCAGGTTAAATCCCTAATGGACATAAATTGATGTATGAAAGTCTGGTGCAGTTTTCTGCTGGTGTGGCAGAACACAAATCAAATGGTGAACTGTTTGTTCTTCCTACCTGGCCATGCCCATGATGAAGGGCATGCCTCTCACAATTCCACATGCAGCTCAGGTGCTCAAGCACCATATCCACAAATCCATTATCCAGCTGCCACCATTATGCAAGGTCTACATTATTTTTAATAAAGACTGCAAGGGTGCTGAGTGCGTGGCTGGGTGTCTTAGTTCCAGGGCTAAGCAAGCAGCAGGCAAACAAAAAGCTTGTCTGGTGTTTCACTGGAAAACAATGTAGCACGAAGAAGTGGCATTAGTTAAATGTTTCTTCCGAATGAAAGGGCAAAGGAGTCTGTGACTAAAGAAACTGAACAGACATGAACATGGCTCGTGATGGCTGCTTTCATGTCTGCTCTCTGAAACAAAATGTCAGACCTCTTTGCACTCGCTGTCTGTAGCTGTTCTGTCAGTGTGACACACTGTTAGAATATACTTTACATACACGGCCTGAAGTCCCTGAAATCACAGCACCCCTTCACAAGCAGCCAATCAAAACATCTGCCAAGTGTCTTTGCTGCCACATACAACCCACAGACAACATCTGGGCTGGCACCCTGGTACCCCAGAGAAGCAACTTCCAGTGAACAACCAGAAAGATTTGTACATTTTTCCAGGTCATAAAGACTTAATTCACAATGGATGTTGCATCAAGACATTTCTGAGCATCCACAAGGAGAAGGTGTTGACAGAAAGGCAGGCTGAATATTCTGATTTTACTTCAAAAGGAAAATCTTTCCAAATTGCAGAATAAACAAGAAAAAATGCAATTCAAAAACATCTTGAAGAAGAAAGAGAGATTAACGGGAAACATTTCTTCTTAACATAAAGACTCCATATTATTTTATTTCATTTATTGCATTGAACCTATGTCAGATTTGTGTGCATTTCACCGTCTTTGAACACAATTTTAGCATCTTGTGATAGTCCTTTATCTTTGAAAGTAGAATTATATGGGTGGGGATGATAAATCTGGAAGGAATATGAGATGGTCTTGGCAGGGGAAGATTTGACAGAGTAGGACAAAAACAAAAAAAAAAAAAGAAGAAATTTACTTTTAAAAAATTATTTTAGGGACTCCACATTTAAAATTTGCTTTTTTTTTCCCAATTGCTTTTGATCACACTGCCAAACATGCATTCTTCCACCAGAAATTAAACCAAAGTTATTCCATTGGCGATTGCCTGCCTCATTCACAAGCAAGGGTCTTTCTGCAATCTTTCATGCCTTATGAAACTGATATTCAGCACACTTTTTTTTTTACATGGTATATTCAAAACTTACTTTGAATTCTCATTTTATCCAAATGTCGTGAAGTAAAGCAAGGATTCCCACTAAAGTGACGGGCTTGCTTTTAGCTCACTTCCTAATTTTGACATGCAAGGAGAGTAAAAACAGAAACATGGGTCAGCTTTATTTACCTTACAACTGAGCCCATGCTGAAAGGTCTGGAACTGAGCTCATGGGTGCCCTTCCAAATTCTCCCGAGGAATTGCGTGAGATACATGACTAACTTGGTTGCGTAAAAAGTCAGTGGCAGAAATACAAAATAAACTGTGTTTCTCAGTGAAGGGTGTGGAGCTAAACCATTACTGTAACTCTGGATATGAGTTTCTCTTTGCAAATTATGCAAATACTTAACTTTTCTCACTTACACATTAATGCCTTTCTTCTGTTAGCAATTATAGATCAAGACAAGTCTATTTTAATATCCATTCTTTTATGTCTCCAATAAATTAAAAAGTTTACTTTTTGTGTGTTTCTTGCAATATCTATTTTCATATGAGAAAGTATTGTGATTCAGAACAAGTTTCATACCTCCAAAGTAGCTGGAAAAAAGGGTATTTCAATATATCAGGGCTATGTCAGGAAGTTAACTAGGGAAATTCAGGCTAGCTACAGCCAAAGATATCCAGCTGTCTTAATCCCTATAAATCTCTGCTAGAGCAAGTGGAAAGAAAATATGTAAAATATCAAAACTGTATGTGTCTCATGTTTAAATGTTTCCACAGAAGTCTAACCAAGCTTGAAAGTTAATCTTTAATTCAAAGAATAGGAAATACCGAGGAATCATTTACAAGGCCACAGGTCACTAGGGAATACAGTAGTCTGACTTCATAAATCACAAGCAAGCAACGTTAACTGAGTCCTTAGTGGGTTCTATCTCATTTTCAAGGGTCTATACATCTGTTACATATTTTTTAAATGCTGGTGGCGATCAAAACAATGTACACAGGAACATGTGTAACCATGGGGACTAATAAGAGAATTTCTGTGGTCGTGCTTGACAAGATCCCAGAACTGAAGCCTCTGAAATTCACAGGCAAAAGTTTAATATGTCATGGCAGGCATTACATCTCCTAATTCTGTTCTGCATTTAAATTTACATTAAAAGTACTCCAAAGTCATTTCCTGCCCAAATATTCATCTCACAGAAGTGGCCATTAGGCTACTCCCTAAAATAGGAGGTGAATCAATCAGTGTTCAGAATTCCTTTAGCAAAGCCATCAGACACCACAGTGCACTTCCAGAAAGTTTCAGGATGAGGTTCAAGGAACCAGTTAGACAGATGTGCAAACTCCAGTGCTAAAAACTGAGGATTAACAGAGGTCTGGTCAGACAGCAGGAAATGGCAATAGTCCAGCGACTGAGTCCACACAAGTTGTGTAAAACTCCATGGTGAAATAAAGCATTAGGAAGGTGTGAGGTGGGAGATAGCTGTGAAGGGAAATTTCTGAAGGACATAAAAAAATTTTAAAATGCATCTGAATCGAAGGCATCTTGAGAGGCTGTAAATGGTAACATTTCCCTAAGCTGAAGTAATTTTTACTATTGCTGCCTTTTGTGAGTCATGACAATGTCTGCTTCCCCCCAGGCTCTAAAACAGGAATTACACCTCAGAAGGATGCCTCTGAGATTTAATTAGTTGTCATTTACCAACGATCCTGAGTAAAGACCATCTTACTTTATCAGGTGTATCTCCTTAACACAAATTAAAAAGAAAATCCATTAGGACATTTAATGATTTGTTATCTAATATAGAGTATGCAGACACCATTTAATATCTTCAGAAGAGACTGGGGAATGGGAGTCCTTATTTTGATTTTCAGGGAGTATCTGGAGAGCGTGTTCAGCATGTGAGCTATAAGAATCTCTCTCCATCCTTTTACTGGCTTCTATGAAAAGGAAAGGCTTCTACTCCAAATTACAGCCCTTAGAAGGGCTGGGGGGAAAATCACTTTCCAATAGGTATTGCATCATTTGTTGAAAACAGAAGTCTGCAAGTCCTAGAGCACCAGCTCTAATTGGAATATGGGCAAAATCTGAATGTAACTCCAAACATATGAGTTTTGAAGAACTTTACATAACTTCCAGCAAGCAATGAAGTTACTGCTCTGAAAGCTAACTACTCACAACCAATATCAATCAGATTACTTGTGTAAATAGTCATCCAGGCAAAAGCAATAATAAGAAAATCTATCCCTTTGACTTACATGTTCAGCAAACTTATATTAATGGATCCTCCACCCTTTAATCTTTATTCCTTATACTTTCTATAGAATTCCTCTATTCTCACTGTGTCCTAGAAGGAATTTACACACCATGAACAATGGGCAGTTTAACTGAGTTGCTTGTACTGGTTTGCTGTCCCAGTAGAGACCTTGGGGTTTTTACCCCCAGCATGGGCAGAAAAGGAAGAGGGATTGCTATCTCCCCAAAAACCCTGGTCCTATGGACCAAAAACATCAGAAAGGCCAGGCACCCTGAGACCATCTCCACTTCTGCCAAAGCCTTGCTCACAGCCTGTAAACTGGAATTTATTTTTTGGCTTGACAGGGCTCCCCTATTGAGACTTTAAAGGCTTGCAAATGCCAGTAGTATCTCATGTGAAAACAAAGCAACTAGGGCTTGGCAAGGGGTGTGGAGAGATTTATAAGGTGTCTATCATGGCAAGAAACACTGTCAACAACCCAGACAGAAAAATACTGTCCTACTTATTTCTTGTGGATGAAAATTCAAACAGCACTTCTGAAATAACATCCTCAGCTGTTTCTATCTCCTGGCTTATAAAGTGACATTCTGCAGAGTTTAAGCATGGCAAAGCAGCATAGGCCATTTGTGAGGAGAGCTATCATGTCCTGAGAAAAAAGATAAAAGAGATAAATAGCCAAGTAGAATATTGTACCTCAACAAGCTGAAAGACAACCTCAAAACTGAATGGAGGAATGGAGAGCTTTTATTTCTTGGTTTTTTAAAGAACAAAGCTTAGCGATTTCCTTTAAAAGCTATTCAACAAGCTCCCCTAAATCCTATTACAACTTAATGTGAAATGCATCTGTTTCCATAAGACCCACACTGGTATCATTCATCCTTTGTAGTCTGTCCTTTGTTGTTTTTTCTATCTATTCTTGTAGATTTCTCCACTCTAGTATACCATACACAAAACAAGAACTGATAAAATTTTAGTCAGAGCATTTATTTATTAAGTTGATGCTGGAAATTCAGTTTGTTCCTGCTTGCCACCTGAATCATGCCAAATTAAATTATTGTTCAAGGAATTTATAAGGTAAAGAAACAGTTTCGATACTGTCCCAACATTTCTTGCATGCGGATTCTGTAGTCAGCTACAGATATTTAGCTACACATAATAGCAAAGATGAATATAGTCTCTGCATGACTTCTCACTGCAACTGAGTTCCAAATGTACTGCAATGTATTCAGCCCGTGTATCTTAAATCAGTTCAACATCAGCTCAGCACTGCACAATTTTTTTAGAACCTACACATGTAGCTGTCTATATAATTTTTTTCTAAGACATGACCAAGCTGGTGGGTTTATCTGATGTAAACTATTTAACTGAATTCACATTCAGCACACTGTGAAGCATATTAATTCTTAAAAAGGTGTATATTTAGAAAATCTTAGATAAATAGAAACCAGGAAGCGCAAGATGCAACATGCTTTTATTAGTGTTTTGCCTGTGGAAAAAGGTGACTTTGATTGTTTGTATGTTCTGAACTCAAATGCTGGGTGTCTTGTTTTTAAACACAAGGAAATTGAGTTGTAGCACCTTTAGCTTTTTTAACCTTCACCATCATCACCATTACAAATTTATACAATGTATTGTTTAACATTATAATTAGTGTGGCTGATGTTTTTTAATCTGTTTTCCCTCTCATTGTCTCTTAATCAGGTAACAGACATTAAAGAAAAGCTAAAGCTCTCTAAAAAGTTCTGGTCAACATTGCCCTACACAATCTGCAAGGACGAGCGAGTGACAGCGGGTCCGTCCGTCGAGGAGGACTGCTGGAATGGCCACACCAAGGCGAGGTGAGGTGGACCCCTCTCCACCCCACCCGGTCCAAATCCCCGTCTGGCCTGAAGCATTCATGAAACTGGGGGTATTTCACAAAACTGTTTGTGAGGGTGAAACAGAAATGGGGAGAACAAGTCATTGTCCGCACACCGCTTGTAGCCAAGATTACTTATTGTCAAAATGCCATTAAAGCCAGAGTGTGAGCCAGGGTAAATGTGCACAGAGGGTCAGCATGTGAAGGCAGAAAATGTGCATTGGTTCAGCTCCAGAAGGATAATTTATACTGAGATTTCAAAAAGCTCTTTAGGTCCATTTAGCATCCCTGTGTTGGGACTGACAGCTTGTGGAGCAATTGCACTCTCGGGATACCATACTGGGATGAAACAGAAATTGGAATTTCAACTCTACTTGCTATTGGCTGGCAAAGCTTAGGGCTATTTACAGGGGTTGGGGGGGAGGGCAGCAAAAAATGAAAAATCACCACCAGAGAGTAAATGTAGCACTCCTACTTAGCTTGTGTAAAGATTTGACCTTATGTTACTTCTTCAGAGATAACTGTGATCATCTGCCCGTGTTTGTGATGAGTATTCTGTGAGTTTTAATTTTGAAGCTTACTTGGCCCTGGCTGCAGCAGAGCAGGAGCCAGCAGATGAGCAGGTGTCTCCAAAAGTCCCAGTGTGGATTCATCAGCTGACAGAGGACAGGATCTGATTATCCCTGCTGAGAGGGGGAGGAATTGGCTCAAGGACCATGCCAGGGGCATGGTTTCAGGTGTGCAGCAGTATCCTGTGCTTTTGGGTAGACATGGGAAGTGGGGAGGTTTGAGTATCTGGTGACAGCTGAATCTCCAGAGAAGTGACACATTCTGGCACTCAGGGACTGGAATCTTTATTTTCCTTTTACCTGAAGATACCTATGAAGACAGAATATAAAAATGAGCCAAAAAGAAAAATAACAACTAACCAATTAAACAAACAATAGAAAAACATGATACAAGCATGTAAAATATAAAAACAGTGAAAATAAGACAACATAGGGAAAAAGAAATGTGCTCAGTGTCATTTTAAATGGGTGTATAGATGGACAGATGCATAATTAGGTTGCACCCACTTCACCATGTCATCATCTGATCATTTTGATGAGGAGCACAATTTGCAGGAGGATGTTTCACACTGAATACACACAATTTTTTCCTAGTCTTACTACATAGCCTTCAAAGGAATTCATTTTACAGACAGGAGGAGGGGGCCGTTTTGGAATACTGCTAGTCCCTTGAATCCACTTATGGATGCATGTGAACAAATCTGTCCAAAAGCATGAGCCACTGCTTAGCTGCTAAGCCCCAGATCCAGAGAAAGCCCCTGGGGATTCAGAGAAATATTAGGAGGAGTGTCTATTACAGGAGCGGCTATTACAGGACTCATCATAAAGGAACAGTGTGAAAAGAGAAACAAAATGTGCGGTTTCTCTTTCTCTATTTTATCCTTTCTTGTTATTGAGCTTTAAAAGACATGAGCTCAGGTCTGTGCACTGCCAGCAGTTAAGCAGAGTTTCAAGGCATGCCAGCTAAATGCCATGAGCCACATCAGGGTGCATGCATCAGTAAGAGATATATGCTGCTCTTTCTGCAAAAGAGCAGGCAAATCCCTTAATATCTATCTATTCCTCCTGGTATCCGTGCTTAACACTAGTGTGTGTACCACATCTGGCAAATACTTGGCAGCTCTCTTCTCCTGCACTGAAGGGCTTGGCACAGCTTCCACATTTGTTGGGAGTTAAGGAGGTACATTTTATGCATACAGTTTTTCACCCATCTTTTGCAGAATTTATCTTATGAGAAACCTGGGTTTCTTCATTATGACTTCTGAGATTAATGTTCTGGAGAGAGAAGAGCAGTCCTCTGTTAATCTCCTTAGTAATTGAGCACAGATGTTTCACTGGATGTAGAGTGACAGCTTCAAAATATCACCTGAAGATACCATTTCAGCAAGTCCAGCCACTGCTTCTCTGCCCAGTTTCTGTTTAATATCCATTCACAAAGGAAATGTATAGTCATAGTCTTAGTAACAGAATTCAATAAATTCTTCAGGTGGAGGCAATAGTAATAAATCAGAGAAACACCCCAGAATGCCATGGCTGTATATGAAATAGTATCAAAAACAATATTGAAAATAACTAGCTCTAAATGCAAAATCACCTCTTGCCAGTGGACTGCTTTCACTGCAGCAGAAAAAAAATAAAGGTTTCCTTGATCAGACTGATTAGTATCTGATATCAAATGATAGCTCACAGGAACAAGCATCTGGCCAATATTCATATATATATGTGTGTGTGTGTGTGTGTGTGTGTGTGTGTGTGTTCACTGTGTCAGCTAACATAAGCACCCCTGTGCTATATGAGGAGCTGCATGTTGAATTCCAGAGAATATGACAAAACCTGTGATAGAAAAAAAAAGAAACTTAGCCACCTCCTGTCTTCCTAGACATTAATGCTGTAAGAAGAGAGCATGGTGTTGGCTACCACTGGGAAAGGAAATTATTGCTAGGGTTTTAATCAAATCCTGTTCTGGAATAAAGAATTAGAAACTTTGAATTGCCAGATAGATATTATGCCTTATGTTTCACTTTACACATCACCTTTTGATGCTGCTTTTGCAGGGGAAAAGAGTTACAAACCTGAGATCACAGAGAATGAGAGCTTGGCTTTCTCCTGAGAGAGGCATTACACCAAGGTCATTTGTGGTTATTACACTCCCTAAATATCACTTTGCTGCCATGATTAATTTACAGTGACACCAGGTCACCAACTGAAGGTCGCCAATTCACAAGTAATCATGGCGTAACAGAGTCATCCATTTGGTGTTCTGGAAGGGTGCTCTTGGCTCATTGCTGATCCTGTACAAATAATGGTTTTAATCGGGTCACATCACGTAGAAACCAAGTGCTGTGGAAATGGGAAAATATTTATTAGATGGATTAATCTCTTTTTTTGAAAAATTCATATTAAGGATAATAATAATAGCTACTTCAGACAAAGTGCCTTTTAGAGAGATGCCCAGCAGGATTTCTCCATCAAATTTGTATTCACAAAAGAACGTGAACATAATTTTATGTTTAAAGAATTAACATCTTCTACCAGATGTGCAGAAACAGATTTCTGAAAGCTATTTAGGATCTAAAAAACAACATTAAGATCAAACTTTGAAAATTTACCTCCCTCCCTACATGCAATTAAATTCTTAACAACAGCTGATGGCATCTTCACTAATAGGTATTCTTCAGAATTAAGAAATTTTCCCAAGAATTATGGAAAATCAGACTTTAGGACTTAAACCAAGTCCAAGGTATTAATCCTTGAATATGTGACTTTAACTGAAGAACAGCAACCAAATCTGGAACCCTCTGGTGTTCAGGAGAATAACCTTGGATTGCTCCAACCAACTCAGGCAGCTCATTCCAACCAAAGCATCGGGGAGATTGTGCTCATGCACTATCATCCTGGTGCTCATGCTCACCAGGGCTATAGACTTTCTAACATGTCTTAGCTCTGAAAAGCTATAATCCATGGAATAGATGATACCTGCATTTGTTTCCACAAGGAACCTATCACTCCTCCAAACAGAAGAAGAAATAGAATGATATATGAGACATAAAAATAAAACAAACAGAAAAACATAAAGAAAGGTAACGAATAAAAGGAAAAATGAACCTTATAATTTTCAATATCTAGCTCAAAACTACAAGGTATGTCACCAAAGCAAACACAGGATAGATTCTCAGCTGTCCTGACATTCTCTTCTTCTCCTGCCACATATGTGGGAGTGTCTACTTCTGTGGCAGAGAGCTTTTAATTTCTGGTGAAATTCAGTGGGAAGAAAGACTCACCAGGTCAGTGTTTGCCCTGAGAAAGTTGCTCACTGCTGTCCAGCAAAGCTTGCAGTGACAATGAGTTTAGTGTCCTTTAGCTGGATGTAGGCACAGGTGACTGTTCAGCATCACTAGTGAAAGGGGGAATAAACCACTTCTCACTAAGTGTGGAAACTGCCTAATCTTAATTGATGGCTCTAGTTTATTTTTATATCTTAAAAAAAAAAAAACCACCACGCAGTGAGGCTTTTTTTTCCTCTCCTTGTGTCTGCTCAAGGTTTTCTCCAAGATAGAGGGGAAAAACCAAACTGAAAATATCCTATGGGGATTACCTCCTGAGAAAACAGAATCAGATGAGGTGAACTAGTTAGCCAAACAAGCCAGTTTTCCACTGCACTTATCTTTCAGGACCAGATGTGACTGGCTAAACCCAGCCCAGCCTGAGTAAGCCTCTGCTGTATTTTGTATTCTATTGCCTACAATTCTGTGCACCTGGAATAACTCCAGTACTGCCTAGGTGGCATGCCCCAGTTGTACTGTAAGCAGCTGCTGTGGCAGCAAAGTATGGAGAATGTTGCCCTTAAAGACAGATCCTTTTTAAAAATTAGATGCCTCATTTTTTTTTTTTCTTTTTCTTTTTCTTTTTTTTTTTATTGGACAGGGTGGGGGGGTGTCAACTCTACAGGCTTTATATATGTGACCTGAAAGATTCATCAATCATTTTAAGACTTGAAAAGGAAGCAGACACTATGGAACATTAACAGGTTATTAAAAAAAATATGAGGGGGAAAAGAGAAGTGGTTTTAAATTGGCCTTGTGGTACTTGGCTATGATGTGCCAAAAGACATCTTTGCTGTGTCTGCTGAGACAAGCAAGAACTGTGGAAAGGCTAAGAGGAACAGAAAGCATTAATATTTTAGAAAACAACGTAAATTACACTAAAATCCTGACATAGCTGAGCAAGGAGCAAACACCAGAAAACAAACAAACAGTATTGTTCAGCTTCTCTATAATCAGAGGGCTAAGGAAGCTTGCTTCCTTTTATTTTTTTTTTTCCTTTGCTAGGAGGAGAGGACGGAAAGAACAGACACTGATTCAGGTTGGCACTTCTCTTCATTTATAATGGGCATACAGTTCTTGTAATGGCCAGGCCTGCAAAGAAATCATTAAGGAGAGCAGAAGCAGCAGCAGAGCTTAAAATTCACAAGGGTGTCTCAACTTACGGAACTGCAGCAAAAGCAGCTGTGTTCAACAACTTTGCCCAGCCAGCAACAAATCTTCTGTCAAATCATGGTCCCAAGACATGGCTTCCTGTTTGGTGTGACTTAACCCTAACCCACACACATCAAAATGTTTTTGTCAGAACATGTGCTGGGCTGCCTCTCCGAGGCTGCCACTCACAAAACACCTTGGGCTGCATGTTCTCATATCTGCATCAGTCCTTTCAAGAAAGGAAAACTATTCAAAGATATTTCATTCCAGATAGACTTTTCTGTCTTTCCTCTCCCCCTGCAAAGAAGCAGGTGAACTAGTTCAGTAATGAGGGCAGAATCCAGCTACACATTCAAATGTGTAAATTCAGGTACTTAAATATGGAGTAGGACAGCAAGGAGTGTGTTGCCCAAGCAGTTATAGTATCATTGGAGATTCTCTGGCCATCTGGGATGAGTGTGACACAGGACACTGCCTCCCCTCTGGACCAGAGCCTGGGCTAAAACTGCTTGAGCATTTTTGAATGCACCAATGTTAAGATGCCTGAAGGGACCCCCAATATCCTGTCAGTGTATTCAAAGAGGCAGTTTGCCACTGCCAGAATACACTTACCTACTGCTATGTAAGATGATCTGAGTAGTCATGACACCTTCATGGAACTGGGAAATTAGACCCTGGAGCCAGTGGATATTCAAACCCTACTGGAGTGGCAGCATGATGCCAAGCAGCTCACATCCTAGTGGCTAAAGTGGCATTCAAGACCCAATTCAGCTGCCTTAATACACACACTATAACTTTATATGCCCCAGATGTCCAGGACCTCCCCCTAAAGCCTGCAGATATGATCCAGAAAGCCTCACCTTTCAGAGCTCACCTTTCAGAGCTAGTGACAAGAAGAGGAGGAATAACTAAGAGCATTCAAATGGCACCAGCTGTCTATGTTTATGCAAGGAAATCCCAGCAGATGAAACATAATGAACTAGTCATTTGGCCAAAGGCACATGGGACTCTAACAGCTGTCCCTGCTCCACTGATGAATAAACTCCTGACTAGCTGTGACTGGATCTGGTGGTGGCTAGATCTGGTGAGAGTGGGATTCTGCTTATGCACAGACACTTGCATTTGAACACACGAGGTTTGGTATGTGTGTAAACCTAAAGATTAATTTTCAGCCTTTTTGATTCTTTTGCTATTATGTCCTAAATGCCAAGGGAATTTAAGCATCCAACTAACTGCTAGGCAGTGTTAGGGCCATGGATTTCTTGTGACCTACATCAAGTATGTGTCCCTTACACACCTAAGAGAAGTACACTTGCCAGGAATGCTTTGGGGGTCACCAGATCCTGGGCAGATAAAGCAGGGTGTGTGGCAGTTTGACAAAATCACTGAATGGGCTGCCTCATGTAAAGCTAGACAATCTGAGAAGGACATCAGATGCACACTAGTCATAGTGCAAAATACAAACCTCCGTGAAATGCACACACCACAGCACTTTCTAATTGCTTTAAGTCAGTACATTCTTCCTTTATTATTGATGGTAAAACAAAACGAAATCAGACAGAAATCAGTCAAAGAAAGCCTGTGAGCTGCCCTTCAGAGCTGTCCTTAGCTTGTCATGGACAGCTTGCAATAAAGAGCTGCTAACCCATCATAAACAAGGAAAGCAATCCACATGAATATTTAGCAATTTCAGATCACTTGTAGCTGGTAACAGCTATGGCCATCATCATGGACAGGATACGGAGCAAGACAATCATCCTGTCTGAGGCAGTAGTTTGATTCTTACATTCTTGCTTTTTTAATCAACTGCACCTTGAAATTGCTGATTTACTACTAGGCTGAGTAATTTATCTACAGCAGCCCTTTCATTTGTAGAGACGTGTGACAGATGGAGATGCTGTTCCTTTGCAGTCCAGAGCATCCCTGCTTGCCAAGGTCTCCATCCTACTGCCTCCAGGCAGCTCTGCAGAATTATTTTCTATTCTGTCTTTAGTGATTCATAACACCATGGCCTGCAGTCTTCCATACTGGGGGAGGTAGCTCTGTGTTCTCACCACAGTAAATCTGACTGCAGGAGCCTGGATGGGATCCCCACAGCAATGTTATTTCTTGTCATGGTACTAGTGAAACAACAGGACATGCAGCTTGAAGCTGGGTATTTTGGCAATCATGTTTGGTTCTTCGGTGTTCACACACCCCCAGGATTATTGTCATGTAAACCTTCAAAGGCCACTGGTGGCAAATGAGTCTCATCTTGCAAAGTGAGGGCCCATTATGCTGAGACTAAGCCCTTCCTTGGTGCAACAAAGCACCTGTTGTCTTGTGAACCTCCAGAAGCAATGCAGAGCTTATTTTCCCTTCACCATGAATTCAACAGAGAAAATCTTTTCATCTCCCTTACTTTCACATTTATTTTCCAGAGATATTTCTTTTTCCAGACCAATACAATGCTGTCATCAACGCCAACCTTCAGTGCTGGTAGAGAACTGGGCACACACAAGTGAGAGTGATGTGAAATATTCTCAACCTATATTTGGTACCAGGCATCGTGAAAGTTTGTCTTTAGTAGGCTAGACTGTGCCATCATTGTCTGAGCACACAAGCACACAAGGACTCCCACAAACATCAGTAGGGCAGCCTGGTATGCAAACTAATTACAAAATAGATCATATCCTTATAAAGAATGTAAACAAAGGATAGATCTGCCCCAAATCCCTTGCAGCCTAAATATGAGACAAAGATAGTAGGAAAGGTAGACAAGAGAGAAGAGGGAAGCTGTGATGCACTATCTTCTTAGGGTATGCCAGCATAGAGAAATAATGTCAACCTTTTTTCAGTCTGGCAGCTGTAAAATGCACTGATAATTTTTGACTGAAATTTGAAGCAGGAAAAAATGTAGCTTTGCAAAAGCCTACAAGAAAGCTTCCTGAGAACAAAAAACAGCAGGGGACAAAGTGCATCTTTAACAAAGGGTAATGGAGATTTTTACTGTAGGATGATTGGAGGCATGGGCTGCTTTTTGTAGGGGAAAGATGTGCAAAAGCACACTTGCTGCCTGCAAGCAGCCTAAGACTGCATTATTCAAGGTCAGAGAAAGGAATGCTGCAGTAATCAAGAAATTATAAGGTAAGAGCCTGAATAAAAGATTCAGATTTGTGGATGGATAGGAAATGCCATACCCTAAATGTTATGCACAAAGTACATGAGACATTAAAGCCTGATTTAAAGAAATAATAACCAAATCAAAGAGAATACTGGAGTTTGGTAAAATTATAATGCTTTTTATGGGACTGGATGCCATGTAGGCTGGAGACGTTTTTCATGGTGGTCTAAAAAAGAGATGCAAGGAAAAATTGGAGAAGAAAATTAAGTGCTCTTTTAAACTAAGAAAGCCATAACCCCTCAAGATAGGCTTCTAAACTGTCTCAGAACAACAAATATGCTATATACAACAAAGGACTTCATATTTTTAAGCAGAAAGAAATAAAAACAGCACAATGCACTGTTAGATGCTTAATTTAGTGTACAGCCATTCATGTCAGCAGAGGATATGAATATGTGCTGACTTACTGCTGGCTTGCAAACCTTTTCCATAGTTCACACAGTCATTGCTCTTGCTGGGAAGTATATGGAGAGTTAGGAGGTTGAAAAACCTAAATTCTTTCTGCTCCCTATGCAGCTGTGCTACTAAACAGATCCTTTGGAGTCAGTAAAATTAAAAACTATATTTTTAAAACAGTTTTAATGGATCTGTTTAAGAACTGCACATTGAATTTCTTAGCACATCATTTACTGTACAGTGTTTTATTTCTGGAATTACTGTGTCTCAAACTAATCTTTCATTCTGCTGCATAGATATTTGCCTGAGATTATGAATGATGGCTTGACCAACCAGATCAACAATCCAGAAGTAGATGTGGACATCACAAGGCCAGACACCTTTATTCGACAGCAAATCATGGCCTTACGTGTCATGACTAACAAACTGAAGAACGCGTACAATGGGAATGATGTCAACTTCCAGGATACGAGTAAGAAACCATTAATGTCATTACATAACTGTAACTTTGGAACCCATTTATAAATTGGCTCTGTTGCAATGACTTTCTGCGGTCTTTGTGCTCTGCGCTGCTGACAACATAAAAAGTCTTTCTTCTGTTCCAAAATTCCAGTTATATAATTGTTTCTTTTGCTTCTCTTGCTTATCTTCATGTTTAATACATCCAGACACTGAAGGCTTTCCATAATGCCAGCAGTCTGATCCTTTTTCAGAAGAGCATTTAATCACCTAATTAAGTCACAGTGGGTTTCATTTGGAAGCTTTACTGATTGAAATTTAGCACCACCAACACTTCCTCATTCCCAATGTGTTCATTCCCGCTGGGGTGCCAAGTGGAAGGGAGAAAAGGGATGAAAGCTGCAAGCTGTATCACTCACGCTGTCTCCCTCACTCCTTTGTGCCAGGTGACGAAACCAGCGGCTCAGGCAGCGGGAGCGGCTGCACAGACGACATCTGTCCCACCGAGTTTGACTTTGTCACCACTGAAGCACCGCCTGTCGACTCGGACAGGAGAGAGGTGGAGGCTTCAGCCACACAGCCTGGCTGGTCACTGCAGACATTGCTCGTCATCTTCCTCAGCCTTGTACTGCAGAGACAGTGGAGATAATCCTGGATCTAGTCAGAGAAACTGTGTTTTAGCTACAGAAACAGCCTACTTTCTTCTTTTCTTATACTCTTGGACAATGGACCATGCCACAAACACTTGCAGTTTTCTACAAGATGGCAGTTATTGCAACCTGCTTCCCATTTTAGTTTTCCCAAAGAGTACCAGGTGCCAGACTGAACTGCTTCCTGTTTTTTTCAGATATCTCTGAAGACAATATCCACTCTTGAGAGAATTCTTTCTCAATCCTTTATTACAGGAGACTTTGTGAGCTTCATTTCCTTTTATGCTGCAAAAGGGAAAAAAGATCTTACAGTGTGTTTTTCCCCAGTGAGAAAAAAGACGGGGGAAGAAACCAAGAAAGTTTTCTTTCTGAATCAAGCCTGACTCAAGGCTGCTGCATTTCAACAGAATATCAACAAAACAAAACAAAAAAAAGACAAGAAAGGAACAAAAAAAATGCAACTGTTCTTCACTGACAGCCAGGTTTCCTTTAGGAACTTCTGTAGGATGATTCAGGTCATCAGAATGATCACTGTTATAGGGAGGAAGGCTGAATTTTTTTTCCCCAACACTAAAAAAGTATGTCTCAGCAGTGAATGTCTTGCACTCCATCTGCCAACCACATCAGATTGGTATGAAGGTAGAGAAGCTGAAAAATAAGTTTATCTTTTAGTATGGTAGTAGCTCCACTAGCTTCAGAATGTCATGTTACAGTTGCTTAGGATTTGAATCTTAATGCCCAGTAAAAATATGAGTAGTAGCACGATTTCACCTAGTTTCTTTTAGGATTTATCCATGTTATAGAATAGTCAGTTTTCCACTTAGCTCACCCCTGTGAGCTCACCAGCCATGATGGTAATGTTAAACAACTCTCTTGACCCCTCACGGGTTCAGACAGAAAATAATCTCTTGTGATGTAATCTTTTTCCTTTTGTTGCTGTTCTGACATCGATTAGAACTTTTTGCTACTATGTCCATTACCCTACCAAGACAGCAATTCACTAACAGACTAACAGCAACTGGATCAATAGTGTGTTTCACACCTAACTACATCTTTCATATCAGTTAATTTCAGTGTCACAAAAATTTATTCTACAAAATTTCAGATCAAACAAATATATAGTACTGACATGGAGATTTCTTTCACTTTTTTAGTCTTAGTATGATCATCTATTTTTATATATATAAATATATATAAATCACAGATTTTAACTTCTTAATTACGAGCTCAGGGTTGACACTTTATAAGAAAAAAAATGTTTGGTCAACCAACTCTTCTTTTTTGCTGCTCTGAAAAGTAACCCTCTAATGACTGGTGAGCATGAAAATCAAAGAAGAGAATTTTTTACATATCCAGTTGTCCATTTCCTAACAAGTTTGCAGGTTGGTGAAGAAAACCTCTCTCATATGTGTGTATTTGGTGGAGGGGGAAGGGGGGAGCATGTGAGTTTGTATGATAAGCCTAGAGAAGGACATGGATGTTAATTGTGATGGTAATTGTACTTCAGATTCTTCAAGGATACATTGCTTTAATAATCATTGTCTAAAAGTTATGGTCTGGGATAGAGTTTTCCTAATTCACATCCGGTCATAAAAGCCAAGATGGAAGCTGTTTAAAAACTGGACAAATGTGTGTCAATAATTAGACATCAAAATCTTCCTTTTTTTATCAAACACAGACGAAGGATTTTTGGGGTAATTCTGTGTGGTGTCGAAATAATTCGCCATAAATTTATTTCTGATTCTTACATTGACTCTGGAAATGGTATACACAAACTGTGGTAACACTGTAAGGCCAGCCAACCACATTCCAATTTAGCAGCAGAACAGGTAGATTGTATCCATTGCAATTGCTTTTTCTTGTCAAATTATAATTAGCTATTGATTTAGGCATGAAATTAAAATAGAAAACACACAGCACGTTAGAATAAAGTATACTTAAGCACTTTTACAAAAAAAAATATTTACAAGCTATTTATATAGTATGTCTAATAACAAAAAGCATAAGTTTTGAGCCACTTGTATTCAATTCCTTTTCTTCCCCATTTGTTTACTTTGAAATATAATGATAGATAGCGTCATAGAATCATGGAATCATGGAGTGGTCTGGGTTGGAAGGGACCTTAAAGATCATCTAGTTGCATCCCTCCCTGCCATGGGCAGGGATGCCATTCACCAGACAAAGTTGCTCAGGGCCCCATCCAGCCTGGCCCTGACAGGTAGTATGTCACTGTCTAAGTGTGCAGATCACACAGGTCTTACATGGCCATAGCAATGCTTCCTGCTTCTTCATATGTTCCCCCTGGAGCAGGTCTTCTGATTGAGCATTTACTGTATCCAGGAAGTTTAAGACAATGCTCATAGGCTTTTTCTTTTGCCCTGGTACAGCAGGTATCAAGCAGAAGGTCTTTGCTTTTAACTTTTTTCCTGAACTTGAACATGCAGTTTTCTATAAGGAGAACCCTTCAAAAATCTTCCCTGATCCATGTCTTTCTACCCATCTCCACATCCTCTCTACATCCGCAGCAACCTTCTTTCAGGAGAAGTTAAGCTTGATTTTGATTTCTCTGGTTGTGTGTTTACTCAGTGGTAACTGATTCTATTTCCATCTGATTATTCTAGTTCTGAAAGCTTATTGACAGGCAAAAGTGTCCAAGCCCTCGGAAGCAAGTCCTCTGCTGTACTTTCTCCATTCTGCTAGTGAAGGAGCTGATGGACTCTTCGGGTTTTTGGGTTAGCCTTGGCACACATGTAGGTGATCTGATTATTGTTTTCAGCTGGTGCAACCAAGGTGTGTCCAGGGTTCTCACATCTATTTGCAGACTTCCATGGACTTTTAGACAAGAAGTAAGTTGGATCTTTTTAGACAAGGAGTAAGAAAGAACTAGAGGTTCGCAGAAGGCGCTCATCACTGGAGGAGCTTGCCCTGCTTTTCTTGAACTGGATCTTATAAACTGCTGTTCAAACAACACACCAGCTTAATCTTTGCCAAAATGTGATTTTTGCAGGAGTTCTGCCAGAAATTTTTGTCTTCCATATTATTATTTCGCCTCTTATTTTGCTACTATGCGTGATGATATTTTGTCAGGAGATGGAGATGCCTTTGTGTGAAGTTACGGTATATACATTTCTTTAATAGTCCCTAAAGGTTGAATACACTCTTCATACATTGCATTTTTCTGAGATTAAGAGAGCTATTAAATCTACAGAGAAAATTAAATTGGGAATGAAGGAGAGAAAAGAAAAAACATTCATGTTCATAAATGTGAGAATCTACATAATTTCCAATTATTCTATTCACACATCCTTTGCGTCCAATAGCTCTTCTTCTGAGGTAATGTTTTGGTATGCCACAATTTTAGTATTTCTGTTAGCAGCAGATAAAGTAAAAAATTATAAAGAAGACAATTACATGTTCAAGAAAAAGGAGCTAAGTCCTAAGGAAAAGTCCTTTGATTGTGTAAACCCTCTATACTGGGCAATCTAGAAGTTTTTCAAAGGTAATGTTCTTTTAAAGCAGAGGCTAATAAAATATTAGATGCAACTGAATACATAACCATTGCTGTAGACCTCTGTGAGGTTTTATCTTTTTTATATTAACTGAGTTGTTTTCACATCATCCCTAATTTTTTCATGTTCATTGTACTGCAGATTTTTCTACTGATAACTCAGTACACAGTACTGTAAATGCAGTACAGACTACCTGGACTCTGGCCAAACTTAGGCATTTCAAAAAAGACAATCAGAAAAAATTGAAAAAAGAGAATAGAGATTTCCTGGAAAAGAGGAAGAGGAAAGGAAACTGTGCCTCGGTGTTCTGGTAAGGGTTGATCTATCCTAGTTCCCTAAGAGGCATCACAGATCTCTGTCCATGTAAAGCTCCAAAAATCTGAGTCTCAGATAGACTCAGTCATTCCCAGTTCTGTGGGACTTTTAGGAAGAATGATTCCCATAGATGTTTTAGGAAGAATGATTCCCATCAATTGATGAGAACCAATTTGAGCTGCTTCCCTGCAAAATGGCTTTACTGTGCATGTGACTGAGCACTGGCACAGATTGCTCAGAGAGGCTGTGGAGTCTCCCTCATGGGAGATATTCAAGAACCATCTGGACACAATCCTGTGCCATGTGCTCCAGGATGAACCTGCTTGAGCAGGGAGGTTGGACCAGATGACCCCCTGTGGTCCCTTCCAACCTGACCCATTCTGTGATTCTGTGATTCTATGAGCTGGAGCTGTTCTTGGGAGGTGGACTCTATGTGCAGTGTCTCAGCAGGCAGCAGTTGCCTTCAGTTTACTAACTGATTCTGAATCATTATCAAATGTAACTATACTTATTCACTGAAACTTTTATTATTTCAACATAAAAAATAAATTACAGCACTGATGCAAGTTGTGTTTTTTGTTTTTAATTTGCTTCCAAAGATAGCCCATTAGAACTGAATACAGAAAATTTTAGAACGATTATGCAGGTTTCTGTAGATTTCATTATGGATATTTAGAAGAAATCCACGTTTCAACGACCTCAAAACTATGTTTACTATATTAACCCACAAATGTTCAAACTTGGTAGAGGAGAATGGAGAGAGTTAACAACAGTGCAATGTTACATAAAATTGAAAAAAGCCATAATTTTAAAGAGAAATTCAGCAGTCAAAGGCTAAGTCAGTACTGAGATTATGTTGTCAAAACATAATAGACTCAGCAATGCCTACTTTCAAGAAAAATAGGTCAGGCAATGCACTGAACATGGCAATGTTTTCATTACAACTACTCAGATGGACTGTGAGGATCATATTAATATGGGTAATTATGACCCTTTTTGGATAAGATAATGATAAAGACCAGAGTACCATTGTAGCAGGGTGTGTGAAGGATAAATGTTATGATAGTAAAAATTTCCTCCTCTGTTAAACCATGCAGAAGACATTATGGAGAATGAAAAGCTTTGATTTTTAAAATAAAGTTCCAACATCGGACAAGAGTGATGATCTCAAATTAACTTACTCTGAACATTTTGCAACAGTCTGTCCTATTCAAATCTGCTGACCATTACAAACAAGCAATCACTTGAGGGTAATTTGCCAACATAACATGAAGTGCTCACTTACAGTATCTACTTACTTTTCCTACTAAGATGAGTATATAGTTTATGATTCTGATTGTGCATCATATGAGGTCATAACCAGACTTGTGCATTGCATCTGTTTGAAATCCTGGTGCCATGACGAAGCAAATGGGAGCTTTGTCATTTACAAGGATTTTGACTCTAACTGGGGAGAAAAAGTTAATTCCTTTTTTTCCGGAAGCTGTTCATATGTGGTTTATTTCTGACTCTTAATAAAACAACAACACTGTCCATAAAAGAAGTGACATTAGCATTGTCACCTGCAAGTTTTCAACCTCTACTCCAAAGCAGTTGCAGTCTTTCTGCCTGGTTTCCCCACAGCCAAGGTCTCTGGACTCTCCAGGAGTTCAAGAAAGTCATATGTGTTTGTCCATAGCTAAAAGTCTACACAGTTAAATCAAATAATTTCAAGAAATTGGTCAGTATTTCAGTCAGCTCTTATTTCACCTTCATAATTAATTATGTAGCACTGATAATCAACAATATAACACACATGAAAGGCTTTTGTTTCACACTGATGAAAAAAAGTCTTCCTTCTCCTCCTTTATTCTGGCAACAAGAAATCTGTGTGGCTTAATACTTAAAGCAGTTGGCAGCATCTGGTGTGTAGTTTGTTTATTAAATTCAGAACAGCTGTATTACTAAGAGGAGTTGTCTTTTTCTTGGGAGGGAAGAGGGAAAGAGTGTGTCCATTTATCATTAGCAAAAAAGATGTACAGAATGTTGACTATTTATCTTAGATATAGCGGAGGTCCATCTGTCAGCATTTCTGAAGATGTTTTAAAGTCAAATTTCCAGGGAAGACAAATCTACTCCCACTAAAGCATAAATCAGTATGATTTTCTTCCATGAAAATAATACAGAATATGTGGCTTTCAGTTCCAAGCACTGAGGAAGTTAGAAAGAAATTTTATTTCTCCAAAGCGGGAAGCTAGCCATTTAGACAACTCTCCTTCTCTCATCTCCTGCAGCTCTTTTGTAGCTCTCCAGGGATCTCCTGAGCCCCCACACAGATGTCTGAGGCAGGGAGCCTCCTGGGCAAGCAAGTTGTCCCTGCTAACAATGGAGTTTGTTTTTCCAAGATGAATAGAAAGACACCTGAGGAATGAGTCAGGGCAGAGTAACTTCAACAGTGAGACCCAGCAGATATATATGGCTGTGGGGGATTAACAATAAAATCAGGTGAGGGACAGCTGGAGCTCTTCACATCTGCCCAGCTCTTCTTTTCAACCTACTGCCTGTGAATTTTCAGAGTCGTCTGATTATATCTACTCATGGACATAGCAAAGGCATAAATATTGCTTCACAAGTCAGCAGTGCTTTGGTAGTCTGCTGCAAAGTTTCTCTCTTCCCATTTTCCTGGTAGACAGTCTAATTCTGTGTCTTTCAGAGTCTGAGGAAGAGCCTACTACCTAAAAAAGATTTCTGTGTGTCAGTAGTCCATTTTCCATGTTTAAAAAGCTTTATTTAGGCATAAAAGTTGTTCACATGTCTCATAAAAGTTACTCAATTTCACTATGCATCTAGTGAGTTTTATCCAGCCTGAAAATAACACTCAGAGGAGGCTTTGGAGAAAGCCCAAACTCCATTAACCCTCTAAGTTTCTTAGAGGTCTCCCACCTTCCACTAAATACCCCAAATACCAGGTTACAGGTGGACAGTTCTCCTTCTCATCCCTCCTCTCCTCTATTCTCACCTCAAAGTATCATCCTGGTCTTGAAAATCTTTCAAAATAAGTATTTCATAATTCCAGCCACTACCTTAGGAAAAAAAAAAAAAAAAGTTTGCCTTCGTGTTTCCTGATGATAAATAATTCTAACTAATGCTTCCTGTGTGCCACATGTCCCGTCTTTGAGTCACCAGTGTTGGCTATGACAATTTTCTTCTCCAGGCTGAACTGTCTTTTCTGTCATTTTTAGCTCACTGGATTTTCTATCTCCCTTCACCAGATTTCTGTGCCTTTGGTAGCAACTGCATCTTCTATTTTCAGACAGAGGAAGTAGCAACAGGGAGATTTGGTTCACTTATTTGGGAGGTTTCCATTGGGCTTTATCAGACCCCACCTTTAGCTTTTATTCTCTATTCTAAACACACTTGTGTGGATGTATGCTCTGGATTATCTGACATAAATCCTGCTGACTCCTTTGTCCATCTATAATATCTTATAGAGTATATTTGGGATTATTCATTCAGCTGTGGCAAAATTCTACTTCTTTCTTATAAATATAGCCTGAAATTTCTGTTTTGTTATTGTCTGGTATGCTGATGAGCCAGCAAGGCCAATGCCAAAGATCTTGTGGATTTTCTATAGCCAGATTAACTGAATGGGCAACAACTTCTGGAAACAGCTCATATTGCTTCTGTAATTGATTATTTTGAGGTCTGGTGTTGGGTATTTTTTATTTTATTTTAACCTTGTGGGCTTCATTTCATTTATTTCACACATTGGCTACAAGTATATTACATTGTACACAAATAATGTAACTACAGATAAATTTTTCAGGCTTTAGATCACACAGAAGATTTTTAAGCAATTGGTTGATCTTAAGGGTTTTTTTTAAGAGTGATCGGATCAGTAGATCAGTCTCAAAAATTTGCCCAAAGAGTAGTCGGAGGTCTTCAGATTTCAGCTTCATGCTATTAGTTGAGTTTGAGGCTCCAATAATATTTTGTAAATAATTTGTGAATATGTGTGTGTACTTGACAGGGAAGAAGGGAACATTTGCATCTCTGAAATATTCTGATGCTTCTTTTCAACTACTGCCTAATCTGAACACAAATCTACAAATTCACATTCAGATGTTCAGGGAAGTCGAACTAAATCAATTGATGGACATTTATAGACAGACTCCCCCCAGGTTACGTTTTCATGCTGATGAGCAACATCATTTAATTTCCACTAGCAATTTTGTTACATTTCTCAAATTCAAAGAAAGGGTGTTGTTTAAGTAGCTCAGATTTCTTGGTTTGGGTATCAATTGACATTTATATATGTTTGTTAAACTTTTATGACTTCAGACATATGAACATTGCTTGAAAGCATGCAAATTGTTAGCTCTGGGGTTTATGCTATATTTCTAGATTAGTATTTAACATAGCTAAATGTGAATTTATAGGGATGATATATGAATGCAAATCAACTTTAGAATAAAATTAGTTTTAGAAATGGAGTTGGGTTGAAAAGATATTCTTAAACTTTAAACCTGCTTTTCTACTGATCTGGTTCTAACATTTCAGCTTCTGGCACAACAAAAACCCAAAACCAGTTTATAGCTCATACCTGAAACTAAACAGTAGTTTCAAATTTGGGGGTTTCCAAAAAAAATGAAAGTTAGAGAAAAATCCCAAGTTCTCCCATCTCCAAGCACTACTTACAAAGATAGAATATTGAGCAGCATATGGCAGTGTATGTGTGTATATATAGCAGTATATCAAGGCAGGGTTTGAACTTTTAAGGGAAAGATTCTTTATGGCTTTGTAACTTCAGAGAAGTATTGTACCACAGAAATAGACAGAAATAGAAAAATATATACAATTGTTTTGATACATTTGTGAAATAGGTTTCACAGAACCTGATATTTTTTGTGCAAAATGCCTTAAATCACTTTATGTAGGGCTAACGCAATTGAATTTATTTCTGTATATAGCCTTTTATAGTAAATACTTCGGATGCAACACTAGACTTTTCTTTCCACAGCAATGATATACAGCCTTATGATTACAAACTATAACAGAGAGACAATGAAAGCTCTGCTTTACTAGCTGTGAATGCACTTTCAGTCCACTTGTAGACTGAGAGACTGGAAGCAAGAAGTGGTGACAGTGCCAAGAGCACCAAGTCCTTCCTGATGGGCAATGCCTACCTTCTCTCAGTCCTTTGCAACTAACTCTTTTACCTCTCATGCCATCTGTCTTCATGAAAATCAGCTGTGACCTAGGGCCTCAGATCATCCCACCAAGCACTTCAGGGAGCACACTGTCTTTGTAGTCTCTATTCAGTCAGCAGAGATGGGCACCTCTATACCTGGGAAGGGGCTTGCCTCCCTTCCCAGCACAGGCTGCCTGGGATGACAAGGTTTGTCGTGGAGAAATCTCACTTAAGTGCCTGGAGGTAGATGCCACTAGTGAGACAACAGGTCCAAACTTCACCCAGACCCTCTCCTGTGGTTTTATTTTCTTGGCGCAATGATGCCTCTTCACACCTGGGGTGGAGTGAGTAGCCTGGAGAACTCCACCTGGAGAAATCATGGTACAATAACTTTGTTTCTGGGCCAAACCCACCCTGGTGATTTGCCTCATACAACCAACATGCATTTCTTGCTCTGAATGCTGCCTGACACTGCTGTGTTTTTATGCTTACTAATAAGACATTGGAACCAGTCAAATGTCCTAGATTCAAACAGGAAAGGAGACTGCCTTCAATGCACATATGCACAAGGGATGGAGCTCAAACAGGTCTTTTCTGAAATCTCAGATGTCTTTGCAAGGCTGGTAAAAGCAGTGCACAGGGCTAAAGCCAGCTCAGACAGTTAGCAAAGATTATGATGCACATAGCCAAAGGACAGGAAGCAAATTAATGCAGTGTCTCAAAGAGTGAGGAACTGAGATAAAAACACCCTTTGGGTTGAATCATTAATGCACTTAGTTGTTTGTCAGTCTCAGCCCTTACTGCATCAGTGAAAGGAAAATACACATCTAAGAGGTCAGTAGAGAAAGCAAGGTTAATACTTACAGGTTAATGCTGACAAACCACTAACACACCTCTTAAAAAATAGCTGAATGGTATGACAGAAACAACTCATTAAAAGCTGAACTAAGCACAGCTTCATCTGTATCCCCTCCATCTCTTGAGACTCTAAATGAGGAAATTATTTTTTCTTCCCCAGAATACTTCTTGGGGGTACTTGAAATGTGGCAGAAACCAAAAGCCCTAGCTGTGAAGCACCCATTTCAGTCCAATACTCTTGGCCTCCTGCTCTTGTTTTCCTTTTGCATTTCTGAGAATGGCATATGCACATAGTGCATGTGAAGATGCATGTTTTCCCCATATGCACATTTATGTGTGCATATAGACATATATATGTATCTCTACAAATACAACCACAGACCAGTAAATTTCAAGCACATATGCTATAAGAGTATTGGAAAGGCTCCATTCACCACAATACTTGGCATAGCATAATGAGAAGAATCCCAGGCAGGGACTATAAGAGAGTATTGGAAAGGCTCCATTCACCACAATACTTGGCATAGCATGAGAAGAATCCCAGGCAGGAATTTGTGCTTTAAATATGTTTATACCTTGTGTCTCTATGAGTGTTGATGAAATTTTCTGAAATAACTGTAAAAGGGTGAGCCTGCAGAACTTAATTTGGCAACATCTGCTGCTACTAGTAAGGAACAGATAAAACCCACAATTTTCCAGATAAAAACAGCAACCTACATGGTATTTTGGGGCTTTGCTGATACAAATTTCATTATTCCTTGGTTTCTATTTCGGCAAAAAAAAAAAAAACCTGTAGAAGCTCACCAAGCTTTTCAGAACATCTACTTCCTTCCTTTCAGACTACAATAGTGGTTAAACGATGACTTTTCTACATTTATGGAAGTATTTTCTTTAAATATGAGTTGGGTAAAATACTGGTGATCAAAACCATCATCCCAGTTGGTGGGGATTTTTATAAAAAGTGAATTCATAATGCATGGAAAGTGGCTCTTACTTTTAATGATATCATCTGCCCCCCCTTAACTAAATTACAGCTTTATAATCATATTGCCACTGTCCATCACCCAAGAATGACATGTCACAATACCCAAAGGATTACCCCTACAGCAATTGGGTCTTTTTAATTTCTTTTTTCTCCACATACTTTCCTCCAGGAAGTTTTGATTAGTAGAAATGCATTCAGATTTCCCTGTGGATAAAAAGAAGGGAAGTGTTTGACATTTTCCAGGCAATCTCAGACGACACTGCTCAGCCCATTGCTTTTCCATTTCCCCCCGAGTCTTTACTAAGTCCAGTGCACAACAGCTAATGTGGTTTTCACAAAACAATGATCAGTAATGTAAATACCATTTCTCCCCTCAAGATTTATAATGAATTCTGTGTTTCTGAAGCTTGTTTCTCTCACAGTTTTTGACGTTAAACATGATATTTGGAAATCACAGAACAGTTAAAACATAAACCATTGTGTTTCTGTTCATTAGTAAGAAAAACTTGACTGCAGGGATATTTTCTTGGCAGGGTTATATTAACAGTCATTTACATGCATTTATACTTACACATGTATATGTAGAGCTGCACCTGCTTCTTTCATATAGCTTAAAATTACTACCAGATAATGAATGTCCTCCTATTAAACTCTTTTTTTTTGTATAGCATCTTCCTGAAATATAGACATTAGAAGACCTTGCTGCTCAGCCAAGGCAATTTTGCCTGGTGCAATATTATGTTAGTAGAGAAAGGCATTTGAAATATCATACATTTTATTTTCTGAATCAATACTTCTTTTGCTGCCTACTGAAAAATCCTTTTTTCATGCTTACAACACATCTGAGAGCTGGAATAGGATTGTAATATTCAGTAACAGACTGAAACAATAACTAGCATTCTTAAAGATTAATTTTATTTGCCCTGCCTTTTGCCTGCAAACATTATCCACATAATGCTTTTCAGACAGATTTTACCTTGTTAGCTTTCCTGCTTCATAGTATACATATATTAATGAATATGTATTTCCATTGGTGACAGTGTAAGGCAAGTTATTTCTCTCATAGTGTTATTCTACTGTTTATTCATGTGCATATTTTAAATTTGCAATGGCTTGTTGGAAAGTCTAATTGATTGTCACTGACTACTAGCCAGAGTTTTCTTTTGTTAAGACACCATTATATAAAATTCTGATCACTACATGAGAATTCACTTTTGATTGTTAGATCTAAATTATATCCTTTTCAAAATCACAGCAAACTCCTTATCAATGAATTTCCACTAAAACATTGTCAGAAAACATAGTTTTTCCAGTTGTCTTTATAATAAGAAAGAAATAGATTTTCTGAGTTAAACAAGATATATTGACCTTTATATGAATCTTGCCATAATTGGCAAAGCATTAAAATATAGAACTCACAATTCACTAACTCTCTGTACAGAGAGAAAAATAGCTCAGCTAGAAAATACCAGATTGCTTGTCAGGGAAGTCTTATTGATGCAACACACAAAGTCACTTGCAAACCATCTATAGGTATCTTATAGGTACTATAACTGTAGGTATCTATAGGTATCCTATAGGTAGTATAACTACTGTGAAATGTAGTAGAGACAGTCAAACTCTCTCCTTCCCAGTGTCATGAGATTTCAACTGTCTATATAATCAACAGACAGAAACAGGGAAACACATTCTTTCCACCTGCTGTAACTACATATACTGTATGTTGCTCTGACTTCTCTCTTGGGTAAAGACAGTAAAGGGTATTCTTGATCTAGCATCATGGCATGACAAGCTCTGTGACTGATTCATTGCCATCTTCAGCTTAGAAACTTTTCAATACATGCACAATGCCATAGGAGGTGGTTAGCACCCAGCCCATTAATCCAAGTATTAAGAGATAGGTGACCAGAAGTAGTTATTTTTGCTGAGGTTACTAAGTATATGGATTAAGACTTCCCAATGTAACTAATTTAAATTCAAAGTTTAGAAGTGTTCCAACAACCTTGACAATGTAATTTATGCTGTGTGAGGACTATGCAATGGAGGATCAGAAACACCTTCCCCAGCCTCTCTGGTCCTCCTCCCAGTGAAGTTAGTGAGAGTTTGCCATTGGCTCCAGTACCAGGAAAAGCACATCTAACAAGTTTGATACTAACCATTTAAATCTCTGTTTATATCTCAGTGTCTATCTCTCAAACAACACTGGTGACACTAGTTCATAATTAAAACAGAAATAAAGTGTGGGACTATCTTTTACACTGTTACTTAATATTCAGTACTGTATGTATATATCTACTTGACACCTCAGTGAAGACTTTGACATGCCTTATTCATTCTAGTTATTTTTATGGTATTGGTTTTGTTAGATTGCTCTCCCATATAAAGAATAAAACTATAACTGTTCTGACTTTAAATTGTCCAATTCATTTTTATCCAAGTTTTGTTAAATCTAAATCATGTTCATCAGTTCTTCTCATTCCCATCACCCTTCACTCACACTAGGAAGGCAATGTATATTGGTGGTTTAAAAACAGGTATTTGATATTCTCTGATGGACTACAATAAATATCTGAAGTAAAAACCTGCCTCATGTCTTGTGGTTTCTTGTCTGCAGAATGAAAAGTGCTCTCTGCAGACCAGCAGTGTTAATCCTGTGATTGTCAGATATTGGAGAATCACGAGGTCAAATGAATCTTTAAAATAACTTGTGAGGACTTCATTCTACAGCATTCTTTTTTTCAGCTATATTTATGTGCCAGTCATATTCCCCTAAAATCTGTCAGAAAAGTGAAAAATATCATGGAAGTGTCCAAAGTCATGACATCTAAGGATAAATTTCAGGCAGGAGTCTTTTATTTACTCTTTTGTGAAAGGTGAGATCTTTCTATGTCTACACATAAAATACTTCTAAAAATTATACTTGATTGTTATTTTTACTTACTTATTAGTTCTAAGTCAATCATATTAGGAGATAATGTAATGTTAGTGTTTTATTGAAATAGTTGAACACTTTTTTTTTTTATTAGAGTGCCCATGATCTAAGAGTCTTAAAATGTAAATCAATCTTGGTCTTTAAGAAATGTAGGATATGGCAAGTTAGAGGGGTCTCTTTCTCCTTTTTAGTTTGGCTTATTTTAATTTGTTCAGTGGAGTCTAAGATTTCATGCTAGGTTTTCAAACTGTCAGCACAGCCTCTTTAAAATTCTTCTCTTGATTAGGTTTCAAGTTTAGGAGTTTGTTCAGATGCCTACATACTGTTATCTGGCATCACTTGAAACACTTTAAGTTAGCCAAGGCATCTGCCCAGAGCCAGCAGACATGACACAGGACCTGCAGAGCCCTGCGTCCTTCCAGACTGGCAATTAGTTGTCCAAATGGGATGGTCTCATGAACCTTGAATGAAATTAAAGGCCTACATTTAGGCAAGAGAACCAATTTCCTAAATTCAGGTGAGCTAAATCCCACTCTAACCTGGTAAAAACCTAGATTTGGGCAAACTAAATCTCACTCTCAGAAAAGGTTTAGTTGCTTAAATAGAGGCAACGTTGTGATTCTGGGTATGACAGGGTTTGCTTCAGCTGCCTATTTTACATCTTCTAGTCCCGCTGCCCTGGAATATCTAGGATATATCAAAGAGCAGTGGACACTTCTGTGAGGCTCAGTGAGTCATAGCTTGCATTCAAGATATGTTTGTGTAGCTGGCAAATACACAGAGCAGCAGGAAATCCCTGGCTTCCTGGGATAGCGGCTGGAGCCAGTGCAGGGCACGCTAAGAATCTCCAGAGGCGCTGTGTCACCTGCCTCTGGCTACCCACACCAGCTCTCCAAGACAGGGGAAGCCTGACACCTTCTGGGCGTGTCTATCATTGAACTGAGAGAAACCAGCTCGTTTTAAAAATGATCCCGTGAAGAAATTGTTTGGGTAAGTTTGGGAAATGTACTCCTTTCTTTAGAGCACACTGCTGTGTTCCCCATCCTAAACCAAAACACTGTGTTTTCAAGGAGGAAAAAAATAGAAGACTGAAGAATGATTTCCAGCTACTAATAATTTTGTAGTATTCTTTAGCTTATTAACACAAAACAAACCTTACTGTGCATGTTTCCTGACAAGGTAAAAACAATTGCTTATCATAGAAGACTTTAGTGAAGCTTTAAATTCTAGTACTTCCTTGAAGAGATGATACCTGAAGCCATGCATAGTCTTCTGTGAATCATGGAAAATCTGACAATAATAACTTCTTTTAATTATTATTCCTTTCCTGTGCACCTACAAGAAGATTCTGTTAATTAATAGTGCTTTGCTTTAAATCCTGCTGGAACAGAAGGAAAATATGAATCACTAGGGATTCAATTCTCTTAAGTGACAAAAATTTACCTGCCTATTCAAACAGCACTGAATCCTTTAGTCTAGAAATACCATCACAACAATTTTCTGTGCCAAACTTCTGATACTTGTTTCATGACTGTATGAAATATTGCAAGTCTATTTTGATTCTTTTGTCTCATCAGAATGCAAATAAAATTCAAGGAGAATGGAATGTGAGAAACTATTTTTAAAAGTGAAAATACAACCATCTAACTGTTTGAAAACAACAGATGCTTTTATTTGAATGGCAAGTAAAGGTTCTGGTCGGTTGTTTTACAATTTAGAGATGATATTTGAACACCAGACTTGGCACTGAAATTATAGTAATATACTAAATTCTGAGGCTTTGCTGAATTTATTAGCAAATTTATCTCTTGGTGTAATACAGTATTGAACCTAATATTACATTTGCATATGTGGAATGCATATCCATTTACCTGAATGTTCAGGTAGTGTCTATGGCAAATATTAATAAATCCAAACTGTTGAAGTTAATCCAGGGAAAACTGTGGCCTAAGAAAATGTTTTCTGATGCATTGCTAAGCTGAGGCATACCAGAGAGCCACCAGATACAGATTTCCAGCTAATATAAAGAATGTGGAGGTGTAGAATTCTTGCAATATGAGGTAAGTGCAAAATACCTCCCCTGGGACTGGGATCTGCATGAGGAATGAAGTTGTCTTATAAAGAGAGGGATGATGGCCCATTTTTGAGCAGCTGATGTGGTGGATGATTCTCACTTCTGCCATCAGCTTCACCTCTCCAAGCCCAGCTCAGGGAGGAAGCAGAGGGCAGGGCAGCCCATGCAGGCAGGAGCTCTGGGGACAGGGCAGTGGGGGAGCATGAGGGATAGGAGGGGCTTGGAGAAAATACCAACATACTGAAACAAGACATCTTTGGTATTTATAGTTACTTCAAATAAATTATTTTATGAGATAAGGAGCATGGGAGAAAGAGGAGAGTAAAATTAAACAAGTCCAAGAGCTATAGAATAATGGAATTAACAGGAAAGATTTGAAGTGAGTATCAGTAGAAATATCCTTAAAGGGAAACAGATAAAGATGACTAGTCTGGCTCCTGATGTTAATTTTTGTGATGAAGTTTCTCTTTTTTCTGGTTAATTATTTTCTTCAATAATGCATTTATTTAGTTTTTATAGACATATTAATTAATTCAAAACAATCAATAAAATTATAAATACATAAACTTTTCACACACTATAAGATGTTTAAAACTTCCATCTTTCAGCTGCAGCCCTATACAGCACAGTATACACGATACAAATGGTTAGTACATGGGACAACTATTTGTGCTACTCAATTTATGAGGCTTCTTTAAAATACAGCCTAGGTTTAAGCATCATTCTATTTTCTCCCACTGGAATGAATGCTAATGGATAAGTTAGAGGAGGGTGAAATAGATATATCTGGCAAACAAGGCAGAAAGAACCAAAAGGACAAGAAAAGCAATGTGGAAGAGAGGAGGGAGATTGGAGAAGTCTCTAGAGGAACAAACAGAAGTGAAATCTCTGGGTACCTCCCAGCAGAAAAGAGAACTGGGACAACCCTGTGCTGCAATGCAAACATGCTGGAAATTCACACTGGATTTTTTTCTTTCCCGAGCTGTTTTTCCCTGAAATACTGAAATATTTGAGGGACTCCTCCCTGAAACAATTTCAAAGTTCCTTAACCATGCCACAGGCACAACTGAAGACTAAGGGATTCTACTCCAGGGCAAGCAGCTCCACTGCACATTCCATGAAATGTAGAAGGAAAAAAGTCTGACATTCCCTGGCTGAAAATTGAATTTATGGACACTTTTCAGGCAAAGGCAATATTCCAAGTAGTCATTTTGTTGCTCAATAAATTCCCATTGCCATACACTTTGCTGTGTAAAACCTGCCCCTACCTTGTGTCCAAATGAAATAAATCATGGTATATTAGAGAAAAGAAGAGAGAGCAATTTTGTGAAGTGCTACTAGAGATGTGTTTTCCAGATAAAAACCATACCAATACTGAGAGACTGACAGCAACTAAAGCAAAAATGAGCATGAGACAGGCTGTTGTGATGAGCTGACACAAATTCATCTGTCTGAATAACACAATTAAGTATACATCACAAAAGCACAACTAGCAATCCCCCGACCAAGCTAAAAAATTTAGATATAGGCAAGACTGAAATGAAAAGTACTATTTTTTCCCTGCCTTTTCAATTTTAAGTAGAAATATACCTTTTATCCTTATGCTTGTCTGTCCTAGCACAGCCACCAGGGTATACTTCTTTCTTACCAGCAGATACACATAGTGTAAATGAGCACTGAGCTCTGTAATCTCTCTCTATATGTTTCATGTCCCTGATCAAATATTTTTATTTGGGGGTTGATTTAAAAACAAAAAATTCTATAATAAAACAAATGCTCTCATTGCTTTTGCAAAATCAACTTTTCCTAAGATTACATGTGGAAAATGTTGGAGGAAAACAAGAAGGGCTTTTCCTTCTGTTAAAAAAAAACAGCTTCTTCTTTCCCCAGGAAGGATTGTGCTCTGCCTTCACAAGTGGTATTTCTCAAAGCCCTGAGCTGAATTCTGAATCCATAGGGTTTGGAGTGCAGAGCGGGTGCACACCTCTGCAGGGGAAGCAGGCTTTCTGCAGCTCACCACAGCTCCAACTCCAGCCTTGGGGAGGGCGTGCAGCCACCCTGGGATGTGACACGCATCCCAACAGCCTTGGAGCTGCTCTCAGAGGAGCTGTTGGCTCACAGCCATGCCAAGGGGACCAGTGAGAGCACAGAGTGCCGGGCAGGAGAGCACCTGCCAGCCATGAACCCGGCTGTTGACATTGGTCCCGAGGACTGGGAGCAGATTTGGTGTTCATCAGCAAGGGCTGAGCACAGCAGCTCTCTGGCAATGCCCTGGCCCTGCACAACCCACTGCAGCACCACGGGAAGAAGCAGCTCTCTGGCAAGGTCTCTCCATCCTGAGCAGCTACTGACCACGGGACGGCAGCATGAAAGAGAGTGAAAAAATTTGCTCATACAAACTGGGCTGGAGTTTGGAAGTCTCTGGTAAAAATTAAAAAGAATCCCAGTGAAGAAGGCTTCATAAGCACTTCAGGCTCTATCTGGAACTGGTGGCACCTTGACCCAACACCAGCCTTATTGCAGACAAGAACAGCTTCTGAGCATTTAACGTGTTTAGCAGCTTTTCATTTAACTCAAGCAGAAGAGGCAACTGTGAAACTCTTACAGATACTTGAACAATAATGTTTCCACATAAATATGAAGCCACTGAAAGATGTTTTCAAGTAGAAGCCATGCAGCGGAGGAAAAAATGAAAGGAATCTTAGGAGACTTTCTTCTAAGTCAGAAATTTAAAAAAAAAATCTGGTAAGAGACAGGATAGACCAAACAGAGATGGATGGCAGGGAAACAGGCCTGGAAGCAGCCTGGATGTAGCAATGAAATCACCCAATGAAGGAAGCTGCAAGGGATATTTGTGGCTTTGCCACTAAACATTTAAACATTTGTCTCCCAGTCATAAATCCACATAACACAACTCATCATTTCCAGAACAGACAACTGAGCTCTCTGCTACAGAGTCACAGAAAATCAGGAGCCACAGAAGGAGATCCATGACAGGCAAAATGATGGTACTGGAAAGGATCTTTTTAATCTAATCTGTGAGAAAGCCTGAGGACAGAGATAAGGGCTGGAGACTCCATGACTGCCTCCTTTATTCAGGCACTTGGGAATGCTGCCAAGGGCAGTGGCTGCAGCACACCCATACTTTCTTTCCCTCCCGCCAGTTGAAGTTGCTCCAGGGTTCATCAGCTTGTCATGAGGCCAGAGAGAGCAAGGCAGTGAAGGGAGGAGAGACAAACAGGGATGGATTATGTGATGTGGAGGAGACCTAATGGTTTATTTGGTCTCTGCTGAAAAGCTTGGTGTGTTGAGGTTTCTCACTCTCACAGTCAGGTTTACTAGCTTTGTCACTATCCTGCAAAACCCATCTGTCCTGGCCCAAGGACAAATGAGACCTCTGAAGTGGGAACACATGGCAATGGTAATATCATCATAAGTGCAGACAGAATTCATGATGAAGAAGATCAGGACAGGCAAAATAACCAGATTCTGCAGTTAGGTGAATACCTGGAGCTTTCTTTTCATGTTTCATCCACACCCTGCTGGTCTTGGAGCATGGTTTTGGATCTATACAGTGCAATGGTTTATATGTTGTCTTAATTTGTGTAGAGGTACTTTTGCTGTCCATGGAAGAGAAGGTGAATGCCCCTTCATGAGAAGAAGCTGGTGTGTAAAAAAGATGTGCAGCATTGGTACCACTTTGTCTGGCCACCCAGGTCTTGGAAAGCCTAGTTTCAGTAAAAAGCCCTGGATAATGAATATCTGCTGTCTCTCAGCTGCAGGAGCACTGGAGCAGAGCAGGATCATAGACACAGCTTTGTTCATAACCTGACTCAGTCCAGGCGCCTGTGTGCAGGGCACATTACTGGCTTCATGCAGTGCAGAACAGGGCACAGCCAGTGTTTCAGGAAAAATAATTCCTTCCTGGCAGCTATCAGCCTACATGCCTAGTTCTGTAAGTGTATACCTTCCCTACTAAATTTAGCTGATAGTCTTTCAATTTGCTTCTTTTCTTTCTCTTTTCTGCCATCACAAGCATAGACATGTGTATGCCCCAAAAGAAAGTCAGTAATGATATTGCCACTTAAAATTTTACAGTAATAGCCATGAGACATGGGAGCTTTACGTCACTTCTTTCCTAAATCAGGACAAAATTGGAACAAATTCCATTTCAAGCATTTAGCTAAACAGACAGGAATGAGATTTAATTTTATTCAGAAAACAGGGTCTCACTAATTCTTAAGAATATTTTCATGATAATAATTTTTACAAAAGCACAGGCCATGACTGACAGAGATGATGTGGCTTTCATCAGCTCACTGCAGTGTCAAAATTTAGGCACCTAATCTACTGAGTGGCTCAGAAACAGGCATTAGCTGCCCACAGATCCAGTACAGCCAGGTGAGAAAGCAATTAACTAGTGACCAGAGAGCATTAAACTCCTCAGAAAGATGATCCATTCAAAACCCTACATAAAAAGCTGAAAGCAGCACGGGTCTAGCTAACAAAAAAGGCTGAGAAAGGGATGTTTTTGAGTACTTCTCCAGGGCTCAAACATCTCATTTGTAGCTCCTGTGTGCAGTTTCTCAGAAGAAAGCAGCAATTCAGTAAGAATTATTTTAGAGGGGGCAGGGGTGGTGATGATTACACCCATCTCAGCTTGAAGCCATTCAGCAGTGCACCTCCCATCTGTTAGCTTATAGCCTTGAGTAAAAAGCACAAAAAGACAGATGTGCTGATCCTTCATCTTTCCTCCCTGGGCTGTGTAATTATGAATGTGAAGGGGAAAAGTAAAGGGCAGAGGAGGTCCATGGGCACCAGCTGAGGTTATGCTTTGCACTGATTTGTAGGATGAAAACCCCAGGGTGTACTGGGCTATGTGGAGATTTGGGATACTAAGTTTTCAGCATTCTTTCCAGCAGTTTAGGCATCTGTGGGAGTTTTTGAGCATCCCTCTTCATCCCACCCCAGCAGCTTCAGGACAACCTATGAAACAAGAGATGGTAGATATTTCATAATATCTGCATAAAACAGCAACAAAAAATGAATCTTGTGTTGTTTGGGAGGAATGGAATATCAAAGCATGTAAAACCAACCTTTAGATTCAGACTTGTTGCAGGATTTCCTCCATCCATTCTTTAAAGTGCCCATGCTCCACTTCCTTTCTTTTTAAGCATTTCACACAAAGATGACCTGTGCTTCTTTCCTTCACCAAAGACACAACTTTTCTTGGTTGCTAGAACAATACTGTACTTTTTTAAGAGGGACAAAAGGAGTTTTCTGGTGTCACCAGTAATATTCCAGTAAGCCACGAGAGGGCAGGTTGTGCTCTCGATACAGCTGCAGATTTTTATAAGCAGCTCTTAAGTCCCCTCACATTTTTAAAGCCCTAACTACCAAACCAAGCTCCAGCCAGTGAAAAGAGGAATTCACTGGTCTTTGACCCTGGAACTTGTTACGAGCATAGCATCAATCTAATGCCCTCATTGCTCTTCTGGAAAGGGAAATACCTTTCCACTCAGACAAGAACAACTATCCTTTGCTTTACCCACAGGCTCTTAGGCAAAATCTGTTCTAACAAGTTAGCTGCTGTGCTACATTTTTTACATTTCTCCCTCTTTCTTTCCATCCTCTACCCCACTTCCGCTATCACAAGCCCCTAACCAGGGCATACCCTTGGGACAGCAGCATCCAGACCTCCTGATGAAGCTGATGAAGCTAGCTGGGCACCCTGTGAGCCCAAGGAAAATTCTCATCCACCCTTGGAAACAGCAGTCTAGAGTGCCTCCTAAATTTTGGCACCCAGATCCCACAAAGGACAAAAATGTGTCCATCTCCATCCAACAGCATCTCTAAATTAGTGTTTAGCACAAAGTGGTGCATGTTCTAGGTTGTCCAGCTTGGAGGAGAGAAGGCTCCAGGGAGACCTTGCTGCAGTCTTTCAATGCTCAAACAGGGCTTATAAGTAAGATGGGGACAAAATTTTTAATGGGGCCTGTTGCAATAGGACAAGGGGTAATGGTTTCAAACTAAAAGAATGTAGCTTTAGACTGGACATAAGGAATAAATTTATTACAATGAGGATAGTGAAACACTGTCATACGTTGCCCAGAGAGCCGGTGGAAGTCCCATTGACCTCCCTGTGAACATTAAAGGTCAGGTTGAATAGGACTCTGAGCATCCTAATCTAAAGATGTTCTTGCTCACTGCAGAGGAGCTGGACTAGATGATCTGGACCCAAAGGGTTCTGTGATTCTATATGAACTCCCTTGTAGTGCTGGAAAACAGCTGACAGCTCCTTGAGAAAGGCACATGGAGATCTCAGACCTAGCCACCTTCTGACACACATCAGGGTCAACTAATGCGACACATGTATGCTCGATCTCTGGAGACCTCATCTGTTATCTTCAACATCAGACAACACCAGTCCCTAAATAACAAAACCCCCCAGAGGCAGCCTGATTTGGGAACTAAGGTACTGAGCTGAGCTGCTGTCAGGACCCAGGACATTCCTCTGGCTGCCCTGGATGACTCGAGACCCTGGCAAGGGGCTCAGAGACCTTGGCACAGAGTCAAAAATACCTGTGCCTTCAATTTTAGTCCATAAAAAAAATTACCAACTTTGTGTGAAGATTTACAAGCCACAAAAGTTTGAGCAGAATGATAGTTAATTTGTCACAGGGTGAAAAAGTAGAATTTTGAGGTTTTAGAATGGAGGTTCAAGAGGCAAGATGGAAGAATCTAAGCCTATCCTGTCCTTCATTTCCATCTTCTTACCCTCCATATTCTGCTGTGATGGTGACACTTCTTGATTAGTTTAGATTAGAAACAAACTGTCTAACATAAGTGATAAGTATTACAAAATTATTATAAAGTACACATAGTTCTTAGTATAAAAAGCTACCACAACCCCAAAAGCAAGCAGTGTGCCACAATCAGACCTGCAAAATAGATCTCAGCAAGTCAAAGAAAGAATGCAATAAGTAAGAAAAAATAAACAACCTTAAAAAGCAGGACCAACAAATCTCGACTTCTTCAGTCACAAAGCTGGGAAAAAAAGAGACTTTCTAACACCTCAGAGTAATCTCAACCTCAGAAACCCATGAAGCTGCTGTACAAAAAGTGCTTCAGCCTTTGACATCTTGGATATAATCCAGGAACAAGTGCACTGGGATCCTCCAAAGGCACCATAAAACAGCAGAAATGGCAGCAGATGCTGTCCTCCTGATGGAGCAAAGGCTATCTGAATGTGTGGTGAGCAACTTTGTTTGACCCAAAAAGTCTGCATTTTAGAGGTAAGCTTTGTGAGTTACACGTATTCAAAGCTAAGTATAAGTGAAAACCATCTTCTTTCTAGTCCACACAGGTGGCATTTAGCAGGCCTAAAAGAAATGCCAGAAAATGTTACTAACTGATTTTTTTTATTCAAGGCTAAAAAAGTGAAGGTTTTATAAGACTCCACAATACACAAAGTCTGAATACTCCATTAATGTAATATATCAAGCACCAAAGCTGACAGGATCTGTTCAAGATGTCATTTGCTATGTAAAAAGACCTGTTCCAAGATAACACTGGAGAACCACACAAATGTGCTTCAAATCTCTGTCTAAATAAAGAAATAGATAGGAAATGTATAATGGAATGTTTAGGATAGGGTCTAGCAACTGCCACATCCAAACCTGATTTCCCATCTGCACATCTGAGTAATTCAAGCTATCTTAATCTTGTTACCTTGAGTCCTGTATCCTAGACTTTGGAAATTTGGAATTTTATGTCTAGATTCATAGAACAGTGCATCAGAGACAAAAAATTAAGTCCCACTTTCAACTTCTGTCCAAGGTCCCTAACACAGAGGTAAAACACAAGTGTATATCCAGGTGTCAGGGAACTCCTGGTCTTAAATGTTAGGAGCTGGAGTTTTGGACTTTACCTATTGCTGTCATCAACTTTATTGGAAATAACATACAAAATTGATCATGTTTCTAAATAAACTGTAACCAGGGTAGTATTTTGTCAAATAACATTTTGTCAAACTGCATGAAACATTATGAACCTTAAAACAAGACTATGTTATTCAGAATATTTATTGATAACTGTAAAATAATCTATTATTCAACTATACATGTACAATTAATAACTTTCAGCACATCTCAGCTACTAAATGAAATCAAGAACACATTGAGGTGAAAAATTATCTTGGTTATTCAAGCTGGTTTTCTCCTATTTGGATTCTCAGCTGTCTTGATCTAAATCTATAGAGGATGATTTACAAGTGTCACACACTCCAGATAACATTTAGTCATGAGAAAAATCTAGCCTGACTTGGGCCTTTCTTATACATACTCAGAGACTTCACACATTACAATTCACAAGATAACGGGGAAAAACCTGAATGAGAACAATTTAGTCAGCTGTCAAAGGAGTTCATGATAAAGTCTCAGCTAAGATACCAGTAAGGCAATCAAGGTCACTTCCTACAAGAGCAAGCAAAGAAAGTGAAGGCACTAGGCCTCTCCCATGTACTTCTTGGGGCTGAAGCTCACATTCATCAGGGGTTCAAAACCTCTTCTGTGCCTTCGGTGCTGGAAAAGTACAAGCAGCAGAACAAGCACGGCCAGAGCTACAAGTGCTCCTCCAATTGTGGATCCAACCATGATAGCCCATGCTTGGGTTTCGTCAAGGGAATCTGGAAATATGAAACAACTGAAGTGAGGACCACCTAAAATTCAATTTTGCAAATCACACAGAAGACCTAACAATTCCTTCATGCTGATAATTACAATTACTTGTGCAGCTTAGTGACCTACGGGCCACAGGCAAAATTCATAACTCACCACATAACTGAGACATATACCAGAGATGGAGATGTTTCCTGCCAGAGAAGTCTACAGCTGAATTTAAACTTCAACATTTCGTACAAATTTAAGTGTTCGGAATGGAAAAGATTAACACTGACAAGACAAAAAGACCATTCTTTCATCTAATTTGGCCAAAATTATGCATGATCTAAGAAATTCTTTCTATAGTGACATTTCGAGTCAGCTGCTTCCAAGCTATTTTGGTCAAGAGAAAACCCTCAAATTTTAAAGACCACAAAGCAGCCTACTGTCAAACTTTTAACTGAAAACACTACTTAGTGTGCTTCTGCTGACCAGCTCCAGATCGCATCTGCTGATTTTGAACCACTTCTGAAGAACCATTATCTTCAAAGATAACATTGCTCATTCCTATAATAACACTGCTCCACTTGACTAAATGTTTGTGTTTTCATTTATGCTTTCAGAAGTAAAAATTGCCTGCCCTCCTTTTCTGAAGAATGTTACATATACTGAGATGGCAATAATAATATTTGATGAAACAATCACCAAAAAAAAATAAAACCTCTCAAGAGAACTGCACATATTTAAAAGTTATTTAGATATATGTGTTAGAGGAGACAGTTGGCTAAGGGAGATGTCACACTGACTACAAAAGCAACTAAAAGTCTTGTGCCCCAATCAGCAGTCTTCAAAAAGGTCAAGTGCAATCATTCGAAAAATTAGTGAAGTCCCAAAATGGATTGTTTACTGCTTTATCACCTTTCAAATAAGAACCAGCAATGTATTAATATATGTTTATTTCCAATGTGATTACCTGAAGTATAATTAACAAATTATTATTTTAGCTGAAAGAGAAGGGTTTGAATGTAAAAGCTGTATTGTCTGAACATAGGCTATGCAGACAGGGATAGATACACTCCTTCACAAAGAGCTAAAAATTTATTTAAGTGTGAGTCAGAGGCCACAGAGTCACAAGCTACCCATGTTTCTCTCTGGATGCCTCATGCCAAAGGGGCATCCACATTTGCAAAGCAGGAGTGGGGGACAGTAATACCAAAGGGAGGAAAACTTAAATTCCGTAAGAGGGGAAGTTTAAATTTTCAGGGAAAATTCTGGAGATGTCCTTGAGAAAAGCACTGCAGAAACAGCTAGTATGCCTCCACAAATCAGGGCCCCCCTGCATGAATGCAGCCTGAGGGCAAGGGTTTCAATCTTTTGCAGTCTATAGACCTTTAAATAGTCTCCACAGATTAAAAACAGAGATGTATGGTAAGCATTTAGAAGAAATTCCTGCCCACACAGGTTAGATAAGCACCTTATGCCTCTCAGAGTAATACTGAAATGGAGAAAGAAATTACTCAGATTTAATCTTTGGAAAAGCAACTGAAGCATGGTTTTCATGCAGATCTTACTCTTCTGCTTTTAACAAATATTTTAATATCTTGTTGCAAAACTTGGATTTTCTGCATAAATACTTTGCTTTCTTGCTATTTTCTCTTTGTCTGATTTGTGTCAAGGGTAATTTCAAATGAATAGACAAACACTAAGGAAGATCCCAGCTACGGACATGGAAAATCTTTAAAATTGGGGGTTTACAACAAAAAACACCCAGGTACATCTCTCCAGGTATCCAAATATTAATGTTGGGCAGTGAGCCGGTGAATAGACCTGTGCATTTTGTGAAAGGTTCCTTATTTTATATTTTCCTGTGCCATGGAAAATGTGAGCTGTCTCATCACCTGCTCAGGAACAGCATGCTGGGACATACCTGGCAGGTCGATGGCGTAGGTGTAGCCGAGCTGCTCAGCAGTTTGGAAGAGCTGGTCGTTGGTCACCGGGGGGAAAAAGGGGACCATGTTATACAGCCGGTTGTGCCCGATGGGGGCCAGCTGCTCGGGCCAAGCCTTGTCAGGGGGCTTGAAACGCTTCATCCACTCATCAAAGATGGCATCAGTAAAGGAGTGAAGAACCTGCAAATCCAGGCATGGACATGTGCATTTATTAAGCTCTTTCAATCAACCGCCTTTAAAACATGGGAAAACAAGAGAGGTGGCTGGAGCTTTTGAAAGAGAGAGAAGAGGCTAATTTAATTTAGATGGGATTTACAGAATAGGGAAATCAGGAAAGCTCATGAGAAGACTAAACCGATCTTCTGCAGAATAGGAAATCAGGAAAGCTCATGAGAAGACTAAACCGATCTGCGTGGGAACTTTTGCTTTATACACACTTGTTGCTGCTTGTTCACAATAAGATCTTTCTCCAGACAGTTTAACACCAGCTGACATCAAATGGACAAGTCAGTCTTCTTCACAGGTGAGGAGCCACTCTACTCATTCAGGTGAATGTGCCTTTCAAAATTATTTTAACCTTTCTCGTCTGTGAACAAGTATGGAAAGTTGCAGGAAATTTTACTCCATCATGCTCATTTTAGAGCATGCGCCACCAGCTCCACAGGTGCAAGTGCTCATGGCTTTGACCAGGTGAGTTTATAGATCTAAAATTAACTAAAGCAGGAAAGTTGTTTCAGACAACTATTACAAATGTCTGAAACTAATTTCTAATGTATTCATGTTTTTTCAATTACAACCCTGGAAAAACCTTGGAAAATAATCTATAGAAAATAATATTTTCAATAATAAAAATAAAATAAAAATAATATTTAAAATAATAAAATTACAGCATAGTGAAATTAATTTCACTGTGTAAAAAAGAAAATAATGCAGGAATTAAAGAACTATTAAAGAAACAATCTGAAGAACCACTGCAAAAGTATTTGGACTAATTTCTCCAAAATAAAAGGTGGAAAATTTAAAGGTAAGAATAAAATATTTCTACATAATATATAGATATAATATATAAAGAATTTATATATGTAATGTAAACACTGTGGTTTAATCTAACAAAGAGGAGAATAAATTTGCATGAATTTACTAGAGGAGAAAAATGTATAAGCAGAGTTAACTACTGGCTTTTGCACAATGGTGTTTGTGCTGCTCATGGCAGTACTGCACTATTTCAATGCACCACTGAAATAATTTTCTTTCTATTTCCCAAGACACCCTGACTTCCTTTTAGCCTGTAAATTTTAAAACAAAGAAAAAACCACTCACCCTATTGCTTTAAAATAACTATCTCCACTTTCACCTTACCTTATTGCTGTAAAATAAGTTTTTGTTGTTGTGCAACATAAGCCATTAGATTTAGATACCACCTAATGAAATTATTCAAGGCAGCATGACTTGGAATAGCAGCTCTTCTCCCTAGAATCTTATTTTATATTTTACAAATTACCCTGAGATTTTTTCTTTTTATTCAACTTTTATGCAGGTGTGGCAGTGTTAATAAAAGATAAAGGATTCCTCCTTTTCTATTTAAATAACTATTTCTTAGGGAATTCACTTTACTTGTTCTTCAAATCCCTTGTGAGAAAGGTGCCTTTGTCAATCACGCTGGGGGTAAGTGACATACCACAAAGATGGGATCATTGGCAGCTGCGTGAGGGAGAGCACTGGTCCCATTCAGGAAAGAGTGAACCAGATTATGAAGGCTCAGCATGGGCGAGTCAAGGGCTCCATCTGGTTTATCAAAGCCCTCCAGCGCATTCCTGTGGATGGGTAAAAGCACCATCAAGTAACCACATTTTGCTGACAAATGTGCTCATAAAGAAAACCAGTGACCCAGCCAGCTCTAGAGGAGCTGAAGGACAAACCTGAAACTGAAACTGGAATTGCGGAAAAAGGGAGGTCTGTCGAACTCCTGCAGGGAAAGGCACCTCCTGACATCTTCCACAGTGGGTAGCTGCTCGCTGGAGCCGCGGGGCGGCCTCCGCCGCAGCGGCCCCTCATCAGTGCCATTGCACAGCGTGACCAGGCGGTTGTAGTCATCCAAACTGAGCGTGGAACAGGGAGAAGCACAAGTCAGAAGAAGGTGAGCACTTGTTTGTTGGCCTTTTTCCATACAGTACAAAGAGGCCTCGGCTATACGTGCGAGAGAGCAGAGGTTTGGGATGGACACCTCCTGGGGCAGATCAGTTCACCTCCCACAGCCTGGCAGGTGAATTTATTGCAGGACTGTCACCATGACATGGTTTTCTGTGGCTCTGCATCCTCCGTGGACCATCAGTCATTTAGACCAAAAGTTACCAGGTTCATCATCCACAGAGAGAGAATGCTTTCAAAAAAGCAAGCACAACTCCCATTATGCCTTCTCCCCTCCCAAGGGCTTTGGAAGAAGTTTTTGTCAGGAAAAGTAAAACGTAATTTTCAATTTTGAATTGACATCCTTTCAGTCCTGATTACAAACTATTTTTTAAACTCTTAACAAAAAAAGGAGAAAATTAGCTGAGAAAACAAAAGAAATTACAGAAAACAGGTTTTCACTTGCCATCTCTCATCCACTTTAGAAGAAAAGCAAGAGCAATGCATTGCATCCTCTTTTTTCAGGGCCTTCAAGAACAACCCGCTGTTGCAGGGGTTACCCAGTAACTAATGGGGAGCAAATCCTTTATACCAGGGAGAGAAAGAGGGAAGAAAAACAGTGTAACAGTGGCGAAACAAAAAAATCTGTTCTATTCAGTGTGAAATGAAACAGCATTTTCAGAAACTTTTGAAGTAGACAAAAGCTCTTCTCAGTTTAACCTTGGTGAAACAAAAGTTAGGTCACTTCAGTTTTCAAGAAAAAATCCAAAGCCCTATGTATCTTTGAGGAAAGAATAGGGGCAAGACTTAAAGCCAGCTGGTGCCTAAAGCTGGAATTTCAAATGTCTTTTTAGTTATCCAGAAAAAAAGACTATTTTGAAAAACCCTGAGCTTTTGGTACCTGTGTCTGACTAACTGCACACTGCCCCTGAGCTGAGAGAAGAATGATGTATGGGTATTGTAACCAACAGCATTTTATGTCTCAGCACCCTGATCCCACATCTGAATCCTCTGTCAAAGCCCTGCTCTCACACAAGTCAGCACATTCCCACAGGGAGCTGGCAGCAAGCTCCTGGCTGGCTCTGTGCTGTTTTTCATGTGAAATCTCAGATATTTGAAAGTCAATCCCCAAACTGCATTAAATATATCAGGGTTAAAGTCTCATCCAAAACAAGGTAGCAGACTTTCCAGCCTATCTCTAGCCTCCTATATGCCAAAACAATTTTCTTTTTCTGCTGCTGAGATCAGTTGGGTGTATGTAATATAGAACCAACACACAGGCATTTCTTTTTTAGAAAGATACTTGCCAGTTGGGAAACTCTTCAGAGTTTTGGCAGCCATAAATTCTCTAAATCAACTAAAATCCTGTATTTTTTAAAGATGATTTCTGGAAGAATCATCTTTAAAAAATACACTTCCAGAATATGAGAAAGTTTACACAGAACCATCTACTTTAAAGAAGACGGCGATCTTCAGCTTTAAAGAAGACATTTTGGCTCTTTTCCTGCCACTCACTCAAACTGAGAGAGCAGCCCATGCTGTCGATGCTGAATGACAGCAAGGTTTTGTCTATATGTGAGCTTGCCCTGGGTACTCCCCTACCTGTTACAAACCACCTGCCACCGGGAGAACCTGGAGCTCAGGTTGATCAGGCCCGGGTCGTCGGGCCGCGATGCCCCAAAGAGCTGGTCCGTGCAGATGTCACACTCGTTCCTGCCCGTGGCGAAGTTCCAGTACGGCAGCGCAAAGGACTCGTTGCCCGTCAGGCGCTGCAAGGGACAGAAATGTGTTAGTTGGGAATCAGCTCCAAAGGGAAGAGAAAGAAAGGGACTCCTTCAAGCTCTTTGACTGGATATTTCACTGAATATTCAGCTTTTCATTCTGCATTTCAACTACCTGCATTTCACAGTGCCGCTCCAACTCCTTCCAAAAGATTGTGGCATTAAATCAGTCCAAGCAAAGACACTGTCACTAGTTTCCCTACTGTGAGACTGCACTTCTTTTGGCCATGTTAGGCTTTCTGCCAACTCAGAGACCAGGCAGGAGAGCAGGAGCAGAGATGAATTGAGCCTTAAGCAAGTAACAGGCTTTGAGTGATGTAAGTGGGTAATGGGTAAAATTGTGCGTGTGGTTGGCTTTCGTTCCAGAAAACTGGCCCTGGGGAGGAATCTGAACTTGTGTTAATAGGGGAGTACAGTGCATTTGATTGAGCTTGCTTGCCAGATACAATTTCACACAAGCAAGATCCTGCAGCTATTTTGATAAGCAACCATTTTCATTAGAGATCTGTAAGGCTGAAATACGGCAACACTGCCAATATAGAAGTCATGCAAATGGAAATGAGTCTATGCTTCTGAAACTGACTCTCAGGCACGTTAACATATATTAGTTTAAAAGGCATATTGCTAAATATATGTATGTATTAAATGTATAATATGTCATATTTAAGGGGAGTAATATTTAGAGCTTTCATAGGAAACAGCAGAGGTTTCATAGGAACAGCATCTTCAACATCAGCCAACAATATCTGTTTTACATGAAGGTGTTGCTTCAATTTTATTAATAAATACTGTTACTTTACATCTTCTATCCTCTGTCATGGAGATGAAAGGAAAAAAATCTCCATGATAACCTTCACATCACTGCTCATGGTGAGAAACCATTCAGTCCTCAGCACTCAGAAAGCACTAATTTCACTTAAAACAAAACAAAACAAAACAAAATTATCAATGAGCAAATACTCCTGGGATTTTGCATGGGAAACTATCCTAGGAGGTAGCTTATCCTTGGCTGGCTCAACAAAGTGACAGTGCAAAAGAGAGAAGCTGTGCAAGGAAAAGGAAAGGCTGTTCAACTAACCTGCAATTCCCTCTCCAGCCACAGCAAGTGGTACCTATGCCAAGTAACAAAGGCAGGTCCTTGGTGGGAGAAATCAATACCTTTGAAGGGGCGGCCAGGACCTACAAAGGGATGATAAAACAAGCATTTAGGCATCAAATGAGGCTGGAGAGAAAGACATCACTTCCTCTTATTGCCTGGAGTGGAGTTAAACAAGAACCTTCAGCTCTGCGTCTTTGAAAAAAAGTGAACACATCAGAAGCTACATTACTTACTTGGGACAAGTGAAACAAACTCCTCTGTGGATATTTGCTTCAATGCTTATCAAAACTTCACATTCCCTAAAAAGCTGGATATTATGAAGATTTCTTTTCACTTTGGTGGATTTTGACTTTAAAAAGCCATTTTACTTTCTAAAACCCTATCTCCTTGCTAATATGTGCATTACCTCATTCTCTTGCTCAGCTGCAAGACTTACACCATGTAAGACTTACACCATATATCTATCAAGAGAACCTCAGCATTTTCCATGCCAATAGTAATCCAGAATCCTTTGCCAAATTTCTTCAAATTGTGCTTGTTATTTCTTGTACAGTGTTTTTGCTGGGTGAGAGGTGAGAGGCTTCAAACCACATATGGATTTGTTTATCACTGTAGAAACCTTCAACCCATATATGCATTTATTTACCATTGCAGCAGCGCTAGAAGTTTCCCCTTTCCCTTTCCACATGAATGTCCTGTCCCCTGAAGAACCTTTGCTCACACTATGCCAGAGGCTGATTCCTTCAGCCCTGCAAAAGGGAGCTGTGTCAGAGGGGCAAACTGAGTGATACCCACTTCAGAGCAGCAGTCGCCCTCCAGCAAGGAGATAGACATGGGCTATTCAGCCTGCACATGGGACTGCCAGGTAGAAAAGCCATCACTGGTTGGTGCACCTCCTACAAGAAGTAGACTTTGTGAAATGGGGCTGGTATAGGTACTTCTGTCTAGAAAAGAAATGAGGCCTAGGAATCTGAATTTGGGAGAAAGCATGGGGTTAGATACCCAAACCTCTAATCTAACCCCATGGGATTTGCCTGACTATCCACCCCATGGATAGTCAGGCAAATCCCATCATTGGGAACTTGGTGACTTGCTGAAAGCCACAGAAAGCAGTAGCACTCTGATCCTGAATATCTCTGCATGGCCTGTGGCTTCATCACTGCAGACCCCCTTTCCCACTGCCACTGCATCTACCTTGTCCTATGGACTGGGAACGTCTTTTTGAAGTCAGTCGCTGCATGGCCACACTTCAGTTCACTCAAATGCAGACTGTGCATTGCTCCCTGTCAGACTGAAGATGCACCAGGAGTGCAACTGGTATGCTCCAGCTGCCATGGGGTGTGGGACCAGACCATAGCAGGTCCAAAGGACATCTCCCTTGAGTACTGATGGCCACCAGCTTCTCACCACCAACTGTTTCACTCCACAGCTCTGTGCCTACTACTGGGACCCTTGTTCAGCAGTGGTATTTTCATCCTTTTCTTTACCTGCAGATCCCATTGGAAAAGAAAAGCACTTACCCAAGAGTGTGTCTCTGACTGAGTAGTAATGAAGCCAAACAAAGTAGTTATAGATACTGCAGTTGGCAATCTGTGGTTCCTGTCCACTTGGACCAAGCAGACTTCTCCAATGCTGAGTTGCAATGACATAGTCCGGGTGAATGGTTGTCTTGGCACGGTCTAGAGCATCAAAGAACTGCTCTCGCTCCTCTGCTGTCAGGGAGTGGATGTCCTTCCTGACAACTGCTGGCTTCCTCCTGTTGCATTCAGGGCCGGTCCAGCCAAACTTGCATTCACCACAGTTGTACCCACCAAAGTTTCCTGGATCAAGAGGGTACAATCAGTCATGATATTATGAATCAGGGAAAACTAACAGTACAATGTAGAAGAATGAAGAATTAGTGCTCTTCTTCCCCAGAGATGCCAGTTCCTGGAAAGGACAGCAGCTGAGCAGACTTGCAGCTTTGCCAATTGACTAACCAGAAGGATGACTGGCTCGATTCCCAGAGCCACAACAGAGCCAAGAATCACAGTCAGCCAGCTGGGGAAGTGCTGGGTAATGGGCTTGACGCCCTGAGGTGCTCAGAGCTCTGCAAAGTCCTCAGGCACGTGAGGACTCCCACTGAACAGAGAGCTGAGCAATTGAGGTTAAGCCGGTGATGAAGTGCTTTGCTCGACTGGCTCTCAAGTACTCCTGTACTTCCAGGATCAAACCCAAACAGGGTCAGTTCACATGGATCCTTAAGCTCAGAAAAAAATCCCTAAACAAAACAGTTCTCTTAAGAACAAAACTTATGTGAAACTAGTGCCTCTTAACAGTGTATCTGGGGTCCAACACAAACCAGGACAAGCACCAGGGCTGCTGCTGGTCACACTTTAAACATTATTAAATAGTGCTGCAATAACAGTCTGAGAAACACTGCACTACTGTCATTCCCTGCTGGCATCAATCCTAAGGCAAGTAATCAGGTCTGCTCTAGGATATTAGATCAGACTCTCTGATGAGATGGAAGAGCCCAGGAAAGCAGAGCTTGCTTTAAGTGTGGCAGACAGCTGGCAGCAGCAGAAAGTCCCCACTGGATCTTGCTCCCCCGTTTCTGGGGGAGCCAAGGAACATCCAGCCATTCCCGCAGTACACACCTGCCCCCTGCCTGTGTGCTGGCAGGCTGCACCAGTGTGGGACATGGGGCAATCTTGCCAGGGGCAGGGGGGAGCAGATGGCAACAGGGTTCCTCTGGGATCTCCACACTGCTGTCAAAAATCTGCACTGACTCCTTAACCTGTTCTCAACCTCCCCTCCAACTCCCCACACACGCATTCCACAACAACCATGACAACTGTTTTCCAAAATGCCACCGAATCTCACTGCTCACCACACATATTGGTCCTGGACTAACACAGGGATGAGGAAATATCTTATGAAATTTTCCCAGATGGGCAGATGTCCCTAGGCTGAAGGCTTGAGCCTATGACCAGGACAGCAATTAACATTAAACCAAGATTTCAGACTGTTGGAGGCTCCAGGGCTTATTACCAAATTCAAGGTTACAAGGGCTGTTACCACCAAGTCCATGAAGCTTATGTCTAGCTTTTAGGGTAAGAGCTGCTGAAATGTAAACATCTGTGGCAGACTCCTGTGAGACCTGCAAAGGATATATGGGGACTCTTACTGCAGAGTTTGGACCAAATGTAGGTTGGTTATGGTTGCTTCAGAGCCCCTGAGATCCCTAAGTTTACATGTAGTCATGAAGCTGAGGATCAGTGCTCAGTTTAGGGACCACAAGAATGAATGCTTCATTGGGGTTTTGGATCATGCACATCCCAACGGCATCCCATGAGGGCCATTTCCAAATATATGGTTTATATTTTGGCATGAAGCAAGTAGAAGCAGCTGGGTTCAGCTGCCATATTCCAGCTATGAGGGAAGGCACCCAAAGCCAGGGGTCTGAACTGGCTAAAGGGGATGAACACATACACCAGAAAAAGCAAGTAGGTTGTAGTTATGAAACCAAGCAGATTGTGTGGGTTGTATGGACTGGGGCAGGGGGGTGGTAAGCAACATGGAAGATTTATTTGATCACAGTACCCTAAGGGTCCCATCAGAACAGCACAATTATTGCAATTACTGTTATCAATTCAGTATACTCCACTATCTGTGTCTTGTTCATTCTTCATGACTCAGCCTATTAGGGCCCATCACAGACTCCAGCCTGAACTGACCAGATGACAAATATTAAGAATATCTTATGACATTGCCTAGTTAGGTCATGTATACTGCTCAAGTTTCAGTCATGGACCACGAACTTCTGGAAAGCACCTATTGACCCCTCACACTCAGGTACAATTCAATCCTTAAGAGAAGGAGGAAAAAGCAGGAATTAACCATGAAAAGATGTGTCAACAACCTCTTTTAAGATTGGCAGTTATTCCTCCAGTCATTTAAAGGACCCATTTACTCACAATGCTGGATAAGCACTAACAGAACCAGAGGCAGTGCAGGACCAGGTTTGTGCTGTCTGGGTTGGTACCAGAACAAGACACTCTCAGTCACTTGAGTCTCTCATGGTGCCTATTCCTCTCTCAGGAAGGGCCCTTGGGAATCTGCAGGTCTTGATGCCTGAAATCATTTCATCAGACAATATCTGTATTTTAGGTATACTCTATGCACCTCCTCAGGCTCTGACAATTTGCAAAGGCCTGAAATTATGCGTTATCTTCATGGGAAGATAGCTTTCCTCCAACTGTATGTATCTGGAGCCAGGTGGACCAGTGACTTGTCACCTGCTTCCCTCAGGCAGGTACTAATTAAATCCAATTGATGCTCTGCAGGATTGTCTCCCTTAACCACCCTATCTACGAAGGAATCCAAGGGCTCCATTCTTTCCATCACTTCCCCAGTGATTTTTCTATGGGGCATGAGCTTTTACTAAGTGAGGAGGACTGCAGTGGAGACTTGCAAACAGGAGACAATTTCCAGGCAAAGGGGTATTTCACATTGCAATATTTCTGCCAATTGTGTTGAACATTTTTGTCACATCCTCAGGTCTATTTGGCAATGTGTCATTGTCAGAAACACACAAAACCACAAAACTTCATTATGTCAAAACTTGCTTTTTGCCATTTTCTTTCAACAGGCTCTATGTATCACAGGACTGCCACTATGCAGCAGCTGAAATGGCAAGAAAATGATGGAGGTCTATGGGATTTCCCATAATTCAAAGATAAATTACTGCAGTAATCAGACACATCTTTTTTATGACCTACCCAAACCCTTTTTCAGGATTTGTTTCTAAATCATTCTGCCAGGCCACTGATCTGGAAATTATGCATTACTGTTTCCAGAAAGTTCATTTACTGCCATGTGCACTTCCCACATGACAGCATTGTGAAATGCTGGTCTCTTAACCTCCCTGTCTGCTATGCTAGTGATGGTGGACTTCAATGGTACAGCTCTATGAAAGCAGGAAAAATAATCTCCTGTTAGCAGGATATAGTGCCCAGTAGATATTTTCAGTAAGGCAGTGAAACCCTTTCAAGATTCTTTTGCACACAGGAACTCTAGAAACATGCAAGGATTCATGCCTTAGCATTATTTCACCTTCAGTGATTAACACATAGTGCACAACCCCCCCTGAGGCTCTGCCAGGGACAACTGAGATTATTATCATCTCTTGTGGTTTCCAGAGAATATAGTGTGGGAGGTCATTCTGGTACACAGGAAGGAGATCAAATCACTCCCGGCTTCCACTGTTTCCAGGAATGTCCACTGTACTGCCGCTGGTCAAAATATCATCTGTGTATTCTCCATTAACCCTTTTGTCTGGAGATGGGATCACATGTCTGGGGAGCTGCCTTCTTCTGTGCTCAATCTCAGCAACACTTAAAGTGCTTTTTCTCAGTCAAGTTGGGTGAATCTGACTGTTTCTGTAGGTACTATGGCCATGCTACTTCTCCCAGTGGGTCAATCCATGGGCATGGCACTGAGAAGAATACACTTATGACCTGTCACTTGGTATGTGCTCACACACATCACTGGTGTATGCTAACACCAGTCATCACACACCACTGTAGCTGCTTCTCAAGTCTGGGCGTTGCCTGAGCTCATGGATTTTCTACCTCTTAGTGGTTGTAACATGTGGTTGGCCTTCAGTCACCAAACATAACACAAATTAATAACTTCATCAACTTAGTGTCTTTTCTTCCATAAAAATGAACCCACTCAACACTTACCATCTTCTGCCTTGTTTTAGTGCACCAAGATGACACCCAGGCAGCTGCCATGCCTCTTCCTTCTATAGAGACCAGTTCAAATTAATGCCCATCATTTATTGGATGGGGAGAAAGGACTCCTTTCCAGACTTCTTTAGCTATTGCATTAAAACAGAAGTTACATTGGATTTGGAACACCTGCATACTGCAATTTCTCAGGGCTGGGATCAGGACTGCTAACATGTGGAACAAATGGATAGCTCTTCTCTCTTTTCTAGCTCTTCATTTGGACACACTCACAGGCTGTAGGATGTGGAAGATCTGTACCTACACTGGATTTAATAGGATCATCAAGGGATGGCTATAATTTAGTATTGTCCCACAGACACATTACCCTACAACATGTAAATTAAATTTATTTTGTAACCACTTCAAAAGCCCAATTTTTACTTCACGGGGTAGCCACCATATCAGTTATACGTCTTAACTGATAATTTGATTACAGATAAAGAATAGATGTTAAATCATCTGTCCCCAGCTTGAATATATTGCACAGGAATTCAAAAGGATTTTCTTTCTTTTTCTCAAAAAACTTCAATTAAAAAATAAAGTTCAGCACATGCCCATATGTAAAACTTAGAAAGTAGAAGGAGAAAAAAAGAATGATAATTATGTTTAATTCCTCAGTGAACTCAAACTACGTCATTGTTTAATCACTGTCACAATCTGTACTAGCCACCACATGACTGACTGCAGTGGTTTTTCACAATAGTCTTCTGTACTGAGTTTTTAAAATGCTACACCAGATCTGTATCCCAGCAGCACAATGTTATCGTTTGGAACTCAAAATAGCATTTAATTCACAAGTCTTCTAAAATAGTTTTCTTCTAAATTAAATCTCACTATCTCACTGAGACACTGCTTTGTTGTGTAAACAGCTACAAGTCCCAATATTCAAGGTTGGACTCTCGTATCCATCACTTGGTCTAATTCAACACGTACACCTTAAAAACAAATTAGCACATTTCCCTTCACACACACTGCACGCTGTCAACATCTGTCAGGAATTTCAGTTTAAGAATTTATATAAATTGAATAATATGAGGGGCACCCAAACCAATTGTAAAACACATTCAATGGATTCAAAACTGAAATAAGTCAAGAACCAAAAACTCTTTGCTACCTTCCAACTACATTCATGCCATAACCCCATATTTTTTACAAAGATGATATTTTTGCTGCAACCAATACATTGACTGGAATGTTCAGGATCCTGACAACAAACCTGCAATTGTTTATTGACCGTGGCCTTTGGCACAAAAAGTGGAAAGCAAAGCTGGAGCTTTCTTTTGTTCTAATCTTATTCTATTTGTTCTCAGTTAAAGAAAAACTTATGCATTATATCTGCTGAAGACTAAAAATGGAAAAAAAATCAACTGATCCCATTTAAGGCATTCATCCATATTTGTGTTTGGGATTTTCTTTTTTCTTTTTTGTTTGTTAGGCTATTTGGGAGGAAGGGGCGTCCATAAATATTCAGTATCCAGACCTGGACAGATATGACATTAAGGTATTTTTCGTCAGTGAATGGCTTCAATAAATGGAAAAATTTTCAGTTTCTTTTCTCCTTAGATACTAAGCTTTTAGCAAAAAGCAAAATTTATTGTAAAAACTGCAGAATCCCACCATTGGAAAATCTCAGCCCCTGTTCCTCACCATTCCTCCAGTTTCCTTACCACATAGCCATCAGCTACGTGACACGTTCAGTTTGCCCTGTCTAACCAAATAATCAGCTACATGGTTGTCGGATTTCCCATAGCTTATCATTCTAAACTATAAAGATGCAACACAACAGTTTATATTGTTAAAGTGCAAGAAGGAGCCTTGGTGGGGTTGGAGTTTGCACAATACAGGAACTATTCCAAACAGGCAGTTTGCAATTTGGAAAATAAGACACCGTAATAGCAGAGATATGTGCTGTTCCATGTCCCTTTGAATGGGCATGTTTAATTCCTGTTACCCTATGTTACCTAGCATTATGTTACACAGGTAGCAGAGCTCTGGATGCCTAATGAATACCACACATCACACCACGTACAGCTGGTGTGCAGACAACCAACCAGTGTATTAAACCAAGTGGAAAAAAACCCACAAAAACCCCTATAATAGACACAGAGCCACGATCACCAGCATTGTAAAAGCATCAAATCTAATTCAAATCCCAGACAGCTGTGAACTTCTTAGCATTCTCCCAGAAATGGTTTTGCATACAGCATCAAGCAGAGTACAGCCCAGGAAAGCTTTCTGAAAATCATGCTTAAGGATATGTTTCACTTACTGTTCTATCACTGGTATATTCAGATTTTTAAGAACTGCAAGGAGAAAGAGGAATCCAAGTGATTTAAAGAGACAAGGGAAGCAGCCAGCTCAGAAGAAGTAAAGCTAAAGGAAAGGACAGCACATTCTGCTCATGTAACTTGGGATCCACTCCTGCAAACATCAAATACCAGTGCTTATCTCTACTTGGACAAGAAAATTAATGCCTGCCTATGCAGAGCATGTCTGTCTCCACTGCTCTTCAATTTACTCCCAGGTTTTGATGCTCTAATGACTTTAACTGAGTAAATATTGATGCATTGCCAATGTGCTCCAGTGTTCTTCTGACACAGGATCTGTGTCTGTATGTGACACCTGACTTAAGTTTTGGAGAAGAACATTTATATAAGAACCTTTAAGAAAAAAAAATGTGCATCCAATTTCTTTTTTTTTTTTTGCAAACCATCTTGAAAAGTCCTTTCGCACAAGCATTTGAAATCCAGTCAAAGAAAGAGATAAAAACTGATATAAAGCCTATTATACTATAGGCTAGTATACTATAAAGTATAGTATACTATAAAGCCTATTATTATTATTTTGAGGAGTTTTGGTAACACCATGTATCCATTTAAGTCATCTGCCACTACCTCTCTGTTTCCAGTTGATAACTGCACTGGAAAATTTAACCTCTTCAGCTGAAATTCTCTGCAGTGCTGCCTTCCCAGACTGACCTGGGCTTTCTTGGCCAGTGCGAGCCAAGGTATACATTTTAGACACACCAGTTCAGCTCGTTGCATCAGGCTGATGCAAAGCAGTTTATTCTTCTCATGTTAGAAAATTCAAACTTGATGTTTTCAACAAGAAATCCCAGGTTTCATTTGAAATGTGCCTAGAAAGAGACTTCAGTGCCTATGATGTGCCTTTTGCCCTACTAGTGGTGCCATCTCCTGCCTGCCCTGCACAGAAATCTGGGCTGAGGCTGCAGTTCTTGCTTACTTTAGCCCCTCTTCAACCAATGCTGTTGCTGAGAAAGGGTCCTGTCACCTCATTCTGTCCTGAGCTCACCTTCCTGCTCACTGCCTCCTGCCAGCATTAGGGAAGTGGTCTCATTAGAATCTTATCCCTTTGGCCAGGTTAGCCTTCAAGCACATCTCCTCCCAGATCCGTTTCACCTCCAGCATGCAAACTCAGGAGCCCATGTAAAGTCACTGTGAGAAGTAGCAGCTGGAGATGGATGAGGAGGAAAAGGATGGGATGGCCTCTTTGGTGGTTGTACCGACACACATTGGATCAGTGTAAGATGTAAATTTAGTTAACACACCTGGGAAACACCCTGGCCTGACGTGGGGAGACTTTCAGTGCACAGGACTGTGTCATGCTGCAAAGTACTCATCCGTGAGGAATAAAGCTTCAAACAACGCACACTGATCCAGGTTCAGTGCACTGTAGGTAGCAGTGACAGAGGTTTGAAAGCAGCACTGAAGGGTCCAAAACCCTGTGGAGAAAGGGGATTGCCGGCCACAGGGACAACTCCATGGGTAAAGAGGAAAACACGAAAGTTCACATGAGAGAAAACACTTTGACCCTGCTGCTCTGAAAAAGTACTAACAGTATTTTTTCATATCATGAATACTTCCATATCACGAGTACTTCCATATCATGAATGTAGAAGAACTTTTCAGATAATGGTAATATTTGAAGCCTTCTTGATGCTTTATACCACCAGGAATGTCTATGGCCTTTGGAGCAGACCCCTCCATCCCCATCCCCTCTCCCCAGCACCCATCTCACCTGTGCAGTGACAGCTGTAGTTGAAGAACTTGAGGGGCCACCGTTCACGGTCATCCACATTTTGGAGAGTGTAGGGGCCACTCCAGGGCTGAGTGTCTGCCTGCACCTCCTCACACCGTCCCCTGCCCTGCAGGGACCCGCAGATATTGCCTGGCTCTGTCCCCAGGGCCGGGCAGCAGCGTTTCAGGTGAAGGGCTTCCACCGTCATGCAGGCACGGGGAAACTGTGCCTGTGCCTGTGGGGGACAGCAGCAGGTCAGGCAGCCCAGCCCAGCCCAGAAAAGCCACCTCAGAGCTCCCATTACTGCTGTTTGCCTCCCTGCTGGACCTGACTGCGAAGAGCAGGGAGCTGTGCACGGTGGGACAACCTGGCCTCACCACAGCTCCATGCCCCAGCCAACCAGGATAATAACCCTTGCTGCTGAGGATGCTGGTGTTGGGTGTTTGTTTAATCCCAGCCTCTAATTGCCTCGAATGCAGTTCAAAAGACGGGTGCTTTGACTCTGTGGTGCCTGCCCAGCAGCCACGGCTTTGAGCAGGGTTTATATAGAGGCTGGGAGAAGCCCTCATTAGAGGGATTAGCACAGCACAAATCCTCGTGTTTTGCACATGACATCAAGGGCAGAAAAGATGCCAGTGTGAGAGCAAGGCTCTGGCAGCTTGTCAGGAAAGTGAATGCCTCAGATTTATTTCTCCAAGTCTTTTATGAGCTTTGAGAAATTGATGGTCTTGTTTCAGCTGAGGTGGCTGGAGAAAGACATTTATTCTTTTAATCAAAACCCTATAAACAGATGATAAATAGAAGAGGAAACCTCTTCCCTTTTAGTTCATTCACTGCAAGGCAATACTTTCCATTAAAGCAATAGCAGTGGCAAAGTAACTGGAGGCGCAGAGGATAGAGATCCACGATTAACAAAAATTAATAAATGTTGTAATATAAATTTGGGGTGGAGATTCCACCTGCTAATTGCTGAACTTTAGTTCTTGCACTGAAAACATCTGAGTGGCAAGTGGGGAAGGGTTTCTTTTCTAATAGCCTTTTTGCGTGCAAAATTAATTATTTAATTATTTTAAAGAGTGAATGGTCCTTATTTGCTCTGTAATCCTTTCCCCATCATTACACCAGAGGTTGTTGTAGAAGTGGTCTGGCTGTTAGACTTGCAGAACTGTCACAGCTGAGCATTTATTACCCACCTGACAGGAGACAGTCTATGAGATCAATACACACACCAGACATGCACTTAAGTGGTTCTGTTCAGTACACTGACAAAAATATCTTTTAAAAGCTCCTAGTATGCAACAGTTCTTGCCCTCAATGCAACTCCTACAGCAATAAAATTAACAAACAAAAATGAAGTAGTGATAAGTGATTCCGTGAGTCTGAAGCAATAGCTATTAGTGCAGATCCACCATGTTAAATAAAAACTGGCAATTCCCACTGCTTCACTGAAAGCTTTCACTACCTTCCCCCTCCACCTTCCCCAGCTCTGTTGTTTAGCCATTTTTATAAGCATATATAATGAAAAAAACCATGGTTGTGTAAGTGGTATTCAATACTTCCACGGATGTTCAACCTCATCATTCTGCTACAAAAAGTTTTTGATCAATGAAGCAAATTATTGCCATCAGGTAGCTAAAGAATTCATCCACACCATGGACACTGTCATCAGCACTTTTAGGTGCTCAGATTTTTATATCAAAAACTTGTTTGACAGACAAACTGAAATATGATTCTACCTCATTTATGGAGGCATAAAGCATATTAGCAATACCATGTATTCTGAAATGGGTTTCAACTCACCTCACTTTGGATTCAATTTACCTGGAACTGGCTTTTGTCTGCTGCTCTTGACACAACGTGTGAAAAAGACCGAAAGTGTGAATAGCTGCTGAAAAAATATGTTGAAGAAGCTCAGGAGTTATAAAGGAAAGAACTGGCTCAAAAACCCTCTGGAAAACACTCCTCTCCATCTTACTCAGCATCCAAATGCTTCTCTCTGCTGCGTGAAGGATCTATGTTAGACAATGTCCTGTACCAAAATTACCCACATAATATCTGAAAGCAATTAAAGTAAACACTCACTTATCAGCATTGCCAATATGAAATCAAAATATACAGATAGCATTCAGCTAACCAATCAAACCCCTAAACTGGTGGGTCTATGTGCAAAATATGTGTCCAAGCAACCATTTTAATCAAAGCTGGCTCAATTCAGACACTGATAGGAAGGTTTCTACAGCTACTTGAAACCCTATATGAGACAGAAAGAGTAAGCACAGAGAAAGGTGAGGTACTGAGGCAGGCAAGATAAGGTAAGGCAAGAAAATAGGTTTCTAATGTAGTACATGAGGAAGGAGAAATCTGCTATTTTCAGAGAAGTTGTAGTGTGGAAAAGGAACAGCAGGTAGAGGATGACATGGAAATTACTTAGTTTGCAGGGAAAATAAAACTGTGAGTAGAAGAGCGGCACGTGTAGATTTTATTATGATTACTTCCCTCCATCACAACCACATAATTCTACAACACCGGGAGCACACTACAGCATGCAGTCCTGGCATGGATGTAGCAGTAGTCAGTAGTATCTTGTCCTCAGTAATGCCTTAGCATTTTAGGAGTGCCTTCCCTGGCTGAGGGGGAACACCCAGACAAACAGAAGGATGCACAGATCCCACATCCTGGCATCACTGCGTCACCAGCAATGGTGGTTTTCTGCTGCTGCATGACACGCCATGAGGAACACACTGAAGAAAATTACAAAAAGACAGTTGTATTTCTATTAGTCACTGGAAAACAGCAAGTATTGTCCATTCTTTAGTGTGTCACTACTGAGAAGTTCCTCTGTTTTTCTCATGCAATCACACTTCAATAAAGGAGCTGTTGTTGAGGCTGCACAGAATCAGCACTATACCAGTTTACAACTGAGTACCCTGAATGACTTTCTATTTACTACTGAGTTTCACTATGTCTTGAAAAATGGGTGGTGCTGTGTGTTGGCATTACTGCCCTGAAGCATCAAAGGACTTTTCAGGCAGCAAATCTGAGCATATGAGCCATGCCAATGATCCAAACTGTGACTGCACTCCCTTTTCCACGAGCACTGGGCTTGCATGCCACAGTTTGGCAGATGGGGAGCTACAGGAGTGGATTCTGTGAGAAGCTTCTAGAAATTTCCCCCATGTCCAAGAGAGCCAAAGCCAGCTGGCTCCAAGACAAGCCCACCACTGGCCAAGGCCGAGCCCATCAGTGAAGGTGGCAGCACTTTGGGGATAACAGATTTAAAAGGGGAAAAGAAATTACCGCATAATGGCAACTGCAGACAGAGAGAAGAGAAAATATGTGAGAGGGACAGCCCTGCAGACCCCAAGGTCAGAGAAGAAGGAGGGGCAGGAGGTGCTCCAGGTACAAGAGCAGAGATTCCCCTGGTGCAGCCCATGGGGAGGCAGCTGGGACCCTGCAGCCCATGGAGGTCTGGGGGGACCAGAGACCCTCCAGCAGCCTGGGGAGAACTCCACACCAGAGAAGGTGGGTGCCTGAAGGAAGCAGTGATCCTTTGGGATGTAGGCTCCTGGCAGGACCTGTGGAGAGAGGAGGAGCCTGTGCTGTAACAGGGCTGCCAGCAGGACCTGTGACCCTGCAGGGACCCACACTGGAGCAGTCTGCTCCTGCATGACTTCACCTGTGGGGAGGACTCCTACTGGAGAAATTCATGGAGGACTGTCTCCTGTGGGAGACACCCCAGGCAGAAGCAGGGGTAGACTGTGAGGAGTCCTCCCACTGAGGCAGAAGGAACAGAAGAGACATGATAGACTAACCACAGCTCCCACTCACTGTCTCCCTGCACTGCTGGTGGGGAGAAGGCAGAGAAATTGGGAGTGAAGTTAAGCCCAGGAAGGGGGGAGGTGTTTTCAAGATTTTATTTCTCATTGCCCCAATGTGATTTGGCTGGTAATAAATTATACTAATTTCCCTGAGTCTGTTGTGCCCACAACAGTAATTGCTGAATGATCTCTCAGAAATTGGGAGTGAAGTTAAGCCCAGGAAGGGAGGAGATATGAGGGGAGGTGTTTTCAAGATTTTATTTTATTTCTCATTGCCCCAGTCTGATTTGACTGGTAATAAATTACACTAATTTCCCTGAGTCTGTTGTGCCCATAATAATTGCTGAATGATCTCTTCTTGCTCTTATCTCAACCCACAAGCCTTTCGCTACATTCTCTCTCCCCTATCCTGCTAAGGAGGGCAGTGACAGAGTGGCTTTGGAAGGTGTCTGGCATCCAGCGAGGGTAAACCCAACATACCACACATCTCAGCTACTGGATCAGGCTACCACACCTGAAACTGTGTTCAATTTTTAATTACCTTATTTAGGATTTACTGTGAAAGCACAGATAAATAGCATTTCAGCTACCTTGTTGTCTGGATTCATGCAGAGGGTGACCCCCTACAGAAAACTTCTCAGCCGGTCATCAAAGGCTGGCAAAGAAATATATCCATATGCCAACACATTTTTGGGACAAATACATTCACATATTTTTGTGGCAAGAGAGGAAATAAAGAAAAAGAATACTCAAATGTACAGGCAAAGAAATCACTAAACACAATTCACACAAGTAATACAGAATTCCTGAGTAGTAAGTAGGCAGCAAGTTCACTTTTTTTTTTCTCAATGACACTATTGTTTCTCAGGCTCCTTCTACTGTACTCAAGCACAGATTAGTATCAAGCCAGAAAAGTATTTGGCCTTTGGAATTTTGGAAAGAATTTTGGTCAAAATAAAACATTCTACATATAAACTGGTGTGGAAACCAGAAGAATTATATAAACAGAAGAATAAATAAATTACACAATAATTCATAATTACTCTAGAGATAACAAGAAAGATCATTTTATAAGGAAACCTGTAGCAGAGGTTTTCAGACACCTGTTCATGTTCTACGTTTCCACAATCTCCTAACAATCTTATATCTTTGGGATCTTTCAACAAAATCTACAGCCCTGTCACCACCTTACCCTTTGTCTCCCTGTCCACTTTGTGGGAGAATGCGGCCAAAGTCTGGGAATGTCAAAGCAGCTCTGAATATCTCATGATCCTGCCATTGCACAGAAGCCCTCTTCATATGAACAGTCTCATCATCTCCTGGCTTCTCATATTTAAGTTATTTATCCAGTCCTTTCCTAATGCATGGAATTATTTTCCTGAAAACCAATTTATATGCTACAACATGTTCACGTGTTAGAAGAGAAGAGCAACTCAGAGAACAATATGCATGAGAGGTCCACATTTAGACAGAAGAATTCCCCCCAGATTCTTCATGGATTCCTCACCAGGACTTGTGGTCCAGATGAACTCGCCTCCCAGAAGTCTGGAGCTGACTGCAGTGGGAATTCCTCATTGCTTAAAGACACACACAGTTCCAAAGCTCTGAATTTGCCGGCACTTTGCTTCTCCTCTCCCCAAGGATTCATGCTAGCTGAAGCATGTACTCTGCACAACTTGCATCGGAAGGTCCTACACTCCTACACTGCTTTGGTACAGCACATGCCTGTGTCAACTCTGCCAGATTTTTCCACAGCCTTAAGTAAACATTATTTTCAGACACATTTTTACACTTTTAAGTCAGGTGTTGACTTACTGTGGTTTTATTCATTTCTCTCTGAGATAATGATTGAGCACTTCCATTTCTTTTGTAAGATCTTTCTTTCATCCTACCCCTTCATTCAAGATGTCTGACAAACTTCTTCAGTGACCACGACTGAGTTGGTCATTGGTTTATGAGACTCAGTACTCTATCACTTCCCAAATAAACAAGGACAATTTTTCCAGTGCCCATATTATGTAGGAACATGGATATAAGTTTAAGCCATTTATAATTTAGATAAAAACAAGGCTGACTGGCAGATTAAACTGCTGCTGTGGTGACCACCTACCCAAAGACAGTTTTATCTTCAGAATTATTTAATCAGATTCTAGCCTGGGCTTACTATAAAGGCAGTCATAGAATATAAAGTAAGATTCACTAAAGGAAGCCAGAATCTGGAAAGTAAGAAAACTAAATCTCTGTTACCCTGATGTTCACCAGCACTCTATGAAGGGAAAGAAGCAACTCCAGGGAACAGCACACCCCATTCTCAGACAGGCATCTTAGCAGTCTTCTGTCCTAATTTGTCTACCTTGATCTTAAAAGGAGGTGAGGGTGACTAGTTTGACTTCGGACAGACACTGAAATTCTAAATGTCACTTATATCAAATGAATGTCACTAAATGGTTTTGGTAGGGGAGGGCCTGATCGACATGGAGTAGATTTAGCCAGTTTACAAAATATGAAGCGAAATAAGTAGGTCTCTTGTCTCAACAATTCAGCTATGCAACAAGTTGCCTTGTCATAGGGGAAGAAATATTAAGAAGGAAATACAGATCTGACTGTGTACTACATTAAAAAAAATTTGAAAGATAGGACAAGCATTTGAAATAATATCTGAAATTACAGAGTCATAGTGTATTTGGTTTGGAATCTTATATTCAGCTTTCCAGAGCCTGATCCAGAAGACATTCTTCTCTCACAATTTTTATTCAAAATACTAATGCTACTAGTTATCCCAACAGAAAATATAAAATGGAATAAAATGTATTCAACCCTCATGTCATGTGGCCTAAATTCCAAGAACATTGTGGACAAAGTAATGAATGCTCCCTTGCTTTAAGCAAGAGGATGTGTTTATGTACATTTAAACAAAAAATATAATGTTCCCCGTGGGGTTCACCGAGGGATAAAGATAGCATTGATGACCTTAGCAAGACTGAAGGCTAAACTTTCACTTAACTGCCCCAAATTTGCCTTGGTAACTGTACCATAAATTCAATAGTTCTACATATAATAGAATAAGAGTGCTATATTACCAGAAAAGCATAAAGTAGGAACTCTGGAATAAATCACTGAGAAAAAAAATAAAAAGGAGGAGGAAAAAAAAATCACAGCCCAAAACTCCCAAGGAATGGGATCAAATGAGGTTCCTCAGCATAACTCAAACAGGATAAAGCTCTCCTAAACTGCTCACTCATGGGGGAACAGGGGAAATAAAAGACTTGAATGTAAACTATCGGATTCTAGAAATGTATCATCAGCTGAAAATTGTTGTTGCCTTTTTAACTGCATTTATTTCCCAGAAAATTGAAAAAACACCATTCTAGCTCTTCTACAGGACCAGAAACCAAAGAGATTACAACTAAGATTTGTTATTAAAAACATAAAAAATCTAAATGTGACTCCTGATTCATGTTTTCTAAACCCCTTGTATCTGTAACACTATGCAAATAAATGGGATTTACCAGATGTCTGTAAACAGTGAAGGAGACAAAGTCAGAAATCTTTCAGTCAAGATACAGAAACAAATATTTTCTATTAAACAAACCAAATTTTTAATCCAAAGAGAAGGAAATTCTACTGCCAAGAGGTAGACAAGACAGTAACAAATATCAAGTGCAGAAATTCCTGCAGGGACAAGGAGGAGACTTTTTAAATTATGTAGATGTGCAGCTCAGGGGATGTGGAAGAAAAGGAGGAGCATTTTGCACAAGGAACAGCTGAACTTGAGCCTACGGACAATACCAGGCACAGCAACTTTGTCTCACCTGTCACCATCATATTTTCTGGAAAAATCCCTTTGCCAGGATTTCTCCTTCTAGGAAGCTGAGAAGCCTCAGAGAAAAATGAAAACAATTATTATCTGATTTGCTTCTCCTGTGTTTTGCTGCTTTGGAATGTGTTTGGACATTGTTTACCAACTGGTGATTGTTTCATTGGTTTCATGTGAATTGTTTTTGACTTATTGGCCAATTATGGACAAGCTGTGTCGGACTCTGGAAAGAGAGTTACAGGTTTTTCATTAGTATCCTTTTAGCCTTCTGTCTGTATCTTTTCTGGATTCTTTAGTATAGTTTAGTATAGTATACTTTAACATAATATAATAAAATAATAAATTAGCCTTATAAGGACATGGAGTCAGATTCATCATTCCTTTCTTCATCTGGGAACCCCGCAAACACAAGACCCACTACTGTCAGAAATTCCAAATAGAGGTATTTCACATTAAAGCTTTAAGCTTCTTCATTATTTGTCGTGTTCCATGACTGCAAGTTGTTGCAGCCTGCAGCAGAGCTAGAATGTGAGATATGCCTTTCTCTGATCCCCTCCTTCTGCCTCAGTTTTCATTCACTTAAAACAGGAGCCAAGGATGACCATGCAAAAACGATGTGAACCAAATCCACCAGATTTTGAATCTTTGTCTAAGGCTGAAAGCACATGAAAAGTTTTTTTTTCCTCTGAATCCCTGCCAGGTATCAACTTCAGTATTAGGTGTACATTTAAGAAAGCATATGTGAGTATATCTGTAGTAGCAGAGAAGCTTCCCAGTTGCAGAAAAGGAACTTTGTGACTAAATCATAAAGGCCTAGTTTGACAGCCTGTATTTGAGTCCTAGCAGGGAGTTTATCTTGAGGTAAGAAGCTGATAGAAAAATAAATAGAAATGTTTGCTGGCAAGAAGAGGCCTAGAGTGCAGAAAAAAAAAAAAAGATTGTGTAGAGAAGGTACAGCTGAATGAAAAAATGCCTGAATACTCTGTGACAAGCAATAAAGCAGAAACACTTGAGGTTATTTTCACAGAACCTGCCAAATCGCATTAGAAATCTGCATCAAGCCCGCAAAATCAAACAGACAGGAGTTAAAAAGTTCCAGAATTGAGGTTATCTCTTAATTTTATCCTCTTCTTTCACATAAGACTTCAGGCCATACTCAATGTGTGCAACCTAAATCCCACACCAAACAAAAAACGAGATTTTCTCCTCACTCTTCCCATGGCTACCACCATTACTATTTCAGTGCTCCACAAAATTTCTGTTTAACGTCACAAAAGCTCTGAGATTGGAACTGCCATTACAGGTAATATTATCTTTATCAATAAAATAGAAATATTAGACACTAACATAACACATATTTGTCATAGATCCTTGTGCCTGGGTGCTCCTCCCAAAAATCAGACCCTTTGAGGGGTGAGGTTGACCCACGCCCTTCCTGGCCCTCCAGGAACTCAGAAGCAGAGGGGATCAAACCTCCAGGGCAGCACTGGGAGGTTATAGCCAGAGCACTGCATAAAAGCAGCCCTTTCATGGCAAATGACCTCGGGCAGAGCTGTCTCTCAGGGTGCTAGAGCACAAGCCAAGCAGAGAGTCAGCGGTCTGACACCCAAGCTTGCACTATGACTCTCTTTTATTCAGCAGTGTGAAAAAGGCCAAAAGGTAAACAGCCCTTCTCTGGTTTTGCTTCTTTGATACATATCTGCAGGAAATTAATATCTCCCTAACTCTTCCCCAAAGCAGTATAAAAGTCTTTGATGAATAATTGAGCACTTTTGGCAAAAAAAAAAAAAAAAAAAGCTACTTAACATTTCCTTCCGTCCCTGAGTACTCAAGTATGCAGTCTTAATGTTATTTCAAAACCTTAAAAAACCTTTAGGAAAAATAGTAGTATAAGCAGTTACACTACCCCTTATATGTCTTATCAGTAAGGATCTAAGTAACACTGCCCTTTGCAGTAATAAGATATTAATCTGCAGTGAGTGTTCCTTGTATTGGACAAGTAATTCCATATCAATGTTTGTTGTGATTAGAAAAGGACTAGCGACACCTTCTCATGAAGAGATGAAAGCTGCTGAACAGGGAAGTAAAGGAGATGTTTATTGCTGCGTTTTGCACTTGTGACATCAATATTGAAAGTCCTTCTTCTGTGTATTGTTCTGGTGTCAGTGTATTTAAAAGGTCACCAAAAAAAATCACCGGAAAGCAGGAGAAAATGTCTTAAAGACACAAAGAATTTAATTTCTTTAGCTTACCAATACAAAGATGGGTGCTGACTTGACAGTTTCGTGATGACCAAAATGCCAGGTACCAAGAAAGATCTCTGATTTAGCAGAGAAAAGGTTTAACAAAGGGTAGGTCCAGATTAAACGTATGTATTTTTTGAAATTGCAATAAATTGCCGAAGTCAACCAATGTACTGTCCTCCTCTTCATGTCTTCAAATCAAAACCAGACACCCTCCTTAAAAATATGCTCCAGAAAATCCAAGTTATTTTTCTCAACTTACAAGTAAAGAAAGGAACGGGAAGACACAGATGAACGGCAAAGACTAGCTGACATTAATTACCGGCTTTCCTGGCCTTTCCTTTGGCTTTTTGTGCTGTAAAATACTTTCAGCCATCTATTGGCAGTAGAGGAGCAGTGAGGTCCGGCAGGATTTGGACTGCGCTTCAGATTTTGGCAAGAAACAACTTCTAATCGTTCTGTCCCCGTCCCCGTCCCACCTAGCGCCACTCCTTCCCCCGCTGTCCCTTCGCTCCCGGTCACCGCTCCTCACGCAGTTTCACTTTCTCTTCTCCCGTCCCTGCCGCCATGAGAGAGCGCAAGGCAGACCGGGAGAGACAATGAAGCTCGCTCCTTTCACTTCCTCCACCCCAAAGAAATAGCTTGAACTTAGATGAGCTGAAAAGGGAAACGGGAGTGCAGAGCACGCTGTGCCGGGAGCGACGCTGTCGGTACGAGCCCGGCAGGGGAATTCCCAGGCGCTGCAGCAGCTCCGGGGCGCTCGGAGCCCGCGGGCCTGCCCGCAGCAGGAGCTGCTCGCCACCTCCCGGGAGGGCGAGGGAAAAACAGGAAAAATGTTCTGCCGAAACCCGGGATCGAACCAGGGACCTTTAGATCTTCAGTCTAACGCTCTCCCAACTGAGCTATTTCGGCTGCCGTGGGGCATGTTTAGTGGTAAGATAGCACTAATCCGTTCTTCCACACGCATTACCCGGCGGCTCACACCCGCTAGTCTAAATAAAATAGTTGTTATTAGCCCTGCGGCTCTGGATGCCACAAACGAGACAATGACGGGTCCCCGCAAACAAAATTACACCGTAAGCCAAATACAAATCAGCAGTAACACAAAATTGTGCATATACAAACATCTATGCACAAGACACACCTCAGAATGAAGGTGTTTTGACAGTGGCTCCCTGAATTATTGGGGGAGGTAACAGGAACTAGAACATTATGTGGGACTCGGGAGCATGAAATTGGCAGCATTTTACCTTCAGTTTTCAGGGATTTGATTTTAAAGCCTGACAAAATGTGCGCAGAGATGATGGTGTCACAAAAATACATGAACAGGAAGGGCACCTGCGCCTTCTTGTGCCCATGGTCTTCCACTGAAGAAGCTCCCTGTGTCCACATAAATCACAAATCCTGACTAAGTAGTGTAATAAGAAAAAAACTGTTTACATTCACGTTGTTGATTAGGCATTGATTTCAACAGGCAACTGGTAGCACACACAGGGAAAAGGTAGAGGATGCATCAGAGTGCCCACGTTAGTGCCTGTGGTGGGCACTGACATCTCCAGTTTGTGTTGATTTGCACAGCCCATGGTCTAGAAAAGCCACTTGTGAGGGCATCTCCCACTGACACTTTCTGTGCCCTGTGAGGGGAGAGAGGCTGCTTTGTAAAATTGTCCACTGCTGCTCCCTCCTGTTAGCAAAAACACCAAGACTCTCTTCCAGCCACGTGAATATTTGGTAACATAAATCACCCTGTTTCCTTTTATTTTCAGAGTGTATTTTTCCTCATGTTGTCCCACATGTGTGGGTTCTTCAGGATCTGATACATTTTCAGGAGTCAAATACTTGTTTTCAGACGTACAAAGGATGAGGACTGAGCCAGTTCAGTGACTGAAACCAAAAACTCTTCACAAAAAAATTCAGTTAGGGAGAGGTTAAAAAAATCCACCCACACTTGTGCTTCAGAGGTGTGTGAACAACATACTGATACAAAATCTCATCTTCTCGTGATTTGCCATTGCCACTGGCAATGATCGTTTTGCTGAGAAATGATGAATATAATCCCTTAACAAGAATGCCTCCTACTGATGCAGCTAACACAATCTGTGATCTTTGGTGCAGATAAACTCCAAATGTGTCACGGCATGCACAGAAGTCAAAACACTATTGACTTAAGAGTTTTCATACATTACCACAACAATCAGAGGTATGATGGAGCAATGGGTTATTCCGATTCTTATTTTTAGAAATCTCTGTTTTGCCAGGTGAAATGGAAATGACAATGGGAATAAAAACAAAAACTAAAGGTAATGCAAAACAAAATTAAGTAAAACAGAAGGACAATTCAGTCTCAGACATAGCATATTTAATAAAAGAGTCAGCTTTCCCCCTAACAGAATTTGGCAAGGGGGTTTATATTAAAAGTTCCTCCTTCTGTAGAAAGATATTTGCATTTCATGCCTGTCTAATGAGCATAAGAACCCAGTTTCAGCAAAATGGAGGATTCTGAGTCAAAAAAACCCACAAACCAATAAAAAACTCCCACATTTTTCATCCACAGCCTTTCTCCTACATCAAAAAAAGTACAGGGTGGACAAACCAAAGGTACTTTCTAGTCCATCACCTTATAACAGTGTAAACCAGCCTAAACCACAGCTGACACCCCTTAATGCAAGCAGCACACAAATCTGAGCAAGTGCCGAGGCCAGAGAAAGCCTTGGAGAAAGTAAGAGCTCTCTTTGTTGCATAAAGTGGAGCTGACACACACACACCACAAATGCCCCACAGGCGTGGCAGGGTAAGCTGTGGCTGCCCCCTCCCTGGCAGTGCTCAAGGCCAGGCTGGACAGGGCTCTGTTGTCCCTGCACATGGCAAGTTCCTTGAACTTGAAGGTTCCTTTCCCGGCTGAACCACTCTGATTCTGTGAGTGCAGACAGCCCTGCCTCAGCTGCCCACTCCAGTGTCTTCCAAATCCTTTCACTTGCTGCTGGCAAGGGATGCACTGAGTAGCAGCTGTGGTACACCAAGACAGTGAGGTAGCAATGCTGGTTTTCCCCAATGCACCAGGGATTTCAGGAGCTGCTTCCCAAAGATCTGATCCAATTCAGAACAGTAATCCCAAAAAGAGAAGCAAACCACCCAAGTTCCTGATAGAACCTCAAACAAAACCTTTGCCAAAGTCCAGCCCTTCTACCTTAGAGAGTTGTAACAGTTAAGTGACATATACATTTACTCCGTTTATTTTCTTACTGGTGTGGCCTCACTTTGCTCTGTGACACAAACTTTGAAAGAGTAGACTGAAAGATTAGAGTGTTCACAGTATTTTACATCACTACCTCTGCCTCCTCCAGAAATGCTTCCCAGTAAAATCAGTGAGGAAAAAAAACGGAAAGCATCACACTTCTCCACACTGACAGTTTACTAGTTGATCCTTTGTCCTTTTTTCCTATAGAAGCCAGAAGGCTAATGGCAAAATAAGCTGTTTTCTGTAACAGAAAATACTTTTCCCTGTGAAAGAAATGCTCCTACCAAATCACTCACCTGCTAAGAAAATCTGACCTACAGTAAAGTGGCTCAAAGCAAAAACCTCCTACATTTCTTAAATATATACATTTCAATATTTTAAAATGTGCATTTATTTATATATAAGTAGTAACACAAAAATCGCAAACACTTGGATGAATTAAATCTTCAAAAATATTTAAATAAACTAGAACAGCTCACACTAAAAAATTAGTAGATCCGATTGAAAATCCACCCTAGGTAATATTACTTCTCTGGAGAGTCATATAAATATCAATGCTTGCATCTTCAGCATCTATACATTAAGAACAACTTTCAAAAGTTCTGTTCAACAAACCAATCACTCCCTACTGCTTTCTTCTATGCATTTCTGATAACACTGTTTTTAGTGTTCCAAAGACATTTTACCTATTTTGAAAGGCTTAAAATAGTTATAAATTAAGGTTTATGCGTGTTTAAAATGGTAAGATTTTAGTTATCTGTAATCTCTACTCTTAAAAACACAACACAGCCAGTATTCCAGTATAAGGAGATGTGAAAGACACATATTTTCATGCAACCCACTCAAAGCAGCTGTCACAGCAATCACAAATACAGCTAAGACAGATCTTTCCAGCACTTGAGCTATTTCTGGTACTGACTTTTACAAAATACAGAACAGCAAGACAGATATTGTAAGGAAGGATGCACATTGTAAGGAAGTAATATACCAGGAAAAGTATAAAAATTAAGGAAATCTTTGAATATAGTCAGCAACGTGGTTTGACAATGACATTTCAGTGATTCATCCACAGAAACACATCTGGTAAGCCAAGTACGCAACAGATCATTACATACAAAATCCTGCAACTTCTATCTGTCCCAAATGGAGACTTTTACTTCCAAATCAAGCATCAGTAACTGCCACATAATTCTAGTATTATTATCCCACTGTGTCACAGAAAACCCACCTTCAATTACAGGCTCCCAGATTTTAAAACCCATACTTGGCACTGCAGTAAGCCTATAAACTTCCTGATTACCCTTCTTTTAGAGTGACTCTTGCCAGCCACAAGTGGCACTTCATCAACAGCACCACGTACCACAAGGTGTGATGAAGCTGGGAACACTTGTGTTTCATGACCTATCTCCCAGTTTCTGAGACCCTTTAGGAGTCACAGCTTTTTCTGAGTACACCACAGCATCCCAGTCCTGTGCTGCTTGCAGCTCTGCCCAGGGCCCACAGAGGATGAGGGACTGGGCCAACTACAGAAGCTGAAGTGATAAAACCAAGAACAGTGGTTCTTCTTACGTTTGCCAGATCACCTCAAAGACAAAAAAGTGAAGGTAATTTTTTCAGAGTAGAGGAAGAGCAAAGAATTTTTTTTTAAAAAAACCCACCAGCTACTTTTTCAGCATGTTCTTCTTAATTACGAGAAACCAGTTACACCGTAGTATTTATTATTAAATCAACTTTGAACAAGATTCATTGACATATTTCTAGAATTAGAGGTTTTTTCAAATTTTATAATAAAACTCAAATACTGTTTTATCTTTAAAATGTTTATTACAGAAAAAATGCTGATACACTGCATTGATTAAGGTCTGCCAACGCACAATTCACAGAAAAATAAGAGTTTTAAAAAAATTTCTCCATAAGTAGCCTTCATATCACAGGAAATAAGATCATTGGAATGTTAACTGTCTTCCAGTATTCCAAGTTTGTTACAATTACAGCTAAGAAAAAGGAGTTAACATGTAATAGACAGTAATACAGTAAAAGGAGTACAAAGTTTAAGGAAATACTTCTGGAAATCTCATCGAGAACACCTACTACTTCTTGACATCATCCCTCCCCCCCTTGTTACCCTTGAAAGGGGCATTTTAAGTTACAGAGTAGGTAAGTTTGATCAGTCAACTAGAAAAGCTAAAAGTGCACCAGCAGAGAAATGGACAGAACCATAGAGGTGCTATGTCCAGCTTTTGTCAATTTATAGTCTCCAAAAAATATATAATTTCTCCCCTTGATTAAAAATAAAACCCAACCCGCTGAAGTGACAAAAAATTATATATATTACACTGTAAAAACAAACTAATACAGATGAACAATTCCAGAACAAAACCAAATTTAACTCCAAATCTCAAAAGCTGCAATCACAGTTAATTATTCTTAATAAGGCAGATTTTATTTCAGTACACTAATTTATAACACTATAACATTATAAATATTCTTCACTCCATACAGTTTTTTAAAATCAATACCTAGTGAGAATAGAGTATTGCACCAAAAGCTGAAATTAAGAGGTTCAACAAATAAAGTGCTGAAACCATTCCAAAGTTGTGCCATACTGTGGTTCTTTACTCATCATGGTTCATGTATCTTGAATACATTAAGAGTCCAGCGTAGCCATTTGATTGCAGGCTTTGAAGAAAAGACCATATGAGGTAGAAAAAACTCCTTCAGGTTCTGTGCCACACTATGGACCACTGAGCTGGGCAAATGGGTCTGTCACAGGAAAGGGCTCCAAAGCTTTCTCCGAGTTCTTCCAGTTGTGGAAATTTTCTTTGTACCATTCAACTAATATGGGAAGAATGTTGATGAGTCAAGCTGACCAGAGATAACAAGGAAATCCAAATATTCCACAGATATACAACTAACAACATGCTAATTGTTCTTTATGGAAGACTTTAGCCCATAATATTACAAAAAATCTAGTTTAAACTTTTTAAGTTCTTTATGCAAGACTTACTCTAGCTGTAAAAAGTGATTATCCTTTTTATTTTACGTCATGTAAATTCACTGTTTTAGAAAGCAGCCAATTTTATGTAAATTCAAATGTTACATTCAATCTCTTCAGCTCCTCATTAACTAAGCTACTATACATTCATTTCCCCCTTTTCCCTCTCCCTCCTCCCACCACTCCTAAATCAGTGTAAAAGTCATCAGTCTTACTTGTTTTCGTTATTCCTTCTTCCCAAGGCACTTTGGGTCTCCAGCCTAAGTTGTGCATTTTTTCTGAACTCATTGGATATCTGAGGTCATTTGTAGGCCTGATGAAGTATAAAATGCACATGGAAAACAATCTGATTATACTGCTTCCTTAATTAGTCATGTAGTACCTCACACTGTCTTCCAAGGAATATTAGATATGCTTCAATTTTGAAAATTCCCATCAACATAAACAGGTTGCATTGCCTTCAAAAAATACGTGGCAGCTGAGTGCAGCTACAACAACACAATTCAGTTTGTACAGTCAACTACTTGAAATTGACTGGAATAAATATTAATTAGTATTTTACTGGCACAAAAACACAAAAATCACTGCCAACGCATTTGTGCAAATCGGTGCATTTGCAACACAGAGCCAGCATTTTCTAATATTAGCATTTACGTTTTTCATCCTGAAAACCCAAAAATGTACACATACTTCAGATTTAAAACACACAGGCTTCCAAAGGGGCATCATTACAGTGGCTCATTAGCTACATGAACTTCGTAATACTGAATATGTAGAAGCCCAAGCTGCAAGATTCAACACAGAAAGATACATCTGATATTTAAGCACGGCAGAAATTTTCACTTGCACAGTCTGGCAGATAGGTAGCCCAGTCTAGCATCCTGCACTACTGGCACTGGCATACTGAATAGTCAAGGTACATGTGCAGGCACAAACTGAGCACTTATCACTGTTACTGTAACATGCTAATCCGAAGCAGAAGCAGAACTAATTTTTCCATAGCAAGTAACCCCCACAACCTTTAAGTCACTCATTATAGAATTATATAGTCATAAATTAAGTACAGTAACAATCTTTTATACGACCTCAACACGTATTCCTATGTGGTTAGTTTTCCCAAGCCCATTTATGTTTAAACATTAGCAGACAGGGCCCAATACACACAAAGAAACATCTCAAACCGAATTACACTGAGAACTCCTAAACACTCACATCATGTGAGCCAAAGGCAATTCATTCAAAGTCCTGTAATACACTGAGATAGGATTCTGAAGAACATTTCCTTTTAAAAACAAAAGTTAGCACATTTTTAAAGACACTTCAGTTGCCATGATAACAATCTAACTGTGATCAGAAAGTGAGAATTCTAAGGGCCATAATACTTAACTGCTATCAGTAGACACATCATTTCTAATCACTCTGGAGAGAGTGATATCTAAAGTAAGCAGAGATTCATTGTTGCTGCAGAAAAGAAATGGATATAAAAGAGCAGAGCCAAACCAAGCCTGAAATTAAGGACGGAAACACACAGCAAAAGCATATCTATAAAAGCTACCCATTTTTCCACTACCCTAACTTTGGTACCTTAGAGCTTTACATCTACTTTTGAGATAGCAGCTTCAGCTTAAGATAGAAATCTAAAGTTAACTACACTCCACAGGCACATATTTCTGCCTGTGGAGACTGGGTCTTACTACAAAGTACATCTAAGTCTGAATTAGTCACATTAATGCCAAAATACTAAAGTTAGGCAAGAGACGATGGGATTCATCTCACTCAATGATGCTGAATAAAAAATACACTGAATAAACTGTCCAAGCTACCGTGAAGGAAAGATTTAGTTGCTCTGTAAAACTTTTCCTCTTCCCAGAGTAGACTTCAGTAATTACAAGTATGAAGAATGTTTGAAGACGGAGATTAGCATTACATGGCTCCCCTTCAAATCATTCATTCTGACCTACAGATCCAAATAATAAATGAAAGTCCTGTTTTCTATACAGAACCCTGATCACAGATATCAAATCCACTAGCAAAAAAAAAAAAAAAATCAGAGAGCAAAACAGTTCTTACTCCCTCAAAAGTGTTCCCTTCTTTAGTGCAGAAACACTTTCACAAAAAACTATTTGGTTAAGAGTCTCAGAAAACCTGCAGGACAAAACTATCCTGCATGGGCAGCACATCCTGCATGTCCTCCACATCCCTCACCTGTCTTTGACATAATCCATCCAGTGCTCCATTTCAGACTCTGAACTGGTCTTCTTTATCTGTCAAGAAGAAAAACAAGTATCACTCCCATATATCTTGGACTATCTAAACATATATTTAAAAAACAGTTTTTTCCTTAACAAACTTAAATCTTATTAAAAACCCCCACCAAATAAAAAAATATAAACCACAAACAGAAATGGTCTTTTGTATATTGAGTCTTCAAACCACCGAAATTATCAAAATTATCTAGAACAACTCCAACCTATCTCCTTCACCCAGAGCACTGCCAGAACATCCATAATCAAACTGTTAGATTTTAATAGTGCCACATTCTCCAACCCAAACTAAAGCAGCCAGCATGGAAAAGAAATGGTAATTAATCATGACCCCAGCCAGGATATGTCCCAGTCAGGATAACTGATGCAGCAGCCCAGCACAGAATAGCCCATACGGGAAACTTGCACAGTCCAGCTGCCACAGAAAGGGTAGCACATCATTCTGCTGCAAGGATCTTCCAACACCCACCACAGGTCTAAGCTCTTTCAGAGCTACAGAAGGTCTGTGTAATTATTCATATGTACAAGGAAAACCAGTAAAGAAAAGCATGAGAACTCTTTACTCACTAAATGGATTAGCTCCTTAGCAAGCTGGGCAATGGACATCTCAAAGTTAGTTCCAATGTTATAAATTTCACCTGGTTTCCCCTCCTTCAGGACAGTAAGGAATGCTTCTACCACATCAGTTGCATAAAGGAAATTCCTTCTCTGAAGTCCAGAACCATGAATACAGCTTAAAACAAGAAAAAGACAAAAAATATTTTTAGTCCTCAAATAGACACATTCACTTTACTGGACTGTGTTTTTTAGCAGTTTTGCTGTTAAGATGGATGCCTGAAGGTACCTTAAGTAGCTGACAGGCAAACAATCCTTGACTTTAAGGAAATCCTGCTATTAAAATAAGAACTTTGTTATGTAATTATCATTTTATAAACTTGCACATATTTATAACTGCAATTACAGTTTTATAGCACAAATACTACCAAAAATGTGAGTTACCTACCATTTTCTGTTCTGCTGCAACAAAGATATAAACTTTGGAATAACCTAAGGATTGAAAAACAACAAAAAAAATTACTCCACTATTTTAGAAGCTGTTATTCTACAAAGAATAAGGAACAGTTATGAAACATTAAGTATTTTAATAAGATCCTTTAAATACTTCTAAGTTTTCTTAAATATAATGAAAGAATGTATCAAGCCTAGAAAATGCAAGGATTTTGGTTTGTAAGAGTACACACCTCTACTGCAGTGTAAGCCTTATCTTTCTGGCTGTTACAACAGTTTTTGAAAAACAAAAAAAAAATTCCACTACTTTTGCACATGGCAGTCCATGACAATCCAACTGGAAATAATACTACCAACAGTTCAGAACAAGGTTTAACATCCAGCAAACTGCAGTAATTCTAGAAACAAAGAGTTGTAAAAGTAGTTAAATTTGGAAGAAAATCAACAGAGAATTTTAAGATAACGTGGATAAACACAGATCAAGTGACAGTGTGCTTGCTGCACAAAGATTTACATTATGTTCATCTAAATGCTTAGATCCATTCATAATGCCCCAGATACTTCAGAACAGTTACCCCCACTATTAAAATCCTTAAACTGAAGCCATTAGAAAACTATTCAAATTACTTAAATTTAACTTCCTGCTCTAAAGACAGGAGCAGAATACTAGATAAAACCGAAGGTTCATGTAGCCTAGTGCTGTGTCTTTAGCAGTAACTACAATTTGGTATGTGAAGAAGAATATATGTAAGTCAAAAGCTAGCAAATATGTCCCCTAATACACCCCTAACAATCATGCAACCTGTAGCAAGACACAGATCAATGAAAAATGTACTCTAAAAGCCATTGCTTATCCACCTGCAATAATGCAAGTGAAAATAAATTTATTTGGGAAAAAAAACTCACAAAAGGTGAAAAGCAATTTAAATCAAAAAACAACTCTATGGAACTGTAAAATATAGCTGCATTTTCCAGCAGTTCCAAACTTCAGAGAGTACATGGGATGATTACTTTCATTTCAACAGTGTATTTACATTCACTAACCAAGCAGATTCAGGTATTGACTTAAAAAGGCAACTCCTTCTCACAAACAACTGTTTTAAATAGTTACCCTGCAAGGTTTGTATGAACACATGCAAAGACAAGTCACTTTACACTGCTTTTCATCTTATATATGAATGTTATAGCTCCATCTTACTTATTTTCTGTGCAGGCTGGAACACTCCTTTCTATACCAGACACTGTATTCTCAGTTTACTTTTTGAAATGTTTCCCTTAGGTATTAAACACTCATGATTACAAAATATGATGTGAGTTAATGTAATTTGTAGGGGAACTCTGTCAAAATATCCTTTGAAAAATAGAAAAGCTACAAAACAAAGTTGCTGTCATAAAATTTATTTAAACTACAAGTTCAAACTTCAAAATTGAAGTTTTATCAACAACCAAAAAATATGTGTTCAGGGTAAGACACGTTAGTGTAAGCTCAAAATATATAATCACATTAATATATAGAGTGCTTTTTTCAAAGCACTCTTTCACACACTTTTTCATCCCATGCACATGAGAAAAAATTAACATCACGGCAACCCTGAATTCTGGTACACTGAAGCTCAGAGTAAAGCACAATTTAACTTACTTTTTCTGGATACTGATGTGGTCCATAAACATTACTGCTCCGTGTGATGACAACAGGGAACTGGACAGCATTAAACACACATGTGATTACATAAGAAAGCATATACCAGTAAAAATCTGTAACCTGCTGCTAATCAATAAGCAAACCAACACATGCACAGTGATTACTCAAAAATCTGCAAGCCCTTACAAACGTTACTGAATTAAACTCTCTGTAATTCTCTTGAACAGGCAAGAGACTCCAGTCTTCTCAGCCTGTTAGGAGCACCACAAGTGACAAATGTTAGAAACCTCTCTTATCCAGGAATCACCACAGGACACTGCATATGTGTATCTGGTTGACTGAAGAGTGGCTTACTCCTACTTATTCCAATATGTTTCACAGGTCTTTAACATCCTGTTCTTGTCCACTTTATAGCAAAAGCATCATATATCAAGAACAGAAGTCTAAAGTATCCAAAATACTAAATATGTTTGCTTAGCGCTGGTTTTTAAATTTCTAATGTTCTCTCTCACTATTTTATCACAGAACATTTTTAGATATTACAGTTCAGATTTAAAAAATAGAACTTAAAAATGTCTTATCTGTCCCCACTGTCTTGCAATGTATCTTCACAACTGACTGGTGGAGATTCTCTAACACATCCAGACTACAAGACTAACAACAAGGAAAAAAGTGGCACTATATGGACTAGTACTGATTTTTCTTTTATACTCTTACATTCATAATACAGACACTTAATTACAGGCTTCAGAGTTTTTGAAGCTTCCATGGACTTACTTGGTACCTTTCCCAGTAAGACTGAACAAAACACTCTGCAGCTGCTTTAGAGGAGGCATAGGGATTTGTCGGACGTTTTGGTGAGGATTCATCAAATTCCTAAAATGAAAAGAAAATTTGCATTGCTCAATTTCTTTTGCCCAGATAAGCCTTAAAATTACAAAAGAAATAAAAATCCTTAAATATCCAAGCACATCAGTCTAAAAAAGACCCCTTACAACAGAAGGCCATAACAAAAGACAGCCTATTTACTGAACACAGGAGGCAGACAAATTACCAGCAGTAATATTTTTATACCTGTAACAGAGTTACTTCACAGCAGCAGGTCCTCAGATTTTTATCTTATTAAATAATCACTGTTGCTAACAGAGAGGCTTAATATTTTTGGGTTCATATTGCCTCAGAGAGCAATTGGGCCACCACTAGCAAATTCACCTTTCAGTCCTAAATAAAAGGGATCTTCTCTTAAATTTTTGTTTAACTTTATTTCTGTAAAAAATGTAGAATTGCAACCCAAAAGCTTCCAAAGCAAGACTTCCACAATTCTGACCAGTTCGAGACCAGGTATCTTCCAGACTATCCTGACACTTGAATCTACTTCTCACTTGAAGAGAGAAAGAAACAAACCAAGAGAAGGAGGGATACTACCCAAGGTGTGATTGGTACCAATCACCTTAATGTGATTAAAACACTTGCTGGTCTTGTCTGACCGCACCAAGAGAAGGAGGGATACTACCCAAGGTGTGATTGGTACCAATCACCTTAGCCAAAACACTTGCTGGTCTTGTCTGACCGTTGCCTCTGAAATTAAATGGCCTTCCTCCCCTCAAAAAAACTCCACAAGAACTTCTAGTGTGATTCACAAAGAGAAGAAAAAATAGATTAAAGTTTTCTTTTCAAGGCCCAGAGACAGAAAAATTTCACTTGAAGGTATCAGCCAAGCCACGGGTCTACACACAAGAAAACATCATCCTTGGGTGTCCTAAAAGCCTACAGATGGAAGTTGTGTTGAAGGAACTGAAAAAGACACTATGATAATAAGAAAGTGCATAGAACTCTTCAGAAGTACATTAATATTTCCAGGGACTATGGCAAAAGGCTCCTTGACTTTATTTATACCTTTAAAAAGATGAACATGCATAATTTGCCTTTTTACTGAGCTAAATTACATTTCCTGAATTAAGGTCAAGTATAAATTCTCAAAAATCAAAGATGTACACATAACAAGAAACATCTGAATATTTATTACAGTAATACAGGAATTGTTTTCTATTTGAACTGTCACTACCTACAGTTCTGTTAATATTTTAGCTAGAATATAAAGCAGTTCCCCTCCTACTAAGCTGTGCACATTACTGAAGTCTCATGAATGCTCCAGGACAAAACCTGTACAATACACTCCTTTGATACCATCTCTGAGTAGTGACATCATTAATGACCCAAATCTCACTGCTTTAGACAATAAACATTCAATATAAAACAAGCTATGAAAAAAAGGACAATTTTGATATTCAGCTTTCTAGAAGCTACCAGTGCTTACTTAAAGTCAAACATTTAGAGAGGCCAAGGAAAGTTAGACTCGACTTTGTTTTCACTATTAAAAGCAGGTAAACTAGAAAAATCCTCAAGCATTTTCAAACTCACCTCATCAGTGCTACCTCCATATACTTCATCTGTACTAACATAGACAAACTTCTCCACATTGGCTTCATGTGCAGCAGCAACCAGCACATTGGTGCCATAAACATTCACGTAGGTGAATTCCAGGGCATGCCAAAATGAAAGATCTACATCAAAAAATGCAGACAATTCTGATTAAATTTAGGCAAGACAGGGCTATAGGTTCTACTTGAAGGCTGCAGTACAGACCTGTCAGACAGCAAGGTGCCTTGTTAAATGAAGGCACCTTCTACACTTACACAAAGACAGAAATCCTTGTTCTCAACAAGGGGCTGGAATCATGAACAAAAGCTTGTTGGTTATGGATTTTTCTAATCTAAAACAGCATTGGCTAAATACAGTAAGAAAAGTGTCATTCAAAGACAGTTGCAAGATGCAGTAATATGGACACATGATTAATAACTCATCAGCAGCTGTTTTCATTCTTACAACTGTTCCTGTGACCTAACGACTTTGTGCCTATCAAATGTGACAATTCCAATAAGTATTTTCCTGGAGAATTCTTTGAGGATTTTTTTCTCATGATGGATGGAGTATGGTGGGGATTGCTCTTACTAACAGTGATACTGAAAAGCAGCCATCTGAAATAGGCACTTTATAATTCATTCTCTCTTTTAAGCATGAAGACAAGATTCCAGCGGGACTTATGCCTAATCCTTCAGCTTTCACACTCTTTTTACATGTGACATGGAGGCAATTAAGTAAAAACTTCAGGCTATGTACAAAGCCCCTCTCCACTGTCTTTATGACTCCCTCAGTACACTGTCCGCTACATGTCAGTCTAGATAGAATTTAAAAATGTAATGCAGACAAAAAGGTACATTACCATTTATGTGCAATGAGAACAAGACAACAGTCAAATGAAGAACTTTTTAAATCAAGGCTTTGAATCTCTCTGAGTTAAAAAGGCCACCAGACAATCAGTCATGTGATTTGTAGAGACAAATTGGATCCTTGGTTTATATGAAGGGAAAAGACAAAAGGTATACTGGCATATATTTCAAGCAGGTATAGCCATGGAAAATAACACCAAAACATGCAGCAATGCTCACCTACATGTGTTTGGGCTGCAAAATGAAGGACTATATCTATTTTCTCAGTTTCAAAGAGCTGCTTTATAAAATCAGGTTCACAAATATCCCCCTAAACAAGAAAGGAAAAAAAAAAGGCAAATTATTTTTGATAGAAAATAGTTAGCTTCCTTTTATACCAAGTGTCACATAAGAAACCATTACAAAGGGAACACAGGATACAAATACAGCAAGATCAACTGAGTTCTGGGCCACTTATCAATACCATGTCTAAAATAAGACCATTCATAAAATTTCACCCATTTTTTAAAAAACCCTAAACGAAACTTATTTCAGAATTTATATTACTATTAACATTAGAAATAGCAATGTGTCAAAAAATACACACAACAAAAGTACAGCGTGGAGCTCCAGCACTGAGGCTGAAATGCCAAGTTCCCAGAGCAAGTAGGAGTTCCCAGTCTGGCAAGCTGGTAGGGACATCTAGTGGCACTGCAAAAGGAGAAGCAGATTCCCACTAAGCGGGATTAGATTATGTCTTGCAAGGGCTTTGCTGCTTGCTGTTTATTCCAGTAATTTATTTTTAATTGACATATTTTTTTAAAAAGAGACATTATTTTTAACTAAATGGCTAGCTACTGATTTTTTTTAAACTGAAATTCAAGCTTAGTACATCTATGCTGAACAGCAACAGAAATTGTGACTAAAATGTATCTTTCATACAGCCCCTGAGTCAAATTTTCTAAGCTTACTGTTCTACTTTCCAAAACAGACTTCCTTTCTATAGCACCACTAGAGAATATATCCTTCCTGCTGTCTCCTATGGTCAGGACCAATGTTACAGTTCTAATTATAAGGGCTGCACATTAGAAATTATCTTTTCCAGCACATTTCCTGTCAGTGTAAACTGCTTGGTTGTATACCAGCTGGATGTTAAGCTGTGATCAACTGTCCCTAAAAAGAAAAAACAGAAACAAACCCAAACCACAAAAAAAAAAAAAAGAAGAAACAACCACAGTGAAAAGTTGGAATTATTTATACTGATGTAAGTTTTGTGACAAGAGATTCCAACCCTTGTTCAAAATCAGAATAGCTACATCAGTCCTAGTTACTGTTCCTCTGCTTCACATAGGCATCTGCCTGTTTAAAGAATATCTTGTAGTACTCCAAGCTTTCCCCAGCAATTAAATGTTAATATCTCCTCAGGTAACAAGGCTTTTATAGGGCATTAGTACATTTTATATTGCACTCTGGAAATAATCAAAGACCTTAGGAAAATAACCAAAAAGCCACTTTGGTCATGCTGAAACTGCACACACGTGCATGTCTACATACAGAATGTAACTTCTATCCCAAAAGTTCTGATATAATCCCTTATGGAAATAAAGAGGTGATTCACAAAAACATGAACAGTCATGGGGGTCACCAACAGGCCAGGACAAGTTCAGCTTCCAGCCTCACCTGGATCTAAGGAAAGAGGCAAGTTTACAGTTTATATCTACTGCCTCTGAGAAAGGTGCTGCTTCAGCAAACTGAACTATATGCATTTCTCAGATGTCCTGCAACCTTGGGCAGACCCCAAGACAGAGAGGTGAGCATCAGCACTGCCTTTTGTAGACAGGAGGAACCTCAGCATACAAGCCCAGCAGTCCAAATATTGATCTGAACAATAAATCAAAATCCATCCCCTGTCTGAAGACAAAACTGGGGAAGCAGTAACACCAAAAATGGTAACACCAAAAATCTGTAAGAAGTCACATTTTGTGGAACAGAAGGCTCTATCACCTGGATAAACTTGTAGTTTTCCTTCCCAGAGACAGTTTCAAGATTCTTCAAGCTTGCACAGTAGTCGAGCTAAAGAGAAATACCACACAACATCAGTAAGTGAGCTTCATGGAAGTAAAAAGGCTAACTCAAACCCAACCTGGTTTCCAAACTGGAAAGTCTGAGAATAAAGTAAAAACTTATTTTAAAAAAATCTACTTCACAAGCAGATGTGAAGCTTTAAAAGCACAAATCTCCAAAAGATACCCTAACTGCAAAAATTCTTAAACAGATGTTTAGAGCTTGAAAAGTTTTGTTCTTTTTCTGGACACCAGTTGACTTTTTTTTCCACAAGAACAAATGGAAAATGAAACGAAAATTAGTAACTAACAATAAGCCATATAAGTTTCAACATATTATAGATTGCATTATAAATCACTTAAATCAGTTGTCCATATCAAGAAAGAAAACAAGGTATTACCTTATCCAGATTTATAATCAGATAGTTTGGATAGTTTTTCACAAGAGAGACGACTACATGTGAAGCACTGCAGGATAGAAGAAAAATATACTTTACAATTATATACTGGACTTTAAGGTAACGAAGAGATGACAAATTCCAAATAAATTCAGCAATATTAACAGTTTTGGGGGAAGAATGGGATACATTCAAGATGGATAAAAGACAAATTCAAAGATATTAGGATAACGTATAGAATATGTATTAATGTTGAAATAGTGTTAAAATATTTTCTATATGTAAGTGAATATGGTTAAGAAACTAAAAATCAGAACAAAAGTTCATCCTCTAATGAAAGAAATAAGCACTGCCCACAGTCACATTAAAAAAAATAAAAAACCAAACCTGTTACAGGCTATATTGAATTGACATTGTAAAATACTTTTGCACTCAAAAGCTTACAAATTAGGTATCAGGGAGAACCAAACAGTCAACACTCCTAACCCACGACAGTGACTGCCATCACTCACGACATTACTGCTAGGTGTAAGAAATGACAACCAGACAACCAGGTGGCACTGCCCCTTCGGCACGACCTTGTGTACATGAAGCTTATTCTGAGAGCTCAGGTTAGTTCAGGGTTATTGACACACACAAATTTAACCCTCTCACAGCTTCCGCACACTGAGGGGCTCAAGCTAAAGACGGGCCAGACGCTGCTCTGCCTCAAACTGAGCCCACAGCACTGGGGGCTGATACGGGAAACTGCAGCTGGCCCGAAGCCCTGCCACCTTCAACCCAAGGAATCCATTAGGCTGGAAAAGACCTGAGATCATCGAGTCCAAAGGACCAAACACAAGGGTTAACCCTTCGTTAACCAGACCATGGCACTAAGCGCCATGTCCAGTCGTTCCTGCACACCTGCAGGGACAGTACCTCCTGACCTCCCTGGGCAGCCCATTCCAATATCTGCTCATCTTTTCTATGAATAATTTCTTTCTAGCGTCCACCCTAAACCTCCGCAGCTTAGACTGTGTCCTCTCGTCCTGTCACTTGTTGCCTGGGAGATGAGGCTGAACCCCACCTGGCCTTCAGGGAGTGGAAGAGAGCGATGAGGTTGTTTTGCCTGAGGCTCCAGGCAAAACAGCCCCAGCTCCCTCAGCCGCTCCTCACGAGGTTTGTGCTCCAGGCCCTTCCCCTGCCCCGCTCTGGGCAGTCCCGTCCCGGCTGAGGCCGAGCACCGACTGCCAGCGCCTCCTTCCCCCCTCGCCGGCCGCAGGCGAAGGGCGGCGGGGCAGGCTCCCGGCTCGCTGCCCAGCACCTACCGCCCCGGAACGCAGACACGGGCGAGTCACCGGCAGCCCCCGAGCGAGCGCGGCCCCAGCCGGCGGCGCCGAGGAACCGGCCCGGGATGGGCAAGAGGCGGCGGCACCGCGGCCCCCGCCCGCCAGGTCTCGCCCGCCGCGGCGCTCACTCACATGAAGCCGGCGCCGCCCGTCACCAGGACCCGCTTCTCGAACATCCTGCGCCTCACGGCACCGGCCCCTCGCTCCCTTCCCCCGCGGCTGCGCGCGAGCGGCACCGGCCCCTGCGTTTCACGGGCAGAGTGGCAGCGCCTGCAAGAGGCTCATTGAAAGATCGCCTTCCTCGCTCCCCGCGCGGCCCCAACAACGGAGCTGTCACCGTCTCGGAGGCCGCCGGCAGCGGGGCGGGCGCGACGTGCGAACGGAGCCAATGCTTCGCCTCCGCTTTCGGCGGCAACTGGTGGCCGTCTCTTTTACGACTCTGAGTCTCTCAACTTACGGCCGGACCCGTCAACGGGACACGTTGCCGCAGGGGCGGGGCCTGCCGCTCGGTCACGCCCCCGGGGGGCGGGCGCGCTCTCTCATTGGCTCTCCCGCCCAGCGCGGCGGGAGGCGTCACGTGCGCGGCGGGGCAGGCGGGAGGGGCCGGAGGGCGGCGGCGTCCGGCGCTCCCGGGATGCGGTGGCGGCTGCTGGGGCCCCGCCGCGGGCAAGACGCTGCGCGGCGGCTTCGCCAGCGCCGCCGCCCGTCGCGAGCCGTGGCGGCCCGTGGCGCGCTTCCAGTTCCACGGTGGGTGCCCCGAGGGCAGGAGAGCGCGGCGGCAGCGGCTGTGCCGTCCCGGAGCGGGGCCGCGGGGACGGCGGCGGCCGTGAGGAGCCGTTGGGGCGCGGGGGGACCGGCGGCGGCTGGAGGGGCCGCGGGGCGGGGAGCGGGCTCAGCCCTGCAGCGCTCCGTCCTTCGCTGCTTCTCTCTCCTCCTCTGCCGGGACGTGCTACAGGTCCCACCCGCTGTCCGGGCCGCGCCGCAGCGGGGCCGGGGGCCCGGCCAGCAGCGGGACACACCTCGGGGCGAGCGGGGCAGCGCTGTGCCTCCCTTGGCGGCCCGCAGCCCCTGCGGGCACTCCCGGCGAGCGGGGCCGCGGGGACGGCGGCGGCCGTGAGGAGCCGTTGGGGCGCGGGGGGACCGGCGGCGGCTGGAGGGGCCGCGGGGCGGGGAGCGGGCTCAGCCCTGCAGCGCTCCGTCCTTCGCTGCTTCTCTCTCCTCCTCTGCCGGGACGTGCTACAGGTCCCACCCGCTGTCTGGGCCGCGGGGCCCGGCCAGCAGCGGGACACACCTCGGGGCGAGCGGAGCAGCGCTGTGCCTCCCTTGGCGGCCCGCAGCCCCTGCGGGCACTCCCGGCGGAGCAGAGGCGCTGCCGCTGCCAGGCGCATCGCTCCTTGCCTCCCGGAACTGCCCCATGGCAGCGGTCACTGACGGCGCTCTGCGGTCGTGGTGGCACCGCGCGCCAGGGTGTAAAATTCTCACCTGGTTGTTCCCTATGGCTTTTCTTTCCCGTGTTAAAAACTCCTTGTTAGTAATAATTCCTGACTGTTAGTCCGTAGTAATAATGCCTGGTGAAAGAGAGCCCTAGCAGTGGCTCGCTGTGCTTGCTGGAGAAGTTTTAATTACAGAAAAGATATGTGTAGCCGTGACAAGTGCCACGTCCAGCCGGGCCGTGCTGGTCAGCCTGCTTTTCCTGTGTGCTCAGCGTTTCAGTAGCTTAGGCTCTTTCTCTTTCCCATTGAGCTTCGTGGCAGAGCAGTTCTGCACGGTGCTTCCGAATCTAACGGGAAGCAGGAAAACGTGACATAAGCAAAACAGAGCTGGAGCACGACCTTCCAGTACTGAATGAGGAATGACAGATAGGGTGGAGATAGCTTATGAAGTGACTTGAAAGCAGTTAATTAGCATTGTCCTAGAAGTTAACTGTACGAGTGCTCTAAATAGATCTGAAGGAAAAAACTGCACTGTTTAAATCTGAGAAAAGACTGTCAAAACTGAAGATGAGCGCTGTAGTTGGTCAGATATAATTGTATAAATTGATGTTGTGTATTTGCATAGAAATACTTGTCTTCCTGCATGAATACCAACAACTATTTTGGGTCTTAGCAAAGCTTTCTTTAGAACCTTCTGTTAATATTTCAAAATTTTAGCTAAACTGTAGTTCATATAAAATTTAATGACTTTTCTTCTCCACTAAATTCTACCTTTTAATTTAGGATACTCCTAGGTTAAAGTCTATAATGGCAGTATATGAAAGAAATTATGAAAACAAAGTGGAATTACTCAGGCAAGATAAATTTTGTCAAATGAGCTAGTTCTAAAAGGACTAAAATATTTCTGTGTGTCAAGATGCAGCCTATAGTGTCAGGACAAGGGGGAATGGTTTCAGACTGAAAAAAAAAGTAGGTTTAGATTAGATATTAGGAAAAAATATTTACGGTGAGGGTGGTGAGGCACTGGAACAGGTTGCCTAGACATGTTGTGGATGCCCCATCCCTGGAAGTTTTTAAAGACAGCCTGGATGGGGCTTTGTGCAACCTGGTCTTGTGGAAAGTATGCCTGTCCACAGCAGGGGGGTTGGAAACTGAGTAGTCTTTCAAGTCCCTTCCAGCCCAGGCCATTCTGCTATTCTGTGATTCTGCAGAATAGCAGAATGACACATTAGAGAACACTTTTGACATTTGATTTTCTTTGCACCAATCTGTCATCTATAATTAAGTATTTTAGCTCTAATCCATCCATAACATGAAAGTCCATTCACATAAGTTCTTCTGGTGTTAGACTTAAGAGCTACCTTGTGGTGCTCATAGTTATTCCACAGAGATCATAAAATACTAGACTTTGAACAAGTTATTGAGGCTATTGAAGCACTGTCTTTAACTTGGAAACAATAAAATTTGGGGTGGGAGGGAGGAAAGTAAAAAACATTATCTGGAATCTGTTTTGAAAAAGAGGGGAGAGGGAAGGCTGTTTGTAGTAGAGAAGGTTAATGACACTTATGCTATAGTTAAGGTTTGTTTAAGTACCATCATAGACAATTGTACATTCACTGGTTTCTTAATGAGAGACACAGAAATTGTTTCTGAAAGACCATAAATCATTCTAGCAGGAAGTAGTGGTAATAAATTAAGGATAATATGAAGGTGTATTGCAGCTACATGCAAGAAAAATCTGTGCCACACTGTTTGCTTGTAACTAACATCAAGACAGAATAGTTGATTTTGTTTTTTAAATATTAAGGTGACCATGCTGTTCTGTGTGTCAGAATCAAGAATGTAGCAGAAGCTGTGGCAAAATCAGCTAGACTTCACCTCTTTCAAGCACAGGAATGGCAGAAGCTGGAGAACAGTGTCCAAGATGACAGCTGTACAGAGAAGTTCTCTAAAGCTCAGCTGACAAGTGAGTTACTGGGGTTTTTTTTCTCCTTGCAGAGTTGCTGTATATTTAGAACTCTGTTAAGTTATCTATGTGTTTAGAATATTCATTTCAGTGAATTTGGGCTTTGCATCAACTTGGAATTTGATCTTCTACAATTAAAAATACTACGAGGAAATAAGATTTCATTCTTTGTATCACTTCAGAAGAATTTGTTTGCAAGTTATGATTTAATGTGCTGCTGGAAAATTAAATCCATGACAAACAATGGCTTTAGTGGAAACAGCCAAACTTTATGGCCAGTTCCAGTTCATGCTTTCACATGTTCACAACTCAGAGAGGGTACATACTTGGCTGAAGTTTTCATTTAGTCATTCAGTACGGAGAAATTTTTTTTAGCTCTGCTTGGAGTAAATTTATTTCTTTTTGTTTGGTTGGGGTTTTTTTTAATCTCAAATTTTCCATAAAATAGATTATCTTGGGTATGAAAGAGAATTTATGAAGAATACCCTTGCACGAAGAAACTGAAGAATTAAAGAATCTGAATGTTTGGGACAGTCAGATGTTTGACTTGTTTGAGGTGTGACTTGAGCTGTGACTTGTTTGAGTTTGAATTGTAACTTTCATTGCAGTGGAATGAAAAGCAAACTAGAGGCGAAGTGATGGAACCTGCTGCAGTTGCCTCTAAACTTGTGAAGCAAATTCTTGTAAGGTGGTAGTGTGTAGCCCAAGTACTAAGTAAAAGGGTAATTTTGTACATGTAAACCTACTCTTTCACTACCTCATGATAAGTCTTTATTCCCTATAAAAATTAATCTGCGTCATGCTACCTTACTTTATAACTTTCCTCTATTATAACGTAATGCTATTTCACCCTTTACTTTTATAACTTGGTATTTGTTACTGAATCTCGCATTCAGCTGTTTTTAATGTTTGAGCTAAGAGTTATACCAGTATAGAGTATGTAGATTGTCTTTTTGTCTCTTGTTTACAAAGGAACATTTCTCACTTGTCAGGAGGCTCCCATTGTCCAATTCCATAGAAATGGCATTTTTCAAAGCAGAGAAAACAAAAATAAAATTATATTTTCATGATAGCAAAAATCTGTCATGCTTCAATCTATAAAACATGTTAGAAAAATTTTAATACAGTATTAAAGATGAGCTAATCAGGATAAAGCTTAACTTGAATATCCATCTAAATGTGACAGAAAAGTAAAACACTGGCGCATTGAGTTATGTAACTAGAAGACAGACTGAAATAATAATTTTTGCACCATTTGTTTATCATAGTGGTACTTAAAGCATAAATTTTCCTCTGAGAAGTTAAATCAGTATTAGATGCTTCATTCAAATGTATTTAAAAGAGAAGCTGTAGTCACTTAAAATACATTTCCTTTGTGCAGTCAGAATCCCAAGAGTAACAGGTCGACCATGTAACATTTGTCGTAATGAAACCTTACACAGATGTCACTTCTAGGGATGTGGTTTCCTTACCCTTCATCAGAGCTGGACAAAAGTGCTACGGGAATAACTGGCAGTTGGTCTGTCTTTCCTGACTTGTCCCAGCAGTGTACTCACTGTTTTCTGCTCTGTTAGGGGTTGTATGACCACAGGGTGAGTTGGATTTCTTTGCTGATCTTGGGCAAAATCAGTTGCTTTTCTACTTCTGAATCAGATACAGATTTGACAGAGAACTGATTAAACACCCTCTGTGTGATCTCTTACTCTTGGTGCAAATAACACAGTGTCAAGCTGAGCTGAGAGGTGACATAGGGAGTAAAGCCACTCCTGTCAGCCACAGTTTACCTCTCTTTGGATTAAGCACATATGGAATACTGGTTTGTGTGTCATCCAAATCTGTACCTCATGACAGTTGCTGCAAGGACACATACACTACAATTCTTCCTGGATTCTAATGTTTCTCAGTTCATACCTTAAGAGAGCAGAAAATAACTTTTTGTACTTGAAACATATTTATTGGAATTGCATAGAAGTTTTTCACAGGTAGGCTTCAAGTTAGAAATTTTTTCTAAATTTTGTCTACAAAATATTTAGGGAACATGAGGTTTTATGTTTGCAGCTCTTATTTAGAAAGACCATTTACAAAAAAAAAGTTTTTTGGGTTTTTAATGAAATTTTTATTCATCCTTAGCCATTGTCATCTTTACCTATTAAGGTGAGTTATTCTGTTATTATTATTTCTCCTGCAGAGAAATGATTGAGCTGATTAGCACTCAAGTTCAGTAGTCAGTGTGACAATGCTTGCGTTTCTTGTAGTTTCAGCCAAACATAGAGAGCCACAGGTTTCATTTGCATCAAGAGTTTGTTTTGAAGAGACTCTGCTTGGTTAACTGTTGATTTTAGGCAAAAATAGTACATGTAAACCTACTCTTTCACTACCTCATGATAAGTCTTTATTCCCTATAAAAATTAATCTGCGTCATGCTACCTTACTTTATAACTTTCCTCTATTATAACGTAATGCTATTTCACCCTTTACTTTTATAACTTGGTATTTGTTACTGAATCTCGCATTCAGCAGCAAGAAGATAAAACATGAGTATCTTATGTAGTAATTTTTAAATGTAATCTAATTTGAAATATGCAGTTTGATTACACAATGGTTTCAGATCTCAACTGTCAATTGAAATACAGTATGTTACAGTTTGGAGAAGATCCTGTGAAATAATACTGGTTTGCACCTTTAAAGCTTGCATTATGTTGAGCTCACATGCAGCTGTTCCTGTTTGGTGCTCTAAATCTCTTCAAAAGCAAAGTCAAATAAATTTCACAAAGGTATTTTTCATGCTGCAGAAGTAGCTGGTGGGTAGTACAGAATAGCTAATCCTGTCAATACAGAGCTAGAGGATGGAAATGTGCTAAGCAAAGGACATACTTTGTACTTTCTGGCTTCTAGACGGAGGGAGCCCTCCCAGCAGAGCTGAAAGGTGGGATGCAGTGTCCTTACCAACACTTGCCTGCGCCTACTTGAAACAAAAAAGTTGGAGGTCTGGTTTCTGGTGTTACAGATAGCTTTCAAAACTCAATGTTTTCTACTGTGTGTAGTTTATAACCGGTATATGATGCTGTGGATTTAAGTTTTATCTTCATTGAAACATGTGTTTTCTAAAACCAAACTAATCAAGTATTTACTCCTATTTTTGGGTTTTTTTTGCTTTCTTCCAAAGTGACTGTGAACCACACAGAGCAAAATCTGACAGTGTCCCAGATTCCTTATCCGGAAACATGGTATGTGTTTTATGTAGACAAGTTTACCTGCGAAGAGAATTATTCTGAATCCGAGGATATTCAGTTTGAAATGGTCTTACTAAACCCAGATGCAGAAGGGAATCCATTAGATCACTTTAGCGCAGGGGAATCTGGTAAGATTTTTTTTCTTAAAATTAGATTTGTAAGTTAAGGATCTGATTACTCAGATCAGTACTTATTGTGCTTGGAAGAGTATGGGGAATGGATAACAGAGCCTCTTATATTTCTTATTCTGTTTTTGTACAAAGAGTAAACTTGAGTTCATTTTCTGTCATCACAGAAAGTTTCCTTTCCCTAGACTGACTTTCCAAAACTTGCCTAACTAGAAGTTGTAGGTGCACAAGAAAAGGCAGTGTTCAAATCTTTGCTGGTAGTTATTTTGAGCATGTTGAAACTGTAATCTTCCACTTGAATGTAAACTTAACACCTGATTTTAATTAATTAGTGAAATTCCTTAAGTGTGTGAAACTTGTTTCTGTGCAGCAAGAGCACATACACGGTAAAACACTTTGCTGGTACAATTTCAGTTCAGTGTTTAGATCTTTATAAGTGTCTTAGTCTCTGGCTGTAGATGAAGTTTGTCAGGCCTGATTTTGTTATAATTCAGAAATGTAATTTTAAATCTTTAAGCACCCAAAGAAAAACTCAAGACAGCAGCTAAAGAAATGCCTACATAAAATTATATGCTTTGGACAATCCAGCCTAATGTATTCTTGGTTGCAGTGAGTAGCATCACTGCTCTGGGAGGCCTCATCAGCTTGTCACTCACCTGGGTCTGTTGTGAGGAAAGGGCTCTGTAGGCTTAGTCTTCTTTCCTATACAGAGTGAACCTGAATATACCAAGGATGAGCCTAATTGCTGTGCTCGGAATCAAATGCCCTGATGTCACTCATGACCTCAAGAGAATGTAGAGGGAACAAAGGCAGCTGAGTTTTTGAAAGGAAGAAAATATTCATTGGAATATTTAGCAGAATCTGCAAGAAAGTAGCATGTTAATAATCAGAATTTCAAGGCTCATAATCAGACTTAACCTCTCTCAAGTCCTATAAACTTCACAATTTTTATTTGGTGAATTTGGCCTTCAGAAGTGAATTCTAGGTTAATTTACTGACTCTCAAAGAAGATTGAAACCCAAAGAGTAATTGCTAAATCCAGGGACGAAGCAGCTACGAAGCAGCTATGGCATCATATGGCCCACTGAAGTGACGCAGAGACCTCCTACAGAGGCATCTCAGCTCTGTATTAATTTTGTTGGGAGACTGATCACTGGGAAGCAGAACTCTGAACAGCTTATGTGCTGAGTAAGGAGGTGTGCAAATGTGCTGGATTTTAGTATTTAGATCTAACAAGTAGGAAGCAAGGCGAGCTGTACATGCCAGGTCTTCCAGAGTTGCAGAGGAACACTTCTTTTGATTCAAAATTAAAACTTGCAGTGTTGCCATGAATCCTGAAGCTACATGGTTTCAAACAGCTGAGGAGCATTTCTTCTCTCTGTCATTCTCTCTCTTTTTTAATTTAATTTAATCTGGGAAATAATCTTTGCCATTTTTCCACAGAAACTTAGAATGAGAGGGTATCAGAGAGAAGATCCAGCTTCATTTCTTGCTTATTGCATGCAGGCAACTAAAAATTATATAGTTGCAGAAGGTTTTAGTTAGGTCTTCCTTCACTTGGAGTTACACTGGCACAGGACATCTCAAAAATTAAATGCATAATAAGGAAAGCATGGGAAAGAACTTGAGGCTGTTACTTTGTGATTGTTTTCCTTCAGAGATGAGGGGGCCTGACTTCTGATCCCTGGCAAATAATCTTATTTTATATGGTAGGGGTTGTCTATATAAGATACGGTGTCAGTGGAATCCAGGATTTCTAAAGGCAGCTGAACAGGTAGCATTTTGAAGAGCTTTGAAGTAAGATATTTCAAGTAATATTTTACTTTGTCTGTCAGCTAGGTTCCTTGGAAGTCAGGAAACTTACAGGGGACAGGTTGAATATTTATTTATTTATTTATTTATTTATTATAGTTGGTTTTCAATGCAGCTCTCTCCTAACCCCTTTTGGTCTCAAACCAATAATCTGCACTGTGTCTGTGGTTGGAAGGAGTGTTCTATCATAAATGCTTAGGGTTTGTTAAAAGCTAGTTGATTTTCCTAAAGAGATGGGGTTTTCACTCATCATGGTGAGAAATAACTTTTACCTGCAAAGTCCTTGCCAGCTTCAGTGGGTATCTTTGGAAGCTGAAAAAAAGATTTGATCTATACCTCATACTTTTTTCATTGATAAATCATGCTCATGTATTGGTGTAGAAGAGAAGCAGAGTCGCCTGGAATTTTTAATCCTATTAATTACCTTATGCTCTTTTTCTCCCATTTTCCTGTGTGTATGTCTAAAATGCTTCATTTCAGTCAAATAATCTATAATGTTAGCTACTATTCAGAACTCATCCAGTTCTAATCTTTTTCAGCTCAGATATTGAAATGTGTATACTTGCTCTTCCCAGTCTCTGGGGGGAGCTGGCTGGAAGCTTTTACCAGAGTTATTTTGCTGCTGGAAAAAAAGCTTTTTTTAGAATCTGATTCTATGGGCACCATTAAATTTCAATAAAGGCTGGAAAATGAAAATAAGGTTTCTGTGAGAAGTGTTTATTTACCTGTTTTTACTTATTTCTCACTGGCTTTCACCCTTTGGGAGCTCCTGATGGGTTGCAAAGCTTACTGACAATAGAAAAGATTTCCAGGGTCCAGGTCTTAAGGGAAGCCAGACTGAAATAGATATATTTAACAAATATATATGTAACATATATATAAAATATATATATATGACATATATTATAAAAAAAAATTGGGAAATTTTTTTTAGACAAGTGCAAAAAAATGCATGTTAAGAACTGATTACTGTTTTCTGTGATCGTTTCTATCTGTAAGTTTTCAGACTTGATCAGTTGTGCTTCTTAAGCTGCTTTATGTGGAGGAAGGGTGACACCCAGTGGTTAAAAAGATTAAATAGAAATCTGTTTGGGGTTTGTCTCACCTCAGATTGTGCCAGAATCAAACAAACAAGCCAAAAGAGCTAAAAATGAGTCCTTTAATAAATATATTTCTTCCTGATCAAATGAGCTACAATTGTTTAGTGTGTATCAAGAAACTGTGTCACTTTATACTGGTCTGGTAATTGCTGCAAACCTCTCTGCTCAGAAAAGGTGTTGTTGATTAAAAACACTTTGTCAGATCAAATAGTAATCAGTTGTTTCGTAAAATTCACCGATTTTATTGGATAAAACTGACTAGAATTTAGACCTTTTATGTGTACTACCATTTTCGGGTAACACTTGCTCAGTATTTCCCAATGATTGTATTAATCCCAAAGATTGTAATGATGGCACTGTTTTTTTGGTTATTTGCCCTAGTAGCAACGTTTTTTTGTAAAATTAAGCTGTATTTTTTTTCCCCACAGGATTACATGAATTCTTTTTCCTGCTTGTCCTAGCATACTTCATAACTGCATGCATATATGCACAGTCCCTGTGGCAAACAATTAGGAAGCGTGGACCTATGCATGGTGTGTTAAAGGTGTTGACAATTGCATTACTGTTGCAGGCTGGTTCAGCATTTGCCAACTACCTGCATTTCTCAAGGTACCTTTGCTCCTTTCTGCTTTCAGTCTTTAAACTTGAAGAGCAATGTGTTGTAAAGATCAGTACGTTATTTGCCTGGGAGGGATTGTGGCAAAACATAGGACTGAGTTTTGAGCAGCATCATTACCTAAATGTACTTGTGAGAGAAAACACTCCTTGTGAGAGAGAACACCCATTTAAGACACACCCACTTAAAATACAATCTTTTTCTTCTTTTTTCAGTTATTCTAGAGATGGGATAGGAGCTCCTTTTATGGGAAGTCTGGCAGAATGTGAGTCCCCTGTTTCTTACATATTCCTACCCGTGAATCTGTATCATACATTATTAGCAAATGCTGTTGCTGGATTATACTTATATTGGATCACATAGTTTGATTTTTAATATAAAATACTGAAAATTGCTTCTCCAGAAAAAAAAATGTTTTATGTGTTTTCAATAACTGTATTTGAAGTTATACATCTGTGATATTGTTTAGGATTTTTCAAAGGATTTTTTTGTCTCTAGATTCCTTGCTATGAACACTCAGACATGAATATCACCTGAACAGATTTTTCAGTACATTGAAGAGTTTTGTGGAGTTAGATCTAGAAAGCCAAGCTTTTTAGGAAACTTAATTATATTTTATAGAATTTGTCATTTCACTGACAAATTTAACAATTATTAAGTGGAAAAGTATTTTACAGCACAAGTTTTATTATTAGCATGATGCAAAAAATGCTTATGTGGATGTTTGATGCTAACAAAGCATTTTTCTCCACTCTGTATAGATATTCCAGGTTCTCACTGGAACTAAATTCCTGTAGCATACCTTTCCAAAATGCACTAACTTAATCTTGTTCCATTTTTCATTCTCCATTGTTGTTGGCTATTTTGGGTTTTTTGTTTTTTTCCCTGCAGTTCACCTTTGAAGAATTGGGGGTTCATTCCAACCAAATACATTTTCTTTTGACTGGCTTGAAGCACCCCAAGAAAGTACTACTGCAGTAGTGTGGTAGTGTTGTGGAGTAACAGCCTGTACAGAGAAACATTTCCCTTTGCAGAGTTCATTTAGAAGGCTGCAGTTGGAATTATCAGCCTCTTGATGGCACCTGGCACCACAATAATTGCCTCTTTCTTGTTTTAACCATTTGAGCTGGCAGCTCCTTGCTGCCACTCCAGCAACTGTGTAATAAAACATACCTTCTCATCTCATCTCATGAAATAAAATGGAGAATATGGAGGTAGCCATAACTCCACCCCAGTGTTAACTATCCAGACAGAACTTCAGAGAGAATAACTTCATGTTAGATTTTTAGTTTTTTTTTATATGTGTGGTAGTCAAAAAGCCCACTTTTATTTATATAAGATTATAATGAATATTATTTTTGAACAGTAGCTGAATTTCTTAAATTCAGCAAGGAAAGTTTTTACTTGCTTGCTATCCCTGAAGTTGGTGGTTTCCAAAATAGTAGGAGAGCAGAAGTAATAGAAATGTGGAAAGCTTCTGTGGCAATTACATTTCTGAAGAATGGCTGATGGCAAGTAGTAGTTTGAAGGGGAATAGTATAGTTTGAAGGGGAAAGATGATACCATTTTTCCTATATGGCAGCAGAAATCTGAGTTAAAAATAAATGTTAAAATTTCTACTAATTGCTGTGTGGCCAGAATATCTTTCTAAAAACCTGTTCCGATCTCAAGCAATTATTCTTTTCCTAGTATAAGCTAGTCTTTACCACGTATAAAGAGCTGATCCTCAGTCTAATTAACCACCTAACCCAATCACATAAATCACACAAATAATGCTGGTGCTCAGAAGCATTGCAAATGCTGTCCTTATAACTTTTGGTAAGAGTAAAATGTGAAAAGTCAAAGACCATTATTGTGTCTGTCGAATAGTCAAAAAAGAATAATTGTGATGAAATCAGACAATTAGTATCAGCTCAGTAACGTGACTTTACCCTGACCTTGAATATTGTGGGATTATTGTAACCTTTAAAATTTTTCTCACCCTTTTTCTTTCCAGCAAAGTATATGGGATGTCAAAGATTAAAGCTGGTTGAGGATTTTTGTCTTGCATGAATTTGTGTGGGAATCCACTTGAATTGTTAGCACACTGAAGCAGAGCAGTAGCTATATCCACGATATGATGGAGAGATGATGTCTGGCTATACCTTATAGGGCAGCTTATCTTAAGGAATGACAGAAAAGAAAATGCTCCCTGTAACACACAAAATTATTCAGTCATTTTTCTGGTTTGGATTTGTGACACTGGTTTGGCATGCCTTTGGTTCATGTAACAATTCTTTTTCTAGTGACTATTGTCTCTCAATAAGATAGCATTGGAAAATAATTCCGTTACCATTTTTTTTCCCAAAATCAGTGCTGGTTGGTTTTATTAAAGAATTACCAATTTTGTATTTACTAAAAGCTCTTGGCAGATCTTAAACAGCAAAGGTGTCTTAATACATTAAGAAGCATTTAAGCATGTAAGCCCTGAGAATACCAAGCATATCCCAGGAATTACATTCTGAAGTCTGATTTATACTCTTTATTTTGCTAGTATTGCTAGATGTCAGGGAAATATTGTAGATGATCTTCTTTTGACACACTTCCCTTGTATCCATATTCATTTCTATATAGTGGCAACATTTCCTGTGCCAATATTTTTAGTAAATGTGGTATTTATCTTTTTTAATACAGTCCAGTTGTACCAAAGTAGGGCTTTGCTTTTTCTGTGACAGAACTATTATTCTTGTACCTGATAGTGTAAGTGAAAATTACAGATAAGGAACAAATTTAATTGAACTAAAATAGTAATGAAGCAAAAAAGAAAGTATTGCTGTGTGTAGTGCCCAATGTCTAGTTTCTGAACCAAATTTACAATATACATAGTGTAATAATCTATTTTTCTTTTACATCGCTGCTATGCCGTACAATGAGTCAGATCCCAATACCAGCTTTAAAATCGTTCATTAAGTCTAAAACTTACCAGGTCTAAAGCTAACAATCACCCAGAAAGAAATCTTCAGGTTTTTCTACTGTCAGTAGCGCTGCAACAAGCCTACAAATAAAGGCTTTAATACATCCTAGCTTAAAGGTTTCTTTATTCTGATGCAGCTTCAAACACAGGTTTGAGACACTGATTAAGAATGTAACTTTATAGAGTATGTGTTAATTATTCCCAAACAGAGGTAAAAATGGACATAGCAAAATGAGGCAAAGGTACTTTGCATTTAATAAAATAAAATACAGACAACTTGTTGATCTAAATGAAGTTTGTGTTAGGGTTATTCATTATATTTTCCCCTTTAAGTATCTCAGAGTGGAATTTGTCCTAAATATTTTTGCTTTCTTCTGGAAGCTACTACATCCTCAAGACAAAGTGCAATTAATTCAAAGTACAATGTAACTATCTGATTTTTGAACAAAAGTTCTTGAGAGTGAAGAAAGGAGTTCATTTCATCGTGTTGCATATTTGCACTATGATTAACATACATATGATTTTAGTTCTTTAGCATTTATAAGTCTGTTTATGCAGATGGACTCCTGAGCCCAGACTGTTCTGACAGAAGAGTGGAATTTGGAAAGACATGGCGCTGTGCCCATGTTATTGCAGATCTGCAGCATAGCTGCAGGAAAGCTGATAGTGATCTGTTTGGTCACTGGAAACTCCACAAAATAGCCACATTTTGTACCAAAACAACCTCATCTAATCTAACTCATCAAAATTAAAAGGTGATACAGAGCCATAACCATCCATCATTCATTTGTGGGTATATATAGAACATTTCTCTTTGATATAGGAAAAAACCCAAAACTTTATCTTTGTTTTAATTTTATTTGTTTTTCTTTTGTTTTCAATAGTCTGTGACATAGTTTCACAGATACAAATGCTGTACTTATTGTTGAGTCTGTGTATGGGTTGGACAATAGGCAGAATGAAGAAATCTCATGGCAGACCTCTTCAGTGGGATTCCAGTCCAGCATCTACCGGCATTGCTGTAGTAGTTGTTGTTACACAGGTTTGTATTTCATATTCATTCTTACACTGAAGTATACAGCTGCTATTAGGTATGACAGAACTGTGAACCAAATGATTTCAATATTTTAATTTTATGAGGGAGGGAGTATTAAGACTGGAAAAAAGCCCACAGCATAATGTGCACCCAGTATGTCTAATAGGTAACCACCATCTTCTTTTTACTGTAACAATTTAAGATGTAGCTCCACAGTATGTTTTTGTCTAGCAGTAAAACCACTTAAGAAGTTCCCACAGTTTCCCAAACTCCTGATTGTGCCAATTGTTTGTAGCGTTATACAGCGAACCAGATTAGTGGAACAACCTAGACTGAAAAAAAAATTATTTTTTTTTTGCACAGTCATTTTATTGATATGATTTGTAATGTGGTCCTGTAAATAATTGTAATCAGTGCATCTGAGGCATTGTGAACTACATTATGCAGGCTGACAACCAGCAGCATAGGAGGAAAGACAAGAAAAGCTGCTGTGACAAAGTCTTTGTTATGACAACACGGAAATCGTCAGTGCCCTCCTTTTGGAAGCACTCAAATAGAATGTCTAATGGTCCTTTCAATCAATATAAGGAAGGGAATTCTTGAAAGGTTCATGTGCAGGATTGGTCTTGCAAATATACAAATGGTCTGACACATAATTTCATTCAAATATTTTCCATTAGTATAAATTAGAAAGTTAAGTAAATCAGCAGCTTAAAAGTAAATTGTAATGGAAATCATTCAACCCTGGTGGTGGCTTTTGTAAACAAATTTTTTTAAATCGCATCATAAAGACGAGAATCTGAAAACCATTGAGAAAGAGAAGAACAGGGAAAAACTGGAGACAGTAATGAGGAAGAGATTATACTGAAGATTTTTGTGCCATTTGGGTAGTATCTGTAATTAGTGCTGCTTCTAAACTAAATAAGTGGACTTCTAGAACATTAAGAATAGCTGGGAGCTGGCATTTCTTGCTAATTAAGAATATAAACCAAAGGCTGTTAAGGTCAATGGGACTGTTGAAATTTAAAGATGGGTGTTAAAGTAAGGTGGAATGAACCTATCCAGCACCAGAAATTTTACATGGTGGTAGTAAAGAAGACTTCTAAAGTATTTAATTTCATTCATGCCTCTGCATATGTATGGGTATGTTAGTACTCTGCCGCTTGAGACTGGAAACTTTTTCATTGTTGTTTCCTTTTACTATACATAGAAAAGACAGTATAATCAGCTTGATCTTGTTTTGGTTGTTACTTGTGGTAAAAGTGGGGCAGGCATCATGCATGTGAGCTGCTTCCCCCAACACTGGTCCATTAGACATCTTTTGGCTCTTGGAGCAGCACTGGAGCTCCATTAGCACATAGTTGTCTATCTTACTTTTCACCAGTATGACACAGCTCTACCACATCTCCTCCTGGTACCATTGCGAGTGTCAGGTTCGGCAGGAGTCTTGTAGGAACACAATATGGATATTGGAGTATGTCCTTGTCTAAGTGGTTTTGCACCTCCATATCAGTGTCTACTGTCTCCAGGAAAATTTCCCTCACACCAAGAGTATCCCTTCGGGAGAGGATATTTTCCATCTCGTGGTTCAGTACATACAAAATGCACTTTCTGTCAGATTTGTCCTCCTAATTACAGAGTGCAGCTGTTGGGCTCAGGAAAACAGGGTTTAGACAGTTTTTTACTGGTCTGTCTAGATTGACATGGATGTTTGACCTGCTATAAACACTCAATGGGGCCTTTCAATGGCTAAAAATGTAGAATAACCTTCTTCCTGTTCTGATCTTTCCCAGAGATTCTTATGGGAGAACCAGCTTCCTCTTATGCCAGAGATTGGACAAACTTCATGTGGATAATCAGAGATGTTCTGAGGACTTGCTGTGGAGGCTGCTGGAAACTATGTGCATTAACCTAATGCAGCAGATAGAGATTGCACCATGTTAGTTTTACTGACATTCTCCTATACCTGTCCTCAGCTTCAGGGAAGCCAAGAAAGTGGACAACCTGAGAAAACATGTTATTCTTCAACTTAGCTTGCTAGCCAAAACTGCATTTATCTGAGCCTGTTTGCCTACTACTAGTTCAAATTGCTCAGCAGATTTTCAGGGGTTTTTCTCCTCTTGGAACTGATGCCATGGATTTTTTTCTTATTGTTCTTTCAGAACCACTAGCAATTTCCTGGGCTATATTTATGGGTTGCCTTCAGTGTCAGGTGGACACAGCCTCCTAGTCAGCAAATGTCTTGTGGTCTTTGCAGCTGCAAAGAGGTAGCATCTCAAAGGAGGGACAAGTCTGCCATTTAGCATCTCCTTTTGCCTTAACTTGTTCTTTATTTCAGCCACAGAGTAAAAGATTCCCAGGCTGCTGTGCATTCATTAAAAATTCTGCTTTCTGCTGCTGAGGCACAAACCTTGTACACAACCTTGTTGATGGCAGGCCCTTCCCATCACATAGACCTAAGCAGTTTCAACTTTCAAGGCTGACCAGACTGTAGGCAATGATTCTGGGAAGATAGGTGATTGCTCTGAGCCTGATCAGAATGGCATAGAATCTTACTGCATTAAACATCGCCCTACACAGGGGTTCTTAGGTATGCTCAGAATGAGCTCTGCCTCTGACCTTAGATCTAAACCATTTTTTGCTGTACTGCATTGCATGACATCAGATAACTCAGTACTAGATATGGTTGGAAACAGCTAGTTTGCCTTGCTGCTCCTTCTAATTTCCCTTTTGCTTCCCCCTTCCCCTTGCCTCTCAGGGGTGATCTGTCCCATGAGAACCTGTCTTTGCTGGAGATTGATACCTTATCTTGGCTTGTCATACAGTCAGTGTTGGCATCGTGAAGGGAAGGAGGAGTTCTACCATAATTGTTTTCTCATGACATAAAGGAAGAGTGTCTGGTTCTTCTTCCTATGGATGCGGAGGTTCTGCTTGTATATCTGGAACATCAGGATGATATCTGTGGCCACCATTCCTCTAGTATTTGAAGAGGAAGGCCAGTACTGGACAGTGGTTGGTGTCCCCTGTGAGCCAGGATAGGTCAGGATTATATACAAGTAAAATCAGGCATTTTGAACAGTGTATTATGTGAACAAGGAGATGGTCATTCTGTTTCATCTTATGAAGAAGCAGTGACTTTAATGTTGGACATAGTATAGTGTGAGTCAGCTCTTTAGCTTCCTCTCTCATCCAGTTCTTTTGTCTACAGCCTAAGTACAGTTGTTCTTCTGGATAACAATTAGAATTGTCCTCTCCTGATTTCTTCTCAGAGCTCAAACATAATTTTGCTGACTGCCAACAAAATAGGTGTCTGATGTCTACTTCAGCAGGCTGATGTCTGGTGTTTTTAAGTTTGTTCCTGATATTGCAGCTAAGTGAGCTGATACTTGACTTTCTGTGGTCAAGGTAAGGGACCTTAGGGTTCCTTGACCTTGATTTCTCAAATTTTAATTTTTTTTATATTTCACAACCAAAGAGATTTTAACTTCAACATCATGCTTGTCTATGAAGGTTTTTCTTAATTGAAAACAGATTGTCTAATCCATTTTTACCTAGAAACACTTGATAGCACAGTTCTCTATAGGATCCTGCTTTGCCCAGGGGATTGAGAACAGCCCCAGCTCACAGAAAGGGCAATGATACATTTACTTTGTCCAAGTTTACACTGTGTTGCACTGACAGTTCCATCTCTGCCTCTAACACCTCTGCCTTCTGCTTATTTTGGAATAATCTAATGAAGCTGAAGGGAACTGGACTTCTGTGATCTCACATTCCTGTCACCATACACCGCCTTTGATCAACTGATGTTGTGTTGTTTACACTCTTTAAAGGGCTGGTCCAGAACATACTCTGCTGTCAGACACTATTATCCTATGAGGATTTGGGCTTTGTTCTCAAGATCCCTTTACTCCAGCTCCTTGTCATCTTCCCATGAAAGTGTCTTTTTTCTTTGCTGTTACTCTTGGTGTAGACTAAGGAAAATTCAGGCCTTCGTGAGCTCTGTTTTTTAAGGTAAGGTAGGTTCCAGTGATATTTTCTTCTTAGAGCAGTGTCACAGTTCTGTCTCCATCAGCCTATCTGGGTTCCCCCCAGGTGCTCGAGTCAGGAAGATTCTATACATAAGTTCAGGGAGTCTTTTATTTTTCTCAAGCAGATTATGTACGGTCCAGGGAAGTTAAACATTTTGGCTGTTCCCAAATGTAAATATCAAAAGGGACTCACAAAACTGCAGTGGTTCTGTAACTGGTAGAACTGTTGTTCATTGTCTGAGCATGTTCTGACTGGACTGAAATAACTTCTGTGATAGGAATTCATCAATTTCTTGCCAAAACTAGTGCTGTAGAGACAGCACGGTGTTTGGTAACATTGTATCTCAGTGATTTGGGAGCAGTTTAGTCTTAATTCAGTCTTTCTCTTTGACAGAATTCTCAGTCAAGTAACTTAATCATTTGAAGATGTTTGCTTGAAATCACTCTTTTTCTGAGCATTATGGTGAGAACATTCAAAGCCTGTTGGTCAGATTGTTTGCTAGTAGTCAGTGATGTTGAAAACACGCATGCTTTATGTCTGTCCCTCTCCCATCCTTCCATTTTCCATCCAGGTGGTTGAGGAGTGACTGAAGTGAGAGCAGCTGTGAAATGACAGGGCTGTGTCCCCCTTAGGTAAGGGAGGGGGAAAGCAGGAGACTACTCTGTGGATATTCTAAGTACAAATTATTCTAATACTCAACTGATGAGACTCAAGGCCACCCACCTTTGGAAGGCACAGGTGGATTACGCATTTTTTAAAAAGTTAATATTAGGAACCTTTTTGTCTTTATGTAGTGAGAAAGTCTTTGAATGTGTTCAGAAAGGAATTTGACTAATTTATATTTCTAAATTGAGCCATACAATGTCTGCTTCTGAGACCTTCAGAGCTACTTTACTCATCAAATTTGCCTACCTTTCTTTAAAAAACCTGCTTTATTAGGCACCTGAAGCCTCAGTGCAGGTTAGATATGTGCAGTAGGTGGACTGGATTCCAGTGTATATTCAAGTTTTAAAATGCCATTCATCTGCTACATGATGCTCTGAGACTAAACTTTGTGTATTCTAATTTATAATGTTAGCATTCTCAAAGTCCAGAAAAGGTGTTCTTCAGCAAGACACATTTTCTTTATGCAGCTGGTTGGCGCCTTCTTCACATCTAATATTCAGAAATTAGGTGCTTGTTAGTCTGTTTTTCCTTCGAGAATATCAATATTGTTTCTCACAGTGCTCCCAGAAAATTGGATTCCACAGCAGATGGATACAATGCTGAAAGTTAAGGAGGGGGTTACTATCTTTTTTGTAGTTATCTGTTGGCTGGAATGGCATTTGGAGCCTGTGACACTCCCTTTCCTAGACCCTAGGAGGTTTCTGAGCCAGGTGTTTGCAGAGTCAGGCTCGCTCACAGTTTCTGACCTAGCTGATGCTGAATTCTTTTCTCCACAATGGCACAGCTTCAATAGAAGGGGTGGAGAGTGGCCCACCCAAGAACACCCTATAGCCTGGCAGTTGCAGCACTCTCCAAGGAGGTGGGAGATGTGAATTGGATATCCTTTAGGCAAAGAAGGGAATTGTGGGAGATCCAAGTTCAACCTGGGTGAATGTTTGAGCCTTAAGGCTATTGTATAAAAGGGGCAGCAGCACCACCCTCTTACTTCCCCATCTTTGAAAAGAAAAGTGAATCCTGTTAGGATTTTGAAAGAAAAGGCGTAGTCGCCTGCCTTTGAAACAAGCTTTACAGGTTGTGGATCACAAGTGAAAGGAGACACCTCCCTGTAGCTCTGTGAAATCATTTCAGTGGTCTTCCTGTAGAGTAGGACGAGTGTGCAGGTGATTATTTCACTTTTTTTTCTAAGGTGCTACATTGCCTCTATCCAAATTAGAGGAAACTTTAACTTGTCAAGCTTTCTAAAAGTTACAGAATCCAAGAAGTGAGACTCTGTTTCTGGCAGCTGCAGTTGGAGTAATAGGTCACAGCAAAAAGCGTTTCCGGCTAGGGTTTGTTGGGTTTTTTTGCTCAGCATGGCAGTCCCTAACAAGTAGAGTAGAGCATTACCAGGTAACTTAATCTGTGATGGAAAGGTTAATTGAGACTTAATGTAACCTGGTTTATTCTAAGTGCACTTTGCTGTTCTTTTTCAGAGCTTTTTGTTAATTTGGGAGCAGCTTGAAGATACAGATCACCACAGCTACCATTCGCACCATGGCTTGGCAAGCGGGCTGCTCATTGGCCTCAGAGTCTGCCTAGCTCTGTCCCTGGCTGCTGGGCTGTACCAGATTATCACAGTGGAGAGAAGCACACTGAAAAGGGAGTTCTACATCACCTTTGCCAAAGTAGGGGTTACATCAAACAAACTGATCCCTTCGTCTGTAAATATAATGGTGGCATGCAGTTGACTGAAGCACTAAACTCTTTCCCTCCATAGGAAAGTTAAAGTGTCTGATTTGATTACATTGCACCCTGTCATCATACTCTAAAGTAGGCATTTTAATTTGACAAGGAGTATAGAGCTTTTTAAAACAGAAATCCCACCTTTCATTGTGTGGTTTTCGTTATGTTGATTGAAAATTAAACAATGGATTCATAAAATAGACAGAAATGTAAATGTAGTTCCTGTAACTGTCATCTCTTTCTCCTAAGCTGGCATGTAGTCATTTTACAACTTACACTCATCTTCTTTTTTAGGCCTGCATTCTCTGGTTTCTGTGCCACCCATGTCTTGCAACCATTGCTGTAATATTCAGAGAATATCAAAGAGAAAAGGTATGTACAGGGAAGATAAAAGAGATTAAATTTGAATAGTAGTTGTTCTTCATGTTTAATGTTTGTTAGCAAACTTGTGCTCTTAGGCTGTTAATCCTGTGACCCCAAAGCAACTTGAAAAGTCTTAGTCACACAGCTCTCATTGATGCTAACGTGAGTCATATTTTACAAAGGCATACAGGGCTCAAATCATCTAAGGGTAATCATTTCTAGGTTAAGGGAGGGAGAGGGGGAGATTAAGTTAAAGGAAAATGTGGAGGGGGTGTTTTGTTTTATTGTTTGCTTGTTTGCTTTTAATTAAAAACACCTTGGAGATTCTTTTAACAAAGGGAGTAGAAAGATAAATCAGTGGATTTTTTTTTTTTTGTTGTTGTTGTTGTTTGCTTTTTAGTCTTCATCCTTTAAAAGCTTTATGTGGCTAAATAGGTCAGGGAACCTGTAGCTGAACTGTATTCTTTAGATCAAGAAGTCTGTCCAAATATGTTGTTTAGTTTGTAAGCTCTAAACAGTTAAAAACAGAGGTGGACTTGCTGAGTTTCTTGGTTGCTTAAACGTATTGGGAAGTGGAGAACTGTGTGTGTGTAGCCTGCCATGTTCAGATTAAGTGCACCACTATTCTCAGGTGATTGACTACCTCATTCCAGCATAGGGTTTGCTTCTTTTCTTTATGCTTATAACCATCTGTGCATTTGTATGCAAATATATTCAGAAAATGAGCTTTTATTTGTGTAGAGGATATGTAAGGGAAAGAAGAAGGTTTTATTAAATATAAATAATAAATTAAATTCTGTGTTTGATTTACAAAAAAAAAAGGAAATCTAGGCAGAAAAAAATTGATTCCTCTAGAGTTACTAATGAAAAGACTTTTTGTTTTGCTTGATGAAAACATCCTCAGGGCAGGAGAACAGTCTCTAGAGGTAGGATCAGTAAAGTAGTATTTTTGCAGTATTTTGAGCTTACTAAAGGAAGAGTACAATTGCTCTGCTCTTGCATTTGAGCAACTTTAACCATTATATGCAGCTGCAGTTCCTGCACTATGATAATTCAGCTGTGTTTGCTTCTTCAAATGCACCTCAATACAATAAAATGCACAATCAATAAATATCATATTTAAGAAAAACATGCATTTTAAAGAATTCCCTGTACATAAACTGAAGACTTGTGCTTTCTCAGAAACAAGTTACACCTTTAGGCATTTGATAAATACTTACACAGCTTTTGCAGATGAAGAGACTTGAACTGAAAGAGATCTGGCTAAGTGAGATTGATAAATCACTATCCTCGGCTCCGTGATTGTGCTAGTGCAAAGTGTTTCCAAGCTTTCTTTTTTTCCTACCCCCCCCCACTCTGTTTGTTGTAAGAATAGAATATCTAAACATCACCTCTGCTTGTGAAACTGCATGGGTGGTGAATTGCAAGTCTGAAATTCCCCAGAACAGAGACTGCCAGAAGGGTTATGTGACTTGCCCAGGGCTATCTACTGATTTAAAAACACCCAGGTGTGAGAGTCTGATTCCTGGACTTAAAATGCATGTTCAAATCTTTTGTAACTGCAGCAGTGTTAAATGGTTTAAAGTTAAACCTCGAACACTCATGCTGATAGAAATTTATTGTGGCTTGTTTAGTGAGAGTGTCTTTTTCACTTACTATTTCTTTCTCTCTCTTTTTTTGTCTCTAGATTATTACCATAGGTGTTATCCTCTGTCAGTGCGTCTCCATGGTTATCCTCTACAGACTTTTTCTGTCTCATAGTCTATATTGGGAAGTATCTTCATTGTCATCGGTGACATTGCCACTAACAATATCCTCTGGACATAAAAATCGACATCACTTCTGAGATGTTTAGGAAGAATACATTATGTAATAAATGTGCAATAATGACTTGAATATACAGGTATTTTTGTCACAAGTGTATGATACATTGGTTTCACTGGAAAACTGAGTGATAATATCAAAGCACTTCACAGACCTTTGGTCTGACAAGATTCCTAGATTAATGTGTTAAAAATATTGTGGAGTGTAAAATTCCATAATTTGAAGAGTTTTATAGATACTATTTAACAAGTGGTGCTGAGTTGTACCACAGAAGAGTACAATGAGTCTTTCCTCTCCCATTCACGGACACCAAAAATGCCATTACTTTGTGTCAGTACTAGGTTTGAAGGTCTTATAAAATGGAGTTCTTAAAACATCTGCATGCTCAAACAAGTTTAAAATAGGCCAGTTGTGAAATTGGTGTGATGAATAACGATGAGTAAAAGGGTTTTTTATTTTCATGCTTTAGAGAAAATGCATTTTATGTATCAGTGTAAAAGATGGGGAAAGAAAGGAGAATGATCTAGAAAACATATGTAAAGTGTTCACAACTGACTGCAAGAAACTTTCCTTTATCATGGGTATAAAAGAAAAGCCTTTTTTTGCATCTAATGTTCATACTGGTTAAAATCCTAATGGGAATGTAAATAGGGTTTATGTCTTCCTTTAAAAAAAAAAAAGTAAATATAACTAAATATTTCATCAAGGTAATCAAGTAATCAAGGTCTGAACAGTTTTTCAGGCTTGGAATACATAGCAACATAAAGGTAATTAAAACAGCAGCCTTGCATCTTTTAAAGGAGAAAAAAAAAGGCAAAGAAAATGGAATGGGTGATGTGGTACTAGAATTTTAATCCTGATATAATTCATTTCTGTTACATTGAGGATTCAATCATAATTAAGCCATATACACAGATTAAATTAACAGAAGCATTTCAAATAAATGTTGGTTTCAGTCATCAACTACCCATGAATTCCTGCCCAAGGATACTTAATCAGGATTAAATTTTCTATGAATAATTGAAAAACAAAATACTCACTGGATTTGTTATAATCCATGTTGGCACTGGGTTCTAAGTAGTTGCCATCTTCCATCCATTGTAATAAAGCCATTCTACTTTGTGATGCCCTAGCATCCAGAAAGCCAGTGTAAATATATACTTTATTGAAGTGCCTATTTATAGAGTATGATTAAATCATGCTGACACTTTTTTTCTTTCATAATATGAACATACCTATTGCCATTGTGAGTGAAATTTTTCATTTTGGATTTAGCTTAGTTTAGACTTCATATATGTGTGTTTCTTCACAAAATGAATTTTATTTTGTAGTAAATCAGTGTTTGCTTCTTCTTAACAGGGTGTATTTGATTATGTGTCTGTGAAAATGTGAAGACACTGGTTCTAGCTTTAAAATAGCCCTAAGTTTTCCATTTATCTTTGCCTCAGTTATGAGCATAGTTGAAACATAAGTCTGTTCCATTTTAGTTTAGGGGCAAAACTAGATATTTGCCTTTGACTAAGGCAAAATGGCAACATGACAAAGTTGCTCATTAAATCATCTCCTTTCTTATTGTTTGTAATTCAGATCAAGAATGGCAGGTTGAGGCTGGAAAAGATGAGATATTATGATTTCACACCATCTTTAGAATGATTAAAAGATTAATTATTACATTCCTCTGATAACCACACAAAAATATTATTGGTTAAAACTTCAGTCTTTATTTCCTTGCTTATCTCTGTACTTTTCATCTTCTCAAGAAAAAAGCGTCTTGGTTTTGATAAGTCTCCAATAATGTCGTAAAAGAGTTCTATCTGTCCTCATGTATAAGGCTTCAAATTCACACATAAAATAGAATTTTCTGATAGACACAAGTACTGCTTTACACTTCATGATCCATCATGATAAAAGTTTTAATCTATGCAAAAAACCTCTATGTGACTTTCAGAAGAGGCACTCCATTTGTTTTGTTCTCCAGCAGTATTGTCTTACTTCCTGTAGTTCTTGTGACTTGACTTGGTCAGTGTTATGATACCATTTACCTTTTTTTCACTTTATAGATACACCCCGCAACAAATCATGGTTCATTAGTGTAAGTGTGAAACATAAGGTGTTGTCTTTTGCATCCTTCCCACATTGCCCCATAAGTCAACAGGTAACAGTTTCTTAGTTTGGCCTTGGATCCAGTTGCTTGAAAATAAATTTTAATTTTGCTCTTAATGTACTGTAGCAATGAAGTATCACTTTCTCATGGGAAGTGGTACAAAGGGCCTTTTAGCAGATAAGCAGTGCTCACCAGTTTGGTGTTATTAAATAATAAATGCACACTATAGCAGCATGTCACTATGACTGCAGTAATATTCAGTTAATTTTGTGCAGGATATCTTGGGGAGGTGGGAAATCTTCAGGTGTGACTAATGGACAAAGCCTCATACTTAACCTGTACTCTGTGTTGTAACTTACTGCCTCTGATCATGCCTGAGGAGTGGTTCAAGTATGTAAAAGTCTCTCTCTTCTTTCTAACTTACATCTCCTGGGAGAACAGCTGATAAGACCTTGCTTTTTTCATGCTTATCCACACTGTTACCCATTCTATCAATTTGATTTCATAACTTCGTCTTGAAAAAATAGCTTCCAGCCTTCTTCCAGTTGTCCTCAATCCGTGCATCTCAACTTGAAAACTATCCTTCTAAAATGTGATTTCTGTCACCAAAAAAAAAAAAAATTGTTTTCTGTCACAGACTGGGGCTTTTGTGTGCATCAGGGAGTGCTGTGCCCTACACTGGGACTGCATTAGGTGACAGCAGTGGACAGAAGCACTCCTTCAGTTGCCCCCATAGCCCCAGTGTGTACAAGGTGTGTGTCTGTGCCTGCTGAAAGCTGCCGCTCACCTGGGGAATGTTCGCAGAGAACTTCAGCAGTTCCAGGCTCCCTAATGCCTCACCACTGCACGGGGCTGAAGCAGGGTCCCCCTGCAGGCAGCACTGCCCTTGCTGACCATGCTGAGCAGCACTGCTGAGGTTAGGGGACAGCAGCTCACCTGAGAGTTTCTGTGCATTCTGTTTAGATAAAGTTGGGGTTACCATGTCTGTTCATTCTATTGCCTGTGTGTTTCAGTGCTTGCAAAATAGGAGTGTGTATTGACAAGACTGAGGTTGGTTGTGCTCTCAAGAAATCCACTTCTCTGTGTGAGAGGGCATCATTTGGCCGGCCATCACCATTTCTGCTAGTGCAGATGCCAGTTTGTGTCAGCTGTATTTACTGGCTGGCAGGGAGGATCTCAGTGTGGTAGACAAAAGGGTGAGATCACCAACTTGATCTACAGGACCCCCCACAAGCTCTCAGGAGGGATCATCCTGCATTGCTGCTCACCAGCAATGTGGAGGCTGGAGCAGTTCTGGGGCTCATTGCGAGTCTCCTCAGCTATTCACTCCCCTTCCATGTAGACTGTGTTTATTGTATATTTATTTAAAGTGCTTCAGGTAGGAAAATGAATATTTACAATTAAATATATGTAAATGGAAGTAGAAAGACTTGATTGGAAAAATACCAAGTTTCTAATACATATTACAATACTAAGACCTCCCACACAAGATAAACGTTTTTAGCCAGATCTAAATGAATATTTCTGGTTCCTGTGCCAGTGGAAAGCCATGGAAGTATCAAGATCTTTTTGTTTGCATCTCAATCCTCTACAGAACTGAAAGAACACTTTATTTGATTTGGTTTTAGTTTATTCTGTGCAATGTCCTGCCTCTAATTGATAGAATAAATGTTTATGGGGCTGGCCAATGCTGATGTTAGGCCAATGCTGTTTAACTCTTTGTGTGACTATGCAACGTACAAAGAGCAGGTTCTCCTTGCGAATGTCAAACATGAAAAGAGAAACTACTGAGCTGGCTTTCAAAGGATCCTTCTTTTCTAACTGCACTGATCTGACCAGGCTGTGGTTTTCCAGTGAACGCTACGTTCCTATTCCAGTTTTCCTTAAACCATTATTTTCTGCAAATCTATTTCCTGCCTTGCGAATTCTCTCTCCCACTGTGCTCTCTCTGCCCTCCCCTCTCCCCCTCTCTCATACATATGATTTTGAGTGTAATGGGTGTCATTTCTCTCTCTATCTCTCCATCTGTTCCCACGATCAACACTCACAGTCCAGCCCCTGCTTTGCATGTAGTGTATGTGTATTCCCTTTATCCCTGGCCTGTTTTGATTTCGCGCTTTTCCTGTCTCTCCTTTGCCCTCTGTGCCATCTTTCTAGTCTCCATAGCCATCAGAGACCTGAGGGTGTGGTTTGACATTGCAGCTAATTTGGGCTGTTAGCTGTCAAAAATAGTGTCCCTGTTCCCCTGGCTACACACTGCTCTCACTTCCCTTGAACTGACACTGGCTGTCACCTTGCAGTTTGGGTGAGAAATTGAGGAGTTAAACTGGTAAAAAAATCAGTCTTTAGCAGCAGCCAAGGAAAAAACAATTTAGTTCTCAATGATTTTAGGTCACCAAACCAGGTCCAACAAGCTTTGTTTAGTGCTGGTGACACTGCTGGAGATGGGGTTGGAAAGGCACATTGAAGAGAGGCCAGAACCCCTTTAGAAGTCTGGCTGCAAGGTTGGTCAGTTTTTCACAAGCTGTCAGCCCTTTAATTCCTCCATCTCTCTTCTCTAGGTCTGCTGCGTTTTGCATGCTGAGGGTTGGACTGTCCCTGCCCTCAACCATTGTCTCTCAACAGGAGTGTGTTGTTAGGGGCAGAGGAGTTCCAGCAAAAGAAAAACACTTCATCTGCTTTAAAGTGTTTTAACTTGAATTAAAGTTGTGCCTTTGCAGCCTTAAAAAGCAGCTGGGAGGTGTCACAAGCAGCCCCCAGTTTAAGGAAGTATTTTTGAGGAGAGAAAAGCCATGAAAACAGACACGACTGGAGTGGGTGCCATTTTTTTCAACAGATGGTAACACTGTGGTAGAAGGCAACCAAGGACATCCTATGGCTTTTCACAAGGTCTGCCTGTGGGTAAGGAGAGACTTAATCCAAACAGCTGCAACCCGAAGAGCAAAGGTTTCCAGCAGCGGGTGCTCTGGAAGGTTGCCTTTATCTCTCGGCTGAGATGCATGACTTCAGGAGGCTCTGGTGGGATGGGGAGGATCTGTCTCACCCTGTGTTCAAGTGCTTCTGAGTTTGTCCAGTTTGGTGAGTGAGCTTGGCTTCTAATGCTTCTGCAACACCCCCCTCCAAAAAAAATGAATTAATGGAATCTGCAAACAAGGTATCTCAGTAATCTCTCCTTTAATACAGTAGCCACAGCTAAAACAGTGTGTGTGCACCTTGTTAGTGTATACTTGTTTTTGCTTAGTTTCTCACCCTTCCAGCTTCTTTTAAAACAATGGCATTATTTTCAAATCAAATTTTATAAAATGAACATTGGAGTTGTTAAGAAGAGATCAAAATTTACATAAGACTTCTATGTAACCTATTACCTATGAAAATTTACTTCAGGCTGAAACATGTTTTCCAAAGTTTACAGCATACAAAACAAATGGGGTTTTAAAATTTCTTTACTTATGATTACCTTAAATTGTGTTTTCTAAAAGGGAAGGGGAAAAAAACCCTTGGAACCTTACCAGTTTAATTTGCATTTTGGCTCTGATGTAACTCAAAATAGATTAGATTAAAAAAGGAAATTTGGCAAGTGATTACTCAATTACATGATTTTACTGCTTTGGTATTTTGAAAATAAAAATGAACAGATCTGTTTTACTTTGAAAAGCGCCTGGTGCACGTGTGCTGTAACCACTTTTCAGAAACCATATGGAAGGTTCCCTACGCTGCATATGGCAATCCTACCCAGAGCTCAGATATGTATTCCTGTGATAGACTACACAGGATTCAGTCGGATCAGGGATATTAATGTCTACATTCAGATAGTGCTATATCAAAGCACAGCAACCCTGCTGTAATGACTTTGGTGTAAAACATGGCAAGTTCCCAGTGACAGGGCTGCATGGCTCCTTTTTCATAGGAAGGAACTAAAATTGTTTGGAGCTAGTGCCAGGCCAGGAAGTTTGGAGGAATTTCAGGAAGGGTTACAATTACTATTTTGCAAGATAGAAAAGGTGAGCAGCATCAATAGATACTTTCAAAATATTTCATCATCTAGAGCTGCTCATCTCTAGCCTGCATGCCAAGGGTAGGAAGCCTCTGCTGGCCCCTGGAAGACCAAGCAAGTGGTGACAAACTCCCTGGAGTAAAAAAGCATTGATCCTCCACGTGGTGAGGGATGGGGTAGTACTGTGTCTTAAACTGGGTATCATCAGGATTGTCTGTAATTCCCATCACCCTCTTTTCATTAGCAAACTGGTAGGAGAAGATGGACCATCTGTCGCCCTGTCACTGACGTGTCCCCTTGGAGTCCCTAGGGCTATTTGTGGTTTTTCAGGTCTCTGAGAAATACAACACTTTTGCAAATGTTTGTCTGGTGCCATGATCTGATCACTTGCCTGTCCTGCTCTGTAGAGCTGCTTGTGTCCTTAAAAGTTCCTCCACGTGCATGTGTGCAGCTGTCCCCTCAGTGCAAACATTACTGTGTGTCTGCTCCTTCACACAAAGGCAGCATCCCTGGCAAGGGATTTCACCAAAACAACCACAACTTCAAATGACAGAAACCTTACTTAGTGCCATCGCTGCCCTGACAAACTGTAGCACTTCCACTTCATTTCAGTGAGGATTAAGACCTTCAGAACACTAATCTTGATGTAGTAATGATGATACAGACCCAAAGTCCTGACACACAAAGAGTAGAATATGCTGGGAAGTTAGAAATTAATAAATTCCTTATGAAAGAGTGGTGTGGAATGGAGGTGATGGGCTACAGGATTTCACTGTGGACTGCTGAGCCTGTGGATCTCCAGCAAAGCAGCCCTGTCTGAAGAGGGGTCAGTCACTACCTAGATGTCCCTCACACAATTGGCTGTTGCAGAGGGACAAGTGTTCTGCTGTTGCAGCAGGGAGACCCTGCTTCCATCCACCTCAATGTATTTAATTACATGGCATGTGAGTCTTGGTTGTCCTCTGCATCTTTGGTTTCATCTTTCTGCCTCTTACAAGTGACTGGGTTTGGGTACTATACACCTGATATTTAACAGACCTGTTTCTGAGAAATCTGTTAGATGGATCTTTGCTGTCTAAAATAAAGCGCTTCTCAAGACCCTGAATTTCCTCATGTCTTTACTTTTCTCCTGTTTAAATGTGAAGCAATGGCCTTCATGGCCCTTCACTGCTGTGCCATTGTCTCCAATGGCATCAGTACAGGAAGATTGTTTCTGCTTCTCAGGATTTGAATATGTTTTGGTTTTCCCTCCTTCCTACTTTTGTGGGATGAGCTCAAACCTGGTCTCCGTCCCTCCAGGTCAGCGACCTGTGCTGGCACTGTCAATAGCCTGAGTCATCCCTGACAGTGGACAAAGCATGAAGCCTTTACTCAGTGACACGAGAGGAGCTGAGAGCTGCCATCAGCCCCAAGTAATTCCAAGGGAGGAACGGCCATGCACTTACCAGAAGGGTTGATCACCTTCAAAGAAAAAGAAAAGCAAGCTTTTCCTACTACTGAGTTTGAGATATGTAGACAGTGAGTTTCAGTTTCTTATCTCTGAGGTCAGGGACCAGAATGTGCAGCGGTGTGCGTGTGAGTGGATGTCACTATTGTGACTTTATAAGTTCTGTGCTGGGGGAAGCAGCAAACCTAGGGCTTCTGTTCTGGAGATGAAAATAGGACGATAGAAGCAGGGCAGGAAGAAACCGCTTCCCAGTCACCATATCCTGGTGGAATTGTTGCAATTCATGTATTATTCAAAGTCTAGATTTCGTGGCCAAGTCTTAAATTAACCTTTGAGTTATCTGGAAAGTCTCTTCTTCGCTGTCGAATATGAGGCTTTCCCAAGCAAACGCCCTCACTCCTCACACACCTCACCCCCAGTCACGGCTGTTACTGCTCCAGAGGGAAAGAAATGCAAGCGGCGTCGTGGCTGAAAAGCTGCCTTAGGAGTCTATCCAGGTTAATTCCACGGAGCACGGCTGTGGCCGTGCAGGGCCCGTGAGCACCCACACCTCCCTCTCCTCAAGGCCGGGTCTGTAGCCGCGGTTTCCCGCGGTGAGGAGGAAGCTCCCGCGAAAGGAAGCGTCTCGGCCGGGGAAGGCGGCTGCGGGCGGAGTCCCCGGGGCTCGGCGGGGCGCGGAGCGGGACCGCAGGGCGGTGCCGCCAGGGGGGGCCCTTGGGCCGCGGCCGCAGCCCCGGGGAAGCGGCTGCGAGCGGCCCCGGCCCCGCGAATCCAGCGGGACACGGCGCGGCCGGGCCGGGCGAGCAGCCTGCCCCGCGTCCTCTCCTAGCTTCGGGGGCCCGCGATCATTTATGATTTATCTGTCTTCTTATTTTCTTTTTTCTTTTTTTTTTTTTCCCCACCAGCCTACGATTATTTCTGTACACCTGACCCGCTATTTCACAGGCTCGGGAAAGCCCAGAGCGCGGCTGACACCGAGTCCCAGCGAGTGAGGGGGAGAGGATGTGAGCAGAGAAGTTTAGGAAGATAAGTGTGAGAGAGGAAAAAATAAAACACCACCAACAAAAGCAACAAACAAAACGAGTCTTTAGAAAAATCCCGAATGTCTGAACGTGTGTGTGCGTGTGTGTATATGTGTGGTGCGTGTTTTCCTTCCTGCCAAAGCAGGATGTCAAATACTGTCCTTTCCCCCTCTTTTTTTAAAGCACGCTGAAAGGAAAATTCTTCACAGAATCTTAAAGAACTTTTTGACACAACAGCTGCAAAATCTATTTTCTAAACAAAGATTTATACATATTTATACGAGCTTAATCCAGATTTTTTTTTTAATAAATCATTCTCAGAACTGCAGAGGTAAACTATATGTAAATACCTCAAGTAATAGGCTTGTAGTGCAAATCACATCATTTTATCTTCAATTTTGCATTCGTTTTTCTGGCTTAAAGGTGCATCAGAGATATGCATTTTAGCATATTCAGAACACGGGGCGTGAAATTAAATGTTTGACAGAGTGAGAAAAATATACAGACTTTGGAGATGCCTTAAAAATAGTAATTTATGCAGATCTAGAGGAGTGAAATCATTTGCAATGGAGTGACCCTCTCTCCAGGAATTTTTTGCTCAGTGTTCTTCTCTAATCTCCTGCTGTATCTTCATTTTTCATTGAACTAGCCAGTTTTCTGCGAAGCAGTCTTGTAGATAAGGGAAGTGCTAAAAGAAGAAGAAAGAAGAAGCTCAGTGGGTCCGTTTCCATTGCACTTTTACCCAAGGCAATGGGCAGAATTTAACGGATTCCTTCCAACATATGTTTTTGCCAGATAAGTAAACAGTGTGTGTCGGAAATGAAAAAGCATTTGCAATTTAATGACATTACAGCTCTCAGCTTAGGCTGGCGTGCTGCGAGGCGAAAAGCAGAAAGAGAGAGGAGAGTAGAAAGAGAAAAAGAACAAAGTTCATCTTCCCTTTTGTGCATTTTTATCAAGGAAAATATTACTTCTTTCCCCCTCTTGTTCTCTTTTCTTTTTCTCTTTGCTTTTTTGTCTCACTCATCTACATTTTTTTCTTTTCTCTCCTTTTGTCTCCTCTGTTCACTTTTACCTTTTTCTTCCACTGCCACCGACTCGTTTCCTTTCACCACCCCCCCATTCCATTGTGTCGCCTTATTCATCTATTTGGCCCATTCAGTTTTTACCTATAAGGAGCTGTTTATCCAACAATGTATCTTTTTTTCTTTTTTTTTTTCTTTTTTTTTTTTCTGCCGTGTTGTACTCCCGGCGCTACAGCTCACAGTCAACAGGATTGTTGGAGGGATTATAACGTTTCATTTCAAAGCGCGACAAATCTGCTCGCCTTCCCTCTGTCCCCGCTCTGCCCAGGCTCGCCGGTCCCCCCGCAGATGCGCGGCACCCTCGGGGCCGGGATCGCCCCCACGTCCCCCCGGCGAACCCCCTCTGGGCCACCCCCGGGGCCGCCCCGCTCGGCACGGCGGCGGGGGAGCGGGGGCACCCCCGGGAAGGGGCAGGGGTGCGGGAAGGGCAGGGAGAGCCTCCGCGCCCGCCACCGCCGCGGGACGCGCCCGCACCTCATCCCCCCGCTTCCCCCAGCCCCCATTAGGTGAGCGCTGCAAAGTCACGGGCTCCCACCCCAGGCTTTCCCTGGAGCTCGGGTGTAATTGAAAAAATACCTCCAGTCAGTGGCAAGTCCTATCTTACAGGCACATATCTGAAACGATGTTTAAACCAAAAAAAAAAAAAAAAAAAAATAAAACCCCCAAAACAACCACCAAAACAAAAAAGTGTTGTCTAAAAGATCCGTGCATGGGTTGGTTTGGGGTCGGGCTGGCTGGTTTGGTGGTTTTTCTTTATTTTATTTTCCTTTTTTTTTTTTTTACCATGAAATTACATCTTCCACATCTCCCAGATCCGGTACTTGGTAAGTAAAAAGGGAAATCTGTTTGGACATAAGGAGGTAAAGTAGCTAGAGGAGGTAATTTAATCATCCGAGGATATATTTCAATGTTTTTTCTGGTCTTCTAGGCATTAGCACTTTAAATTCATTATGTCTGTTTGACAGATATATGCAGCCTTAAGGATCTAAAAATGAAATCCAAGAAGTATAGCCTGCTAGAGGACATATATTGAAGTTAAGAGATTAAAACGGTCTAACCATTGCAAACAGAATGGAACATCTCGCATTTCTCATTCCTTATAAGCATGACTATTTTGCAGATGTTAAATACGGTCTGCTCTAATTATGAAGGAGGGGAGGGGGGGGTACCCGCTCAAGAGCCGAGGCTTTCTAACTTTTACATTGATGAAGTGGATATTAGAAAGACAATATTAGCTCCTGTGCTGTGTCTCGGGCTCGGGAAGTTTTACATGGGGGATTTTCTCTATCAATAATTTAATAAGGAGGGTGCAGTAGCAGGAGCAGCAGCCTCTCCTACATGCTTTAAAGACTCAAGAATCGTGCGTGAATTTCCTATAAGGCAAATAACAAAAGAGCCAAATGAGAAGAGCGGGTCTTTTTTCTGTCTAACTGGGACACAGAGGACTCTGTGTCATTACAGTAATTTAGCAATGTTAATGATCTGTAATATTAATACATCATACTTGAAAATGGGGAAGAGTTGTCATAATTAAATGCATTAAGCCACAATTAAAAAGTCATCTAAGCAGTTGTAAAGATACCAGCGACGATAAAGCTGTTCATTACACTGTGAACCTCTCTGCCCATGAAAGCTCTCCCTGGCAGGGCTGGAGCAGCAGCCGCGCAGGAAGGCGATGGGGCGCGCAGCCTGCGCGGCCTGATCAGCACATCGCCTCCGGAGGCGGGGGTGAGGGGGCTGGACCAGCGAGCCCTTTGACGGATCTGCCTCAGCTCTTCAGGAGCGGGGGGAAGGGAGGGAGGCAGCGCGGGAGTCTCATCCCAGACATTCCCTTTTGAAAGCATGTCCCCAGACGCACTGAAACGCAGGTTTCGGGCGCCAAGCCGGTGTGAGGCTCAGGAATAGCCCGGAGCAGGTTCCCCCTCTCCCGGGGGCCGGGCGCTGCCGCCGTGCGCTCCCTGCCTGCCGCGGACACGGGCGGGTCCCGTCGGGGCGGGTCCGGGCCGGGCGCTGGCACCCTCGCATCTGCCGGCTGCTGAACCCCTGAGCCCTGGGACGGAGCTCTGAACAGCGGACGGAGCGCCCCACCTGTGGGGCTGCCTCCTCGACCCCGGTGCTCCCTCTGCCCGCGGTCTGCCTCGCACTGCCGGCTTCCCAGGGAGTCAGCTCCCGGCTTCCCAGGGAGTCAGCTCCCGGCTTCCCAGGGAGTCAGCGCGCTCCCTGTACCGCGGGAAGCCGCGCAGGCACCTGGGGCTGAGGGGTGGGCAGACACAGCCTGATGCTGTGTGCTGTTAAGCCTGGCCCTTTTGCTGCCCAGGTGCTGCCAGCCATCCCACGGGGGCAACATCCCCACGCATTTATTTCCTCGTATTACTCGTGAGAACATCATCCCCAAACTAGTTTTGGTGAAAATCTCATCCCTAGCCTCTTCTGCTAGAATGATCCAACTCTAAAACAATATTTTTTTTTTTTTTTAATCGCATTCTACCAGATCACTGCTGATTGTCAGAGTGTTTCTTCTTCCATCTCTGTCAGATTTTCTATCTCATAGATATCTCTTGATTTTCAGACTGGTTTAGTAATGGAGAAGAGGTTGCACTCTCTGACAGTGTGCTTATGCAGGGCTCTCTGGTGGTCCCCTCCTGAAAACGTCTCATCTCTTTGGACAAATTCAGGAAAATCTGGCTGAGGGAAGATGATCTTGCAGCCCTTTATTATGGAAATGGGCAGTTGGGTAAAGAAGGAAAACACAGTCTGGCGATTCCAGAGGGAAAGACTAACACCAGCTCAATCCTATGAATCAGTCACAGAGATGAGTCTTCCAATACAAGGAAAAGTTTTGGACAGATCTCATAGTTCCAAAAATTAGGCCTATTTCCAGCCATAATCCACAACTCCATGCAAATGTAGGCTTGCCCGGGAGAGGTACAGCACTGTATGGACACTGTCATCTACATGGAGCCCTGAGAGGAGTGCTGCATATTGCAACTGCTTATACGTTTCCCTCCCCTGTTGATATCAATGATAAATGTGATCACCAAAAATAAGAGGGAATAGAATTAACGCCAAATAAACAGGTAGGAGTAAAGACTATTAAGTAAAAGCAACACAAATGACTCAACCTTCAATACGGCATTTTGGTAATGGCAGGAATTTTGTATTTTGTTTTCTATTGCTGTTAATTCAAACACCCTACAAATGCACAAGATCAAGATCTTGGTTTGATATTACTATTTACACCAATATATTAATGAAAATAATTTACATACATAATTTACATATATATGTCCAACTTTCATATACGGTTGAGTGTGATTCCTTGGAGGCCCTTGCCTTCCATGGGAATGTTGCTTCTTTGAATGACAGCATGATGATGAGAAAGTCTTCATTTGGATTTGTAAAAAATCTACAGGTAGGAAATAGATTTATCTTGCAGATAAAATGCAGGTGAAATGACAATGCCAAAGTGATGGAACTTTAGCTTTTGTGAGTATGGATTTCTTAAAGGACTAAGGCAGCTTTGTCTCCTCTTCCCCTCCTGCATCCATTGATACTGCACATCCAAACTCTGTGAGAGGGTCACAGCTGTCATTGATACTGCACATCCAAACTCTGTGAGCCATGACTGCATGGCTTCCCATTTAGTGGATCAATTTTTCTTCTGTGTTTGTCCATCAGAAGAATCTCATGCACCCTCACCTTCCTGTTTCATAGCTTTCCTAAGTTTGCTTAAAGCCCATGTTTGACCCCAGCCAGAGGCAAAATAACCTTGGACTTGAGCTTGCATTTATGTCCATTGTTAGAATTCCTTGAAAACACTCAAAATAATCTTGACTTCAGTTAGGAAGGAGCTGTTACCTTTGAAAATGGGAATGGACCTTCAATGGTCTGAGGCCAACACTGTGTCTCAGAACCCTGTTTGTGGTCTGTTTGTCTAAACATGACATGGGCATGTTTCATAATGTATCTTAATGCAGAAGAATAATACCCTACAAACCTTATGTCCTGGAGAAGACTATTTCCCACCGTGAAATCCCGGAAAATACCTTCCCTGGCATTCAGCCCTGAAAATATTAATCTGAACCCAGGCTCCCTATCTTTATGATCATCCCCACTGTCTTTTGCAGGGCTGGGATTCTGAGCCCAAGCTCTAGGGTCATGCCTTGGGGTCCATGGTCCTGGGCTTGTGTGGGAGGAGAAAATGTCTCACAGCCACATGTTCTGGGAGCTTCCAAGGTGCCTGGGGACAGTTCTTGAAGAAGCCCATTAAAGAACAGCATTTACCTCATCAACTGCAAGATGCAAGGTGTATTTTTTTACTTGGAAATATTACATTTTGGTGTTCTAAAGGGAATTTATTTCTTTAAAAATGTCCAGGCTGTGGAGAAATATTTTTTACAGAGATGAAAGCTATGTATAAATATATATAAAATAAATTGTGTTCATGCTTGAATCTATGTTTATTTTAAGTCTTGACAAATGAAAACTGTGCTCTTCAGCTAGCTCTGCTGGGCATGCAACCTGAGATACTTTCCTGGCACTGGAGAGTGAACAAGCCTGTTGTGTGATACAAGGCCTGTGCAAAGAGGACGAGGAAATAATCACTCACATCACAATGAGCAGCCACCCAACCCATCCACTGCCTTGATTCTGTTGAGTGTTTCACTAGTGCAATTGGAGAAGTCAATTTTCAGGAGAGATTAGGAGGAGTACACTGTACAGCTAACCTCACAGGATGCTCCTTACCTGAGAAGTGGGCAAAGCTGTAGATGCTTGAGAGGGAAACTGAATCAATGAGCCATAAGGTTGTTATCAAAAGTACTGGAGAGGCAGAAGCTCCTATAGCAACACTGTAGTTAAAGTAAAAGATGCTGTAAGATACACAATTGTCAAAGCCACCACAACAGTTGTGTTGAAACTGTTGACAGTTGTGTGGAGCAAAGAGGTGCAGAGAAGGAAAGCACAGGAGTAGGTGGCTGCATGGACCAAAGAGACCTGTGCACTCTTACACAATGATAGAGGGAAAATAGATAAATTATATTTGTTGAAGGAACTTACATTAATCTAAATTAAAACTTAAAACTGGTTTGAAGGACAGTAAGGGAAGGTCAAGATTCAGAGATGTTGATAGGAATATTAACCAAGGGAGGACAGTGTAAGAAAATGCTCAGAGCCTGAGAAAGAAGGAGCTTGCTCTGAGCTAGGCTGAATTAATGCTGGTATGATAAAACCAGCAAAAGATATTTTGAAAACAAATACAAAGACAGAATCTGAGTGAAGAGTGATATTCTATGCTGTTACAGTGAAGGTGATAGATGAACCCATCTTCTCTGGAGTCACCAGGGAACGGAAAGGTAAAGGAAAGAGGGTAAGAGAGGCCAGTCTAAAAAGCCTGAAAGAAATAAAGCCTGGAGAGTGTGGCTGCAGGTGTTAGAGGCAGCTGAGACTTTGAAAAGGATGAGAAAAAGCCAAGGGCCATAAATTGAATGAGCTGGATGGAAAGCCTTCAGAGAGCAGGCACAGGTGGCGTGTCCCAGGGAGGAGGTTGGTTGGAATATCTCCTGCCATCAACAGGAGGTATTCAGCAAGGTGGGATATTAGCTCAATTTGCAGCTGTAACTAGTGCTAGTTTGGTACTAGATGTTCAGCTCTATCAGAGCTCTGTGGTCTGTTCCCAGGGGATAAACATGTTTGTCAGAACTATAATAACAGCTGACTAAGGCGGACTTGCTCTGAGGTTATCATTATTATCATTACTTCTCCATAGCTGATCATAAATAAATATTTCAGTAGAAGCCTTAACTCCCCTTCTAGAAAAGTAACACAAGAGAAATGAATGTTTTCTTTGAAGTGTGAGTTTTGGAAACTGACAACAATTTCATCAGTCATCATTTGGAAGCAATACCTTCAAAAAGAGTGCCTCATAAAAGTAAGCTTTGCCTAAAACCTCGCAATCTTGTACCTGAGCCCTTCAAAAATGAGAGATCTTTTTCTTCCTCACAAGCTAAAGGTAAAATATTCTGCTCATTTACAAATAACTTGCCTTGGGTACATCTTATTTGGTGTAATATAAATTGTTACTGAGGATTCCAGAGCAAATAAATGAGAGGGGGGGAAAAGTAAATTTGTCTTAAGCAATTGTCTCTAGTAGTAATCTTTAAATAATTTGTCCTAGTTGGTCATCCAGGAGCCAAATTTGTCATTAGTCCATGTCAGAAAAAGACCATTCTCAAGAATACTTATGAGATGTAAATGAAAGACTAAATTTTCATTTAATCCAGTACCCTATCAACATTTCACTTTATTAATCAGTAAGGAACTGCTACATGAACTTAAAAAAATGTTCCTAAAAGTGATCCAGGTGCACCTTCAAGAAGGAGCATGTTTTCATCAGGATTTATGACCCTCTGAAGAGTTGGAGCCCAGAAATAAATTAATTTATCTCAAGGCATCAACAGAAAAAAAAAAAAAAAAAAAAAAAAAAAAAAAAAGAAAAAAAAGAATTTGGGTAAAAGCCTGGTCCTGGTAAAATCTGTGGTAGAGATGCCATTTTCCTTAGTGTATTCTGGATTTGCCCCATTTTCTTTTATCTCTGACCATTATAAACCTGATACAGTTGCTTTCTGACTACTTTTATATTTGGAAAATTTTAAGTCTATTTAAATTAGTGAAGTTATGTTTAAAATACAGTAAAATATCAAAATTAACATTGTCTTTTTTTAGTAATTTTTTCTGGATGTGACAATAGATTTTCATTTGTGCAAATATGTATGAATGGGCATTGTTTATACAAATGTTTTGGTCAATATTGGCCAGCAATACTGGTTCATGGACTATTCAAATGCTGGCTGGCTAATTGTTAAATTATGCTAATGATGAGATGCAGGAGCAAGTATAATTTATCCTGTATGCAGAATATTCAGGCCATAAAAACAAATTTCAAACATACCTTTATTCTTCGGTAATTACAGTAACAAGGTCAAGAAAGGCCCGTCTAGAAATGACCATAGCCAAACCACCAGCCAGACTCGGGCAATTAACAGCAGGTGTTAATGAAACCTTCTTGCCCAGCGATACTCGAGAACACGCATTCAAGAAAGTGGCTCACCAAAGGAAAGGCAGGGACGAAAACTGCTGATGGAGTCCACAGCGGGATTTGCAAAGGAGGCTTCTGAGAACAGATGCCTCTAATGTCCATTTCCTGCAGCTAGGTGGTAGCTAGGCATTTTTTGGAAGCTGAGCATCCGAGCCTGAAATCACTCGTTTGACCCAGACCTGAAGTATCCTCTGGAGTTCTGCACTCTGAACAACACCTGTGTTTTATCCCATAACTAAATAACAAGAGATATGGAAACAAAGCAGCCACGGAGCAGAACCCCAGAATCGCTGCAGCAGGAATGCCTTAAATTCACTTTTCTCCATCTCGAATCTTGTCCATCTCCTGCCTCTAGATCTGGCTCACCAAGTGCCCCGGTGAGAGGCAGGCCCTCACCTCCACTGCCCCATGGCCAGCTGGAGCAGACAAGAGGCAGTAGCTGGAAATCCTCCCTAATATGGCATGGCCAGGAGCTGGAGACCCATTTCCTAGGTGAAAGCTACTCTGCCAAGCAGGAGCAAAATCGGGAAATATACAGGGCAGGGGGAAAACTGGGGATTTCCTGATTTAGGGTCCCAGGTCCTTGAAGGCAGGCTAGAGAATGACAGTGCAGAGATCAGGTCTGTGAGGAGTTCCAACAGCTCCAAGAAGCCACGACCAGGGCGCCATAGCAGCAGTTCTCCTGACCTGCTCCCACGGTTTTAGGCTGCCCCATTGACTTTAGCTATTAAAAATCCTCAACAGCTTCCACGGGGGAAATCACAAAGTTGTGTGCCCTCCTTTACAAGTCTGGGTTAGGGTTTTGCTATTTGTTTTGGGTTTTTTTTCATTTATGAGAAAGTAAACCAGGTTTGGGTTTTTCTTTTTTGTTTTTTTTTTTTTTTTTTCATTTCTGAGAAAGTAAACCGAGTCCATCCGAGTTGCAGCCCCTGAAGGAGTGAGGGTTCGCCGCCTGCAGTCGGGGCAGCGCGGCACCCCCGAGGCGGGGCGGGGGTCACCGTCGCGGCACGGCCAGGGCAGAACCCCGAGACACTGAATGCACTCCGGAGACCCTCAGCCGACCCCAGAGCGATCAGCAAAGTCCCACAGAGCTCTGTCCTCAGCTTCCCCCGACACCCCCCGAAACTCCTGGGTCGGCAGGGTCTGTCGCCGGGGTGGCCTTGGCGGGGCCGGGGCTGGCACGGAGGCCGCGGGGGGCACGCGGGGAGGCAGAGGGGCCGCGGGCGGTGGCGGAGCATCGGCCGACTCGGGGGATGCACGGCCGCCGGTGCTCCCGGCTGCGGCACCCGCAGCTGCTGCGGGACACCGGGGCTGGGGGGGTCGTGCGGGGCTGAGCAGCAGCACGGGGAGCGCGGGGGAGGGTGACACGGACGACACACTTGTACTCGGGCTGCCACAGCGGGGGCAGCTGCTCTGACAGAGCCGGGGAAGGCTGAAGGCTTGGGGTCGGGGGGTCCGGCTGCAAAGTCACTCTGTGCGGGAGACCGACCCGCAGTCTCCCCTTCGGGCTGCCAAGGGGGATGCGCCCGGCGCTGCCGTGCTGTGCCACCTGCTGCGGCGCAAACGATGCCACGAACAGCGGCGAGGGACGCGGTCCGGTCGCCGAGGCTCTGTGTCCCGAGTGTCCCCCCGGGACGCTCACACGGCAGGCGGGGCGGACACGGAGAGATACGCCTGTACCCCAGCCCAGCTCCGGGGCTGGCCCCACACTGCGGCATGGGGTCGCGGGGGATTTCCTCAGCAGGTGTGAAGCGGACGGCCAAGGAGGGATAACTCCCTCCTGGTAATGGGGACCTTTCCCAAGGTTATCCCGCGGAGGGTTGTCAGCGCCTCCTCATGCTGAAATGCTTCAGCGTGGCAAGGAACGGGGTCGGCGCTAACGATTAACTCCCGAAGTATGCTGAAAATGCAGTGACACTTGTCTTTAGAAGGGCTTGGTTTTGTCTGCGGTGCTAATTGATTTCTGTTCAGGCTGATCCCTCTTAAAACATGAACAGATTTAATGGTTCTTACTCCCGAGCTCTATGCTATTGAGATAATTTCGGTTATTAAGACGCATTAATAAACAGTTAATAGACACCCTTTTTTTCCCCGAGAGGTAAGCTCTTCATCGGTCCGAAATAAACGAGCAGCTTCTACCGATGCTCTCCCGCACTCGGGATCAGCAGTTACTGCCCACGCGAGTCCAAAACACCCTACAGCTAAGGAAGTGCAGGCGGCTTGTCCCACAGAGCCCAGCAAGTCCTTCTGCAGCGTCGCACGGGAGAAAGAAGGGCTGCGACATCAAAACAAAGGGTCGGTGACTAATTCGGTCTCTGACTCTGCCGATGAGAAAATAGCTCCCAACAAGTGCACCGAGCCCGGCTTCAGCCCCAGAGCAAAAGAGGGCGAGTCAAATTCCTCGAGTCAAAATCCGGGATGTGCTAGAAAGCCTCCTCGCTGTTAAGGCCAGGGGGATGAATTCCTATTGTAGGGAACCTGAATGAGAGCTGAGTTGGATAACTTGTCATTTTTCTGGCTCCAACCTGCACTCCCGCCTCCTTCCCCTCCACCCCTCCAAAAAAAAAAAAAAAAAAAAAAAAGGCTTATAAGAATTTGCTCTGGCCTTCCTTTACTTTTTCTCTGGTAAGGCTCATATTTCATTTCTGGCAGCCAGAGAAATCTTAATAAAAAGAACGTGTAGAAGCATTTCCAGGGGAATAATTTGATCAGGAATTATTGCTGGTTTTGGAATTAGTCCTAAAACTTATTAAAAGTTGAACAATCCTAGCACATACTCTTCCAGGGATCGTTTTCCAGCGATAATAGCCTTCGCCCTACCACTTTTCCCCCCCTGCTGCTCCGCGTGGATCCCATGGATAGTAGTGGGGCTGGCGTTGTTTTACCCTTCCCGAAGTGTCTGATGATATTTGGCAGGCTGATGCCATTCTGCCCCACTAGCAGCAGCCCCCAGGTTCCCTTCCTTTTATCTCGTTATCGCGGGGGCCCAAGGCTCCCGTGGGCAGGTGGGAACCGCCACTCCCAGCGGGAAAAGAGGCCCCTCCCGGGCCGACCGCCCCCTCCACCCGCACTCCTCGGGCCAGCGCTCGCCCCCCACGGCCCCGGCCCGGCCTCGCTCCCCG